>NC_088858.1:10821287-11133371 GCF_963853765.1 Magallana gigas | reverse complement strand
AATGATGGATAGAAAGATAAATGGCGAGGTTCGAGTACGGTGCTGAAAGGTAGAGGCATCTTTGCTCATACTTACAATTCACAAATTTGTCCGCCAGATAGCAACAAATAGAGAACATTTTTTAATCCTGCATATTTTGGGTATTTGATCACATTTGCCTTACGTTGATATACACACTAGGATCCCTGATTTAATGGGCAGGAATTTTACAATTTTTGGAAAGACGCAGGCACGTAGCATCGGGGGGGGGGGGGGGGGGGGTGGTGGCTGGGGGTTATAAGTAATAGATATACTACCCCCCTTTCTCCCCCTTTTTTTTTTTTTTTTGGTCAAGATTTTTGGATGAGTCTGCCCCATCCCCCCACTTTCAAAATTGATGCTACGTGACAGAGATGTCCTTGCTGATCCTGACTATTTATACTTAATATATTCGTTTTCCCTACTATATGTCCAAAGAATAAATGAATGTTCATCTAATGAACAAAATAGACCCACCCTAAAAATCAGAATTTAAACCATGGATGCTGATACAGAAAAATAAAAGCGTTCAAAAGATTACGACTTATGTATGAAAAACGACGACGGACAAAAACGGACTGACAAATACCATGTATATATATACAGATGACGGTATTTAATGGTGAGGCTACAGCATTGCACCTGATCTCCGCTAGTACACTTTTAAACTTGCTTTAAAAGCCGAATTTTCAGATATATATTATCGACTATACAATACTTGATAAATGCATTAATCCAAATATCTACCAGAGCCAAATCTCAAACTGAGATTATATTGCAAAAAATGATACGAAGCAGCTTTAAGTCAATATAATAATTATCCAATTACATGAATTATTTATATTTTACCTAAGTAACCTATGCATTAGCATTGCTATCTGCAAAAACATCACTTGTTTATTATGTATTTCTAAATTCAGAAAGCAAAAGCATGCCAACATAAGATAACGGTGCACTGACCCTTTTAATAAGGAAGATAACTCTCGACAGGGAGAATCGTAGCAGAACTCGTGTACTACTTAAATTTGTATAATGGTGACCTGCTTTTCCCGATTTTTGTAAGTATATATGCGACATGATATAGCGATAAACTATTTAAGTAAATCCAAACAATCAACATTTATTAGTTTTAAGAAAATATTCTTTTAGCTGTGGGGTATAAAGCTGTCCATGGCGCAATAGAAATCGACCTTTTATTTAGCGTTCCTATTTTAATAAATACCTTTTCCAAAGTATGTGTTCTCTATAACGATGCGCACCAAGCGATTCAAAAATATGCAAATTTATTACGTACGCATTTATTTTTTCAAGTCATTGCGCATGTGCAATAGGTATCAAACAAATTCTTGAGATACCAATAAAAACATTCAATTATTTACATAAACTCTAGCGACTTATTGTATTGGTTCCCTTACACCAGGATCTATTTCACTTTTTAAAAATCTGTGCTTAATATGCACAGATGCGACATTACGAATTTCTTAACTTAATTGATCATGCGCATTTCTATCTAGAACATTATGTCAAGATGAAAAACAAGAGTTTTCTGCTTATCAATATTTATATAACTGAGCAATGAATATATTCATATTGATTCGTTTAACACAAAACAATACAACCAATAGTACAATGTTTACATTTTCAGATAAAGGCGACAAACTGAGAGTCGTAATTTCAGTAAGCCCAGAACATATCCTCTACCCGTGTTGTCTAGCAATATACTATAACAGTTTTATAACATACAACTCCCTATGTACTGTTCACAATGTACATTCACAAAGCACAGTTCATAACATTCATAAATTGGTAAAATACTGATATAAATGAGATGTACACATGAATTATCAACACATCAACAAAACAAAAACTCTAATTCATACACTCGGGATTCAGTATCTCGTCTGATTAACTTTAATGCTGAAAGAAGTAAATAAAAACCCAAATATTTCCTGGACAGTAAACCAAGAGGGTGTGACAAATGATTGACAAAGCATATTTTGTAAGTACAATGAGTGATCGGTGAAAAATGCCCTATATTCTCGCCAGCACTGCAGGATGTACTCATGTACAATCTACAACATTTACACTTGCCCTATCATGTCAAAAACGCCATTAACCTTCAAAAAATAAAGCTTTGTACATCAAAAACCTGCCTGTAAAATATTGTTTTTAAAACTAGAACATTTTGTTGAGAGACGTGGGGACATCTCCTAAAATAGTTAAGCTGTCACAACTCGGTCATGGTAATGAAGATGTTAAAATTGTGATGACACAGAATGTACAGAAAAAGTCGCCCTAATGAATGCTACAGTTGTGCATCAATTAAGACAGATGGTGACTTTATCAAGTTCAATATTTCCCTTCACTTGAGCTTAGCTTGATGGATCTTTACTGGTTTCCGATTGCAGAATAGCTACTCTACAGCCAAGGCCAACATGTCAGGAACTGATAAAATCGGACCAAAATACAAAAATAACATCTTAAAGTATTTGTGATAAAATATTTTAGCATTCAAGAAATGAATTCGTCGCAGTTTCAACATTAAAAAAACAAAAAGTTTAAAATTCTTTAAATAATTAACATTTTTAATCATATAAATTCAGTTGGTTTTAATGTTTTATTTTATAAAGGTTATTTTTTCCCTTCAAATTCTAGCCTTTTAGGTATTCTAGCATTAATTGTACAATAACGATTTGATATCAATGAGGAAATAACAGTATCATTTACATGTTCGCAAATATCAAACCAAAATATTGACAATTAAATTGTCATAATCCTAAAATTACATCAATCAAACCGGATTTAAAATCGATCAAGAGACATTATTTGCAACAAACACATACGTACAAGAAATTTGTTGTGTGTCAGTTATCATGCATGACCTAATTTTGGTAAATCGGTATATAACATGAGGTTGTAAAATTAGAACAAAAATATTGGAATTTGAGCATTCAAGGGATCTGTGAGGTATTTTGCTTCTGAGGATGGAATTCACAATTACCATACGGCCGCCATTCAAAATATGAACAGAGTCTATTTACAATGAAAAACAAACTATGCGAAAAAACGAGTATAAACTTGAGCATATACACATAGCGTAAATCATACATGCATACAGAATTTTATATTGCCGACGATGGCATGCGTTCTATTGGGTCTTCACGTGGCAACACGACAATGACGTCATCGTCAAGATACACTGGTTCCGGATGTCCGGTATCTTTACTGAAAATTTTGTTATTTATTTTTTCTTCTTCACTTCCGGTAAACTTCTCTACACTGCACACATTGAGCGGCGCATCGGCGCTGCCGGCGTCGGTGACGGTGGTACAGTTGCTGTCAGCGCTGCGCTGCTTCCGGTAGGCACGTTTGGGCGTTTGGTTGTTCTGGCAGCTGGTACAGTTTATTACCTCACTGAAACTTCTACTAAAGTAGTGAGAAAACTTATTGTATATTATTGGTCTTGCTGCCAAGTCTATTAAAGAGATGCACTCCACCATTTGTTCCACTTTGTGTAAATTCAGATACGATTCAAAGCTATCGGTCATACCTTTCAAATCAGTTTGTTCCTCTAAAGGAATGGACATGATCTCCTCCAGTTTCCGAGATTTATAGAAAGTAATCATTCGAGTGATTTCAAAAGGTAGCTTAAAGATGATCCAAGTCAGGATTAAAAGACTGACCATCCTAGACAAACGTCGCTCTCGACGAGAGTAGCTGTCCGCGAAAAACTTTTTCGAAAAATAATGTGTCAAAAAATACACAACACCAATAACTATAATTGGCAATCCGTAAGAGAACGTCAATTGCAGCCACTCTTTCTGTTCCGTGGCGGTTTTTAAGTCGGTGTTTTCCTCAATGCACACGCCCATCTTTTTGGAAGAGTCCTTGATACCGGGGATGTTCATCAGTAGGATGATAGTCCAGATCACGATGGAGCCGATGAAGGCGTGCCTCACGTACGATCTCATGTGCATTCTGTCATTCAGTAAAATACAACGAAGTACACTTAGCCCCACCAGATGACACACGGCCACATACATGCTAACATCCCGCAGATAATAAACTGTTTTGCACCAATCCGCAGTTAAAAGTTTACCGTTCTTTGTCCAGATAATAACAAAATAAGGCACCTCGAAGATTGCGCGAACGATATCCGCCGTCGCTAGGCCACCCACTGCCACGTACATGGGTATTTTGGGGTACTTGAAGAAGATGAGGGTTCTGATGACCAGCAGGTTGCCGGTGATGCAGATGATGCCGACAATGACGACGATGACACATCGGATGATGACGACGATGTCCTTCTTGTCGCTGTCAGGCTCTATGTCTGAATCCATTGCTGCTATCTGGTCGTCTCAGCTCATTTCTGAAAGGCAATAGGAAGACTTCAGTTTATATACAAGGAACTTGGCATCATCGATCGATACCATACAGAACCATTCTTATTGGACGTTTCTACTCAAAGAGAAAAGTCACAAGCAGGGTACATGTATACCGAGTCCTATCTTACGAAAGTATAACCACATACTCATTAAATAAATCGTACAGGTAAACACACACACCTGCAGTGTACTAGTACTCTAAAACTCTTCAACCTATACTGTTCTTTAGTATAACCATACCGAAATCTTACGGGCGGAACAACACTTTGCTGTTTTTTATACGTATATCTTCTTAGAAAGCAAAACATAAATTCAAGCATTTTTAAACGGGCACATGTCATATAAATCAAAACTTTTTACATGGATGCATACATTAACAGAGCAATTAGCAAACTAAATTAGCCATCATTAAATCAACCTGACATGCCAAAATAAAAACGGCAAATAGGTCATTCTTCTATTTCAATTATAAATCGTTTGTTTTCATTTATCTTACCTCCTCACGTTTTCTTTATTATTATTTTTTATTTAGATATATCAAACTTTCAATAAAATAAAGTTCAAGTTGCCAAAAAATGAGTAAACAGCCTCATTGTGCTCAGTATCTTTGATATGATGCTATTACTTTCTGTTCCACCTAATCGATTTTAATTTTCTTTACGTTTCATTTTGTTGTGAATGATGTACAATGTACATCAACATCTTAACACTGTATCATATAGCCGATTTGATATACGGACAAAACTATTGCTATGGTACCGCAAACAATGGGAAAAGACAAAATACATTATAACAATATTAAACACATCATCATATAACTTATCTGTTTACGAAACAGTGCACGTCTACCGCTGTCAACTTGAATTCTCATTGGCTAATACCAACCATCGGTAGACCGTCCACCTCTTTGTCACACAATTTCTTGCAAACTGATCTCTCTCTTTTTCGTATGAATTATGTATATTTAATATAAATATAGTCTGTGTATTAGGCAACAGACTCAGCGTAAAATTAAATTAACAAAATGCTAAATCCTTGATGAGAAATGGACACCGCCATTGTGAGGTATGCGAGTTGTGGGCTCTCAAGTCTGACTTGGGTTTTCTTCTTTTGTCCAAATACAATCGATTTCAAACAGGTGGTAAAATTTCTCTTCTGGGTGAAAAGTTTTACGCCTGTCATTGAACAATAGCATTGCAAAAGGTAACGCCCAACGATCCCGAAGAAAGCAAATACGATTGACTGTGTTCACCCACTGGAACGTATAAGAAACTGAAGACGTTTTCTAGTCCACTCGGTGTATAAAATTGAGAGGAAGCCAGAGTACCCGGAGAAAACCCACGTGTCCGATTGGGCGACCACCATACCCTCTCACGTACAACCACTACTGATCACGGGGATCGTACTCGGATCAAAGCGCTACCCGGAAATTATATCTTTTCCCATAAGTCATTTTTAAATTAATGTGTAATTGCGCTTTCTTAATTTGTTGCTGATGAATAGATATGTCTCATTCAATTTGATCAAATTAAGAAAAAACTGAATCCCCTTAAAATAATGAAAAATCTTGGCAAAAGTAAAATTCAATGTCGTACATTTTATTTTTAGACATTGCATTTTGGACAAAGCAAATATTTTACATTTGAGTAAAATAGGTGATTAACGTAAAACTTGCAATTTTAAAAGCAATCTTTGGTAGCCATTACGATCTTTGGTAGCCATTACGAGAGAGAGAGAGAGAGAGAGAGAGAGAGAGAGAGAGAGAGAGAGAGAGAGAGAGAGAGAGAATTTTGAAATGAAATATAACTCGAATCAATGGATACTTCTTTTAATCCCATTTTTCATGTATTGTATTAGTTAACATTTTAAAGGAATACTGAATAAAACAAAATTCGTATAATATATATATTAAGTAACTACCAGTTAGTTTATTGAAATTAAGTGTCTTACATGATACACACACGTCTTTTTTTTTTTATCAACCAGAAAAGTAATAACAGAAAATATCGAAGTCTTAAATTAAGTTTTCCTGTCTTCAAGGGGAGATCATTTTGATCGGTCACGTGGCTGACGGGATTTTGGGTGCAATTATGACATTGAGACGTAAATCGAACTTTGTATTGAGTTTGTGTATTGAACACGTTCCGGTGGGTGAACACAGTCAATATTGTATTTGCTTTCTTCGGGATCGGTGGGCGTTACCTTTTGCAATGCTATTGTTCAATGACAGGCGTAAAACTTTTCATCCAGAAGAGAAATTTTACCACCTGTTTGAAATCGATTGTAGAACCATTTAAACAAGACCTTGGACTTTCGGTTGGACGTAGCTATCTATTTCTTGCGTCAAAACAAGTTAAAAATCACGCGGTTTCAAGAGAAATATGAACCGAGTGCGTAGCCTTAGCTCAAAAGCCAGACAAATCTTGTTGATTTCAAAGAGCAATGGCTGAGTGTCCAGCAATGAAATAGACAGGCCTACGTCACATTGCTCCTTGGCACATCTACCCAAAGTCCAAGCTCTTGTTAAAATAGTTCTATATCCAAAGTCCAAGCTCTTTTAAAATGGTTCTATATGACCAAATAGAGACAGTTTTGAAAATCTTCAAATGTCCATCATATGAAAACGTAACAGTTACCTACTTATATCCATCTTTAAATTGTTTTAAAGTGTTCAATTTCCTTCTTTACGGTTTTTTTTTATCAAAACACTTAGAACAAACACTAGAATCTCGTCACGCATATAACCGTGCTTGAGTATTTATTTTTTCTTGTGCACAATCTCTCTTCCGATATTGAGGTCACCATATTCACCGACATAATAACAGCCTCTGAGTGGCACCCATCGTATAGATTATATATATCTGGGAGCCCTGATTAATTTCAATTACTAGCTAAATGTGTTCATTATTTTCTTAGCCATATAATGATTGGCAACTTTCATTAATACGATAATATTTTCTTAAAACGGGGATGGACATTTCGGAAATGCGGCCACTTGTATAAACTTCAATAAACTCCAATTTATTGCTCATATTTTGACTCAATTTCTTTAGAAAGACTGGTTTAAATTGGGATCATATTACAGAAAAACAAAGGTAACCTTTAAGTACATAAATGTTTATTGTTCATTATTTGGGTTAGGATACCATGCCATGTCCCGTCGTTTGGACCAATTCGATAATGCCCCTTCCACACATAACATATATTGCTGAGAAAACAAATGATGTGTTGTCGTGTCTCTTGCAGAAAACTGATTAATGTTGGCATAGATGTAAAGAAAAGGAAAATATATGCCGCAATTAGAAGAGAAAATCAGTAAACAGGCAGCCCAGGGGGAATACAATTTATGTCCAGTCAAATCTCGTGTAATGGTACTGATCGTGAGAATAGAATGCATCAGCTTTACGAAGAATTACAACTTCTGCCAGCTGAACTCTGCTAGGCTCTCTATTCTGCGGGAGATAGAACAGACTTTGGAATTCCGGGCATGCGTCAAGTTTTCGGTTATCGGTAGCTTGTGACAAGGCCCGAGAGCCGTGCGGAAATAATAGTTCACGCGGATAGGGTCAGACAATAAAACGGGTTCCGACTGTCAATGTTTCTCTTCCGCCTTCGATCCTCGATCCTTCTAGAAATTTTGTTTTAATTTGAAACATAGAAGCTTTCTACCTAAATTATTCGAAGATGAAGTCTATACTACGGTTCTTCTAAAAATAACAAGACCAGTCCGACAACTCACCGTATGATTAGTCTACATTCTTAGATCATCTAAAAATATCTAGAAAAACCTTAAATGTCATCAAATTTTAGACTATTACTCAAAAACACTCAAATGTTATTTTATAGCACGGAGTACCTTTTTTTACACATATTTTGATTAGAAGCGCCAGTTCATAATGTGTTTTACATCATTCCTTCAATTGTTCGAAAGATAGCAATGATTCAGGCCTCACTGATATAACATAAGTATGACTTTTAAGCGATCTTCATTGATAATATCACTGATCCATCGAGATAGGTACAGTTTCATTATGCAAGTTTCTATTTTGAAACTGCGAAAAAAGAGATCAATTTACTGTTGTAAAACGCAGGATCAAGATTCAGAATAAAAACGCAGGTTCTCTCAAAATTTTTTAAGTTGCGCATTTTATCACAATGTGTAAAACCAGCATGCTACGATTCCCAGAAGTCATCAATGTGCTCCAGAAGATCGGAACTGGGTCAGAGCTCGAAGGAGGGCCCAGGCGTCTTCCAACTTATACAAGTTGGTGTTAACTGGATTTTGTTTTAATGGCAGAAAACTGTGCTTCATGATAGACTTGACATCACTCAAGGGCAAACGTGTTTTTGGCAAACAAAGACTTCGGCAAGATCTGGGTCGTATAATCGCTGGGACGTGAAAGTGCTGTAACAAAGTCTCGAGATATCCAGGTCAAATGAAAGGCACCACTTATAGTGTGGAATAAATCCTAAAGGCACCACTTATAGTGTGGAATAAATCCTAAAGGCACCACTTATAGTGTGGAATAAATCCTAATTAATGGGATTGTTTAATACGGGAAATTTAAAGCTTGTAAAATGGAAAATTATTTTTAATATAATGAAATTACACGATTGTATGAAACTGTCATAATGCTTAGTACATGTTACTATATATACATTGTATATACATGTACAGTGTATGCAAGATCGTACGTGCATGTAATGTTCTCAAGTTAGTCAACATCTAAAATATGCATACATGTACTTTACTGCTTAAATAATATTCACTGTTGATATGTAAAACTTAACGTATTAAAGAACTACTCAGTCCCTTTCACCGAACCCCCCCCCCCCCCCCCCCCCCGACATCCAACTGTACATGCAGACATGTTGATATAGATCTAATACCTACATGACATCATATAAATTTTTTTTATAATTTCCCCAATTGTCACAAGGCCGCGCCGTGGTATGATGTGTGTATTATCTGTACATGTAACTTGAGACACCCTTGAACGTCTGAGCTTCTTTACGACTGTGTACATACATGTTGATCCTTTCGTTAACGAAGGACACAAGACGTCCAGAATGTACTGACTAAGCACATTGATGCAACGTGTATACAGGTTCTCGGGTGTTATTTTTAAATTACTATCTACATTTATCTCTTCATGATTAAAATGGATCCTAACTCTTGAGTCTTTCATGCACTTATTTATATTGACTTATTTTTAAATCACAGGTAATCGACTGTTTTAGATCAATCTTACCTTCAGTTACAAAGGGTGCTCTAAGGTAAATAAAGCTTTGTTTTTTGTGTCAATAAGACGAAACGAATCGCTGGCACAGGTAAATACACTAACCCCGTCCACGGGAGGTCAATTCGCGTCCACACTTAGATCAGAAAATGATATCCATTTGTTTTGAAATACATTTTTTCATTCTCCTGGTTTTAAACTCCGACAAACCACATGGACTGAGCCTGCTAGATTAAACAGCTTACTGGCCTAGATACATGTATGAACAATATGTACGATTCAAGGCCATTTAACGCTATTCATAGCCGAATTTCGTCCAATCCGACACCGAACAGTTGAGCAGCAAGAGCAAATTCATGTTATAGAATTAGATCAGAACTTCAATAGTTTTAAATGGCATTTTGTTTGTGATATAGATCAGTTATTTATTTTTACAGTTTAATTTGTTCATAAATAGCACAATTCATACAATACAATATATATCGCCTAATACAAGAGTGTGAAATTAGATTCCATATATTGGGATTTTTTTTTAGTTTTTTATGCGCATTAAGGTAAAACATGAATCCACGATTTTTTAACCTGTGTTTTTATCAGTGACAGTTTGTGCACACACACACTTGATTTAATTACCATCTAATTAGCTGCAGGCAATCACTGGCCTGGTTAAAATCGATCTAATTCTGTAAAAGCTATTTTTTTCTGCCGTCAGCTAGGATTTCTTTGTGTGAATTATCTGTAACATTAAATAACCTCTGTGGGTCCACGTGACCCTGATACATCATTAAGGCCTGATCTGTGGCGATGGGGACTTCGCGGCGTTTAATTTGTGCATGAAATATTCCAGTGAAGTAGTTGTGTGCCATATCAAAAACTTGATGTTCCAAAGGCTACGATTTCACGTAATCTTGAAACCATTTTAACAAGATCTTGGACTTTGGGTAGCAATGTGACGTAGGCCTGTCTATTTCATTGCTGGCCACTCAGCCATGGTTTTTTCAAATCAACAAGATTTGTCTGGCTTTTGAGCTAAGACTACGCAATCGGTGCATATTTAGCTTGAAACCGTGTCAACTTGTTTTGACGCAAGAAATAGATAGCTACGTCCAACCGAAATTCCAAGGTCTTGTTAAAATGGTTCTATTTGGACAAAAATAATCTTTTTATATGAAACATAAAGAATTTGAATTAAAAACTCCGCCCGTTCTCCAAAAATGTTTCTGTTGGCAGAACTAGGAATAATAAACCACTGACATCAACAAGTCTAGACTTCACGACACTGCAGGTAAAACAACGACTAGTTTTATGTTGGACAATCGTTACAGTCATAATTAAATCAAGATGGAGGTAAACAGAGCGGAGACTGGTGAAGAACTTTTTTGGAGGAGATGGGGGAGGGTATGACATTCTCTTCACAGAAGTGTACAGACTGTCAATTTCCCAAAAAATAAATAGGGACAATACTGATATTTTTGAGCTTACTCAAATTTTGGTTTTTTTTAAGGGGTGGAAGTTGCAAAAAATCGGGTACTGCTTGATATGGAGACTAAATTTTGGAGAAAACACAAAACAAAGTTTTAAATTAAAGACGTACATATAACATCAAATTCACGTATACATGTTAAAATACATCCTTACAGATCTGAACAACCCGTATCTCCGCTTGACTCATACGACACGTTCCTCATTTTCATATAATTTTTCCAGGAATTTGTGACTGATATTCTACTAGTTTGACAAGCTTTCTTGCAAAAAATTTGGGTACATTACCAGGCATTTGTGCAAGATACTATTGTATGTAATTCCCTATATATAATCTTATTTAAAATACACTCGAATTTCCGATATATTTTTTTAAGAATATATATATTTTTATAATCATTTTTTTAAAATGATAATAAATAATAATAATTTTATTTAGTATATTATCAGGCCGTTGAAAATTTGAAAAATAATCATCATTTTTCAAGGAACGTTTCGTCTGACTTTAACAAAAATATACATAAAAAATGTTGACATTTGTGTTACTTTGATGAGGCCGTTGAAAATTTGAAAAATAATCATCATTTTTCAAGGAACGTTTCGTCTGACTTTAACAAAAATATACATAAGAAAATGTTGACATTTGTGTTACTTTTGATTGATTTACATGTAAAGTTTCTGTTGGTAAACAAGAGTCGCTATCTACAGATGCTGGTTTTCTAGCTACAACTGCACCACGTGTTACTAGATCCTATTAATAAAGCCTCATGGTTTACGACAGGGGACTAACTTGTCACTGACTCCTAAACCATCCTAAGGGTGAAGGTCACTGACCTAGAAATTTTCACGTCCCCCAACAACAACACAACACATTTAATAACGAGATTTTTTTAAAGTATTCAGAGAGCGAAAAGGTTACAAACAGGAAAAGTACCGGGGACCAAGCTGATAATGTCGACGGAATCACTGCGTAGAAAAGTTCCAGTTCTTGGCGAGATTAGCTCTTTAAAGGACTTCATACACATAAAACATTGAAACCTGGCAAAATATATGACACTCTGGCAGAACCGCGCCATTAATTTCTTTAAACATATACATTCAACCAAAAAATATTTACATTTTCTTTTGTTAGAGGAACTGCATCCTAGGCAATTTATATTGACTTCTTCGTTATCGGATCATATTTCCGTCACCCTAGATATTAAATTGCTAAACGATTGTCATCCGGGTTTTTTTTTCTTTAAAGCTATGTTTAATAGCCTACTTTAATTAACGGTTAAGATATATAGTTTATAACATCCAAATCCGTTAATAATAAAACCCGAAAACACGCACTAATGAAGGGTACTTAAAATCTATCTCGACAGTTAATTGCAAGACAATAAGTCGTTCAAATTCCACTTCATACCACCATTATACCAACATAAACTTTGTAATAGCAATAGTAGATGCTCTTATTACTTATAAATGCCAAGCATTTATAAATTCCAAGTGACATTTAGAGCAGATTCAAATACATATTTAAAATCCTTGATTCTTGTTTACATTTTATGATTTTGCCGACCTTGAACTTGTTTGCGACCCCTAGTTAAACCCAAACATGTAAATGACTAATATTAATTTTCCTAGTGATAAAATAATCTGCAACAGATGTGGACATGTAGCGACTTATTATGCGTCAGTCTATATGAAAAAAAAGAATATTGCCCGATATATTTTTTTGTAACATAGGCCTTCTAATTGCCGGGTTGTTACTGGAAACCTTTTTTAATGATTTTATGTAAAATAGGTCTATTTGCGCAGCAAGAGAGTTGACACCTCTCTTGGATCCACGCTGTTATTTTTTCGTCTGCTAGCAGTTCTCCGGACAATTGATCGACTAGTCTAACCCAGAGGTGACCTATTTAACGATTGAGTGAAGGTCAGTGGTTGTCCAGCAATTCGTATTGATGCATTACAAAATGTATTTAAATGTGCAAACATGCATTGTACAGAAATAACTAGAGCCGCATAAGGTATTACGAAACACCATCAGCTGACTCGTAAGAAAACACAGGCAACCAACTACATGTAGGCCGGCGATATAGATACCAATACCGCTAACACTTTTATAATGAGTTAACAGCGATAATCTACCTGACAGTTTTAATCCAGTATCTAAAATAATGCAATACTTACCTGCAGAACAGTAATAATAGTCTTTGTTCGCCTCTCTCACAGCCGTGAAGTCCCGGCTCAACAGCCGGATCGTGTGCTTGTGCTATTTTTACATGAATCAAATCAGGTCAACCTTGATTTCGGCGCAGGCGCAAGTCTCTGATCCGTTGCATCCCAAATTAGTTTCTATGCCAGCGGAATGCGGTCGAAAGAAGAGGTGTCCCGCAGGCACATGCTGTGTTTTACAGCCATAGCCCCATTTTCTTTTTTCCCCACTTTAGTTTTGTTTGTTATCATGTTTTTGACATCATAGAAATGATTTTAATTCCAAACTTGTTATTTTTTAATTATCCAACATGTACTTCTGAATTTTTTTTCATTGATGGGTATGGATCGAATTTCTTCCGGCGCGTACAGTATAAGAATTGGGCAGATGATTCTTTTACGAGCTAGTTATTCATCTTACGTTTCATGAAAAGTATATATATATTTCATTCAGCGAGATAAATGAATAATTTATCATCTAATGCCTCGCCAAAACTAACTTTAAGTATGACACGGTGTGAACATTATATAGCTGTCAACGATGTCATAGCTTTAATGCAAATGTAGTTTATCATTTTACAATCATTTCATAAAAGTAAAAAACTTACAGAAAAGTTGTTCAAGCAGTCATTAATCAAACTATACAATTGGAAATTCGATACAATAACACGTGTACGGTTATGAATTACATTTTAATTTTCATTCAGAAATAATGTATATTCTTTTAATGCAGACCAGTACTAACTTGTTATAAGTTTTCGTTCGTATTCACTTTGTTAGATGACAGAGATGTAATCAGATATTAATTAATTCTATCATTGATTAATGAACCTTATGCGCAGGTCCAGAAATTTTTTCGGGGGGGGGGGGGGGGTCCGAGGGATAATTTTGTTTTCTTTGAGGGGGAGTCCTAAGACTATTTTCATTAATTTTACTCTGTGAATTTTAACAGTTTAAACTTTCCAGGGAATCCCACTCCCCACCCCCCATTCCCTTCTAGATCCGCACATGAACCTACATGTAACGTATCCAGCCAAAGCGTTTCTTTGTGCGAGTTATCCCGCTTTGTATAAACAACACCATGATAAAGATATCTTATTTTAAATGACAAAGCCACTGGATATAGAAATACACGAGAAGGCCAGTCTCTATTTATAAAAACACATAGCAGTGTGGTATAATGCATGACGATATATTTAGCAACTTATTCATAGACCACGCGATCGTGCATTAGTTGACTGATACCGATAAAACGTAGATATTTCAGAATGGTCTTGATTTATTCCGTTATAGGCTGGGTAGTCTTGGTCATTTTAAGGATATATCCACCTCTTTTACACAAAGATCTTTGTATAAAAATATAGGTAAATGTTCGAATTTTAAAGCTAAATTATATGGATATTTTCCTTACGAAATAATAGGAGTACTTTTACATACTTAAAAGTTTAAGGCGGATTTGATAGTTAATTTGTTGACCATTCAGACGATATCCAAGAAATGGGCAACCAATGCATAAAGGAATTAATTAGACCAAGCTGCAGTGCTCAATCTAAAGAGAGAAGAGAAAACAATCACAGTTGTCTATAGAGACACAATGTTCTTCGGTCGATTACAGTTTATTTCGGGTCTTGACAAATATGACACACAGAGAAATGTCGTTTTCAATCTACCAAGCTACGTCACATTTCTTTCAGATTGTCGTTAAGAACAGAAAACAACGAAGAAAACAAAATTTTACCATATAATTGATAGTGTTTGATTCCATTTTGGACCAACATGTAAATTTCATGAATGAACGATGATAAATAGTCGAATTAATGCTGTACCGTTTACTGAAATAAAGTTTAAATAAAACTCAGAGCATCAATAGTTTATTTTAAGACAGCGGAATTGGCAAGATTGGAAATATACAGCTTACGTCAGTTTCACTTGTTACAGTCAAAACATTTGAAATGGGCGGGAACAAATTGACACGGACATCTGAGAAAACATTGGATTGAAACTGTAGTTATAGGAAATGTATTTTCAATCCACCTCAGCATTTCTAACTTGCATACTAATGTAAAGCGATCGAAAAACATTTTAATTAGTATCAGAAAAGCGGTTGAAAAACATTTTATTTCATCAATAAGTATATAATCAGCAAATGTGAAAAGATACCAATTCGGAGATATCATACGCAGGGCAAAGCATTGTCCGATGACTTCTTACATGAAACATTTTATATATTCTATTATTGGATATAATTTTAATCTTATTAATTGGAACTTTGACTGTTCTTCTCTGTGAATAAACCCCACTTGATATCAGACTTGTGACGACTGATTCTCTGAAGTCATCGGACAATGCCTTGCCTTGCGTATTATCTCTCCCGAATTGAGATCTTCTCATATTTGCTGATTATATACTTATTGGTAAAGTAATTTTTTTCTCAATTACTTTGCTGATACTAAATATAATGTTTTTCGATCGCTTTAATTAACGTGTATATAGCAAGTTAGAAATGCCAAGTTGGATTGAAAATACATTTTCTATAACTACATGTACAGTTTCAATCCAATGTTTTCTCAGACGTCCGTGTGAATTTGTTCCCGCCCATTTCAAATGTTTTGACTGCAACAACTGAAATTGACGTACATTGTACGCTGTATATTTCCAATCTTGCCAGTTAATGTTCCGCGGTCTTAAGGAAAATATAAACCGGCTCTTAATGTCGGTAATCCAACATGCAAAATACACATTATATATTTGTAACACACTACTGTGAAAAAAAGTTTTAAATAAAAATCAGTGTACGCACAACGAACAAGGCAGGACAAACATTTTTCTTCAAATTTTACTTGCGATTGATTAAAGCAAAAAAACTTTAACATCGAACACATTTTGAGGAAATACTCACATATACATATATAGGTGAGGTACTCTTTAAATTAATGCATATTGAAACCGAAAAAAAAAATTGGGTCCAATTTGTAAAAAGTATCTGTCTAATAAAAAGAAAAAGCCGTTTACAACAACAACATGCGTAGGACAAGAAAATTCTAATACAGGCCTCCTAGGGTGTGAATTTCCGCAAAAGAAACAATCTTTATAAGATGACATCGATACGGGGCTATTTCAATTTTTTATGAATGTGGTTTTTCCTGAAAGGTGTGAAATGACACTGTTCTGTATAATGTAAACATATTTTCTTTACTTGCCGATTGTTTAGATTTTGCTACTATACGAAAATATTGAGGAAGTGTACTCTAGTTTTGAATGATGAAACAGGAATCTCCACAGTTGTTTGTAAGTTACAACCACAGCTGTTTAAATTATACTGTGTAATATTTTAAACAAAAATATCTCATCAAGAAAGATAGCCCAAGGAATTGTTTCAATGATCTTCTCTTTATAGATTTGAAGGAATGACATGAAATTGTATGTAAATTCTGTGTAAGAGGAATTGAAATCGAGGTCTTTGAAGGGACATGGTCACGATTTTGGTCAAAAATTATTTTTCCGATTTTAATATTTACAATGCTTCAGAAAGGCTTTTTTAGTAGGCAATCGAAATTTGAGTCTCATTTGTTCGTTTGTTTACATTTTGAACCTTGAAGTAAAAATTTCAGTTTTAAACCTTTAACGAATGTGTTAAACGTTAGGAACTGTATATCTATGCTTAAAATAAATAAAAAGATAGACAAATAAGCTGGAAAAAAGATTTTTTACTGGTATATGGAACCTATGTAAACAAAAATAGGGCACGAGCCTTGTTTACATAACAAAGAATTGTGAGCCCTGTATCTTGTTTATAACTCTACGAATGACTCTCAAATTTAATTTGATCATTAGAAATGCATTTCTAAAGCATTGTAAATAATAAAAACATAGAAATAAAATTTGACCAAAATCGTGACCATGCCCCTTTAAACTTTCCACGGTGAAAGACGGTGCTTTCTTTTATATAGCCTAAGGGAAACAATCCAGTACAAATCGCCTGGTAAATGTTAGAATTATCTACTGTCATGTTGTGGGAAATCAAGGGTATGTGAATTCAAACAAACAAAAAATAACAGGACAAATTAACAAAATGTTAACAATATCTTGAAGAAAAAAAGGCAGACATGCTGTTCTAGAAGCTTATATAATTTTAAAAATCATGCACTGCATGTTTTCTTATGGTGGCATATCTCTGCCTTTTGTTTGCAATTTATATTTCTACCAAATTTGTTGACATGCATGATAAATATGTTGACATGCAAGATAGTAATGTCGACATGGAACATATCTACGTTGATATGCCAGAAATTGCAATCAAAAAGAGAATTATTTCAAAAAATATCCTAAAATGTCAAATATTGCTCACATGTGACATCCAAGATGCTCGATGCTACTTATTTATATCGAAATACAACTCATTAAGGTTAACATGCAAGATAAATATGCTGACATGGAACTTATTTATGTCGACATGCAACTTAGTAATGTTCACATGCTACTTATTCATGTTGACATGGAACTTAGTTATGTTCACATGCTACTTATTAATGTCAACATGCAACTTAATTATGTCCACATGCGAGATAATTATGTTGACATGCAACTTATAAATTGCAAGTCAACATAACTCAGTTGCATGTTAACATAAATAAGTTGCAGGTCAGTATATTTATCTTGCATGTTAACATACCTAAATTACATGTCGACGTTGGTGATATTTGAGATTTTTTGAGATTTTCTCGTTTGATTGCAATTTTCTTGCATGTTAACATTGTTGTGTTGCATGCTGACATAACTAACTTGCATGTTAACATATTTATCTTGAATGTCAACATATTTGATAGGAAAAAAAAGTTGCATACAAGGGGCAGAGATATGCCACCATACTGTAATGACCTGAGATAGGACTAATTATGAATTTATCATTTTTACATTATTTGATTATTGGTCTTATTAATAAGGGGTTAAGTGGGTGGATTTTATGAATTTTACATCACTTTATACCTAATACAGTTTTTTCAGGGGTTAATTCTCTTACATATTTACCGTATCTGCTAAAGCCGGTCTATTTTTAGCACGTGTACTTTTCTCTTTACCAGTTTGCATAATTATTCTTAACATAGTGAATTTAATAATATATGCAAGGAAACTATGCATGTTGATTGTACCTATGCATCTTTATTTTGTGCTATTCATTGTCTACTACACCTGTAAGAGTACTGGATTCCTTGAGCTGGGTAGATTGTTTACATCCCGCTGCCAGCTTTTCCTCGAGTGTATTGAGAAAGCCATCGTTTCGTATTTTACACTACTAGGATTATTTCGTTACTAGCGATGTTTTTATAGTTTATAAACCCCATTTAAATTCATGTTTTCATAATTTATACTTAGTTTACTGAGAACTAGACATCGTATGTTATTTTATAAGTATTCCCTCTATTATGGCGAGGGTTTTTTTAAAATTAATTTTTATTCATTGTATTTTCATAAACACTTTTAAGATATATGCAGGTTTTACAATGATTTTTTTTCCTTTCACCACCCATTCATACATGCACACACATTCACATTAGTAAAGTAATATGCTTTAAAAATTACACAGGTAAATGGAATAACTTGATCAATTACTGCTCTTGATACTTAAATAAAATATATATATAATGTAACACTTCAAGTTTTGTTCAAATATACTTTTCCAGATCGACCACTGGAACTTATCAAAAATTAACAATTTTGAGTTGTGTATTACTACACACCTTTCAATGTAATATTTCATTCTTAAATGACTAAGAAGGCCACACATATTTGGAATTCTACTATGCAACAAGCATGAAAAAATATACTGTTTGCAACATAATATAATAAAATTTATTACCTTGTTATTTACATTTAATGGAGTCTCGCCTAAAATAATATTAGTAACATTAAAACCGACTCTATTAGAGGTTGTTGTGTATATATGCATGCTAAAATTTCTCCACAGAGGTAATATTTTTTCACACATAACAAACATATGCAGTATAGTTTCTATTTCATTGCCACAAAATCTACAACAGTCATCTGTTTTAATTTTGATTTTTTTAAGGTAGTAACATACAGGAAGAATCCTAAGAAGGATTCTGTATTGTAACCATTGTAATGAGGATTTCATAGTAATTTTAAAACAAATTTTAAACACATCTTGTATACATGTATATATTATCAAGTCCATGTGGAGACAACTCTTCATTCCATTTGTATATTGAAGTGGGAACAATATTGTTCTTGTTTATACAATCATAAATCACTTTTGTACATTTCTCATTTAGAAAAATATTTTCAAAATAAAAAGGTAGATATGGACCAAATCTACTTTCAACAACATTTTTGTTCAATGACATACATTTCAAAAAACTGGAAATAGCAGTAATAATACTATTGTATTGCATTATACATATTCTTGAGATTACGAACTTTTGCTGAAGCATGTTTTTCGTTAAAAAAATACCTTCGTTTGATAAAAAATCACCAACATTTTAAACACCATTTTGATGCCATTTTTTGTAGAAAACACTGTTGTTAATTATCCTTATATTGGAATTAAACCATACTGGAACATTTAAAAAATTGTTTTTTGAATACATTTCATTTTCAATATTCTTCATGACATATAACCATGAGGTAAAAACATCATTCCAAAAATCATTATTTTTTGGTATCAAAATATCTGAGATAAATGCATCACCAAAATCAAATATTTCATTTACAATGTCTCTACCATTAATTGTTAAGAATATATCTAACCATGGCTTGTTGTTTTTTGTTAATTTCTTAATCCAAGAACATTTTAATGACTTGATGAAAAAGTCTACATTAACCATTTTTAAGCCCCCAGATAAGTAATCTTGTGATACAACAACTCTTTTTACTTTATCACATTTTGATTTCCATATAAATTCAAATAAATCTTTACAAAGTAAAGTTATTTCTTCACATTTTGGTGAGGGAAGAGAAATAAATAAATGATTAAGTTTTGGCAAAAAAAAAGAGTTTTAACAATTGTCACTCGGCCAATTGGCGTGTGTATTCGTCTATTCCATTGTTGTATCAGTGATTTAATTTTTGGTAAAGTAATATTATAATTTAATTCAGTGATGTTTTCTAAATTTACTGAAAAATGAATTCCAAGAAAAACAAAAGTTGAACCCCAGTCTAGTTTCCATTTAGTATGAGGGAAGACCTCTTTTGAGAATTTTTTAGAGCCAATCCAAATAATTTTAGTTTTTGAACAATTAACCTTTAAACCAGAAAATTTTGAGAAAGAATATAGGTTATCAAGAGCAGCAAATAAAGAAGTTAATGAGCCATCAAGAGTTAGCAAAGTATCATCTGCATATTGTGAAATTTTATGTTCTTTGTCATTAACAAAAATGCCTTTAATATTATTGTTTTGTTTAATAAGAATAGATAGAATTATGGCGAGGTTAATATATAGGACATCGTCTGCTAGACGATCTCTCGTTTCTACGTTGAATAAAGCAAAAGAGTTACAAGGTATTGTTACTTACAGGTTACGAAGACATCCACCACAAATGTTTTAAGTTATTCCGATGTTTATTTTCATGTCATATTTATTTTTAAGGTTTAGTTTGCGCGGTGAAAGGTAGTTTTGTACGACACTGTTTGGCATAGCTCAGTGTGTGCGGTACCGTACATCGTTTTGATTGGTCAAGCGTCACCGTAGTTATTTTATTGGTTAAATGATATCACATGATCAGATCCGAAGGTATATATTTATGAGTGCTTTGCCATTAGATGGCAGATAATTTGTGACGAGTTCACGAGCGCCAAATATTCAAATCAATAACCCAAGCCTCTCTAACAAGTGTTACCGGTACCACCAGCTATAGGTGAGATTTGCGCACCACACAATTATCTCCCAACACACTGGACACCTGAATATATTATTCCGTAGTAAATTTATAGTATCCTGCCACGCCCCCTTTTTGCCCTTGAATGTACGGTTGACGCCTAGAGCAAAATTAATACAATACAATTTATGCTTTGACTTGAATATGTTTTGCCATGACTGTACTGTGCTGTTACCATTGATTTAATAAACCATTGTCATTTTACCAAGCCTTGTCCTTTAATCAAAGTATTGCAAGTACTTGGAAGCAGTGTCGATCCTGAAATAAAACTACATATATTTTGTAGCCCCCATTTTTAGATGGCCATCCGTGGGGAGCTTACAATTTTTGCTGTCAGCAGTGGGATGCTTTAAAAAGTTTAAGCATCCTTTGATTCGTACCCATTCCTCCATTACCGCTCAGCTGTCCAGTGTGTTGGCTTAATTGTGCATATGTTCATAGATTTACATTGTTTTGTATTATATTCGATAATAGTAAGATGGCAACAGCCCCCTCTCCAGATTCTGAGGTGCAGTTCCATACTTCAGGCAATGATAGTGAGATAGGCCAAGGTGGCCAATTCCTTGACCAGTCCCCCCTTCATAAGCAAAATAGACCCGAACACTCCCCATTCCCAGAACCACAGAGATTTTTACCCAGATTTGATGAAATCCCTCCCAAACGTAAAGCAAATGTTTGAGTCATTGACAGCGATACATATCCAAAGCCACTAGCTGAAAGCAAACCATATCTTAGGGACCAAAGCTCAGCTGAACTTAACCATTCTCTCCAGCAAGTGATCACCAGACTAATCCGCCTCGAGTATAGAAACCATCGAGATCTAGATAGGCGCAACCCTAATTATAATAGGAATTGCTACATTTGTGACTCGCCCAACCACTACATGAGAGATTGCCCACATACATGTAGATACCAGAATCAAGGACATCAGAACCATAGGAGACAGGCTACAGCTGGCAAGAATACTAAGGTAAAGGGAAACGACAAACCGCTGACTCAGTAGGCCAAGAGCCAGAGGAGAGTGTATGGCCTGCTTAGACTTTGAAACAAGGGGAGGCCATATAGGGGAAGTTGGCAGCATTTGGGACAATAGATTTTATACATGTGCAGAAATTATTGAATATCATGTAAATTTTTTGGTGGACAGTCGATCTACAGCATACCCCATTTCAAAGACAGTTTTTAATCAGCTGCATACAGACAACTGCTAAGAGCCAACTTTTCTACACATTGCTAACGTTAATGGAAACAGAATAACTACTTATGGTTCAATATCCCTGCCAATGCTGCTGGGCAAACATACTTACCATCAGAAATTCCTTATCTGTGATATAAGTCAGGATGGCATCCTTGGTCAAGATTACCTACTGAGTCATGTAAAGAAAATTGATTATCAACAAATGGTACTACACACAGGCCAATGTGGCGAGATAAAGTGCTGGATAGGAGGAAAAGAGTACATGGTGTGCAGAGTCCTGGTTCGAGAAACAACTACCCTCCCTTCAAATGCAGGCATTTTAGTACCAATCAGCATACCTAGAGCAGAGCACCTTACTAAATTAGGACTGGTTGAGCCTTGTACAGAGAATACAGGCATCTATACTGTGCCTGGAATACTTGATCTGCAAAGTGACAAATTTTACATCAATGTTCTGAACACCGGCTCTAATTCTATAACACTCCATGCCAATCAACAACTGATTATGATGATTTGCTTGTCGATGAGTCTATCCGAGCAACATCCCTGATTGGTGATAAATATACCAGTCCTGGCGCTGACACTGTGCCTCCCTACCTTTAGGATCTTCTGGAAAGAAACTCAGAACATTTAAATAATGATCAGATTGCAGAACTGCAAAACTTACTTGTCAAATATAGCAACGTATTTTCAGAATCATAGGACATAGGACCAACAAATTTGACAAAGCACAAGATAAATACTGGTACCGCTCTTCCTATCAGACAGCCATGTAGACGCCTCCCTAGTGTAAAGAGAGATATAGAAAAAGAGGAGCTGAATAAAATGATAGACAGAAGAATAATTGAACCTCCCAGTAGCCCATGGGCCTCCAATATTGTTTTAGTTTTAAAGAAAGATGGCAAGACAAGATTCTGCGTAGACTATCGCCAGCTCAACGATGTTACCATAAATGATGCATATCCTCTTCCCAGGGTAGATGAGTGCCTAGACTCCCTCTCAAACTCAAAATGGTTCAGTTCGATGGATTTAAATTCCGGCTTCTGGCAAATTGCGATGGCACCTGAAGAAAAAGAGAAAACAGCATTCAACACCAGTTTAGGTCTATACCAGGTTTCAGTAATGCCTTTTGGTCTAGCCAACTCTCCCTCATCTTTTGAACGTCTTATGGAAAACATTTTGCGGGGTCTACAGCGGCAAGAGTGTCTTGTATACATGGACGACATAATAGTTCGTGGTCAAACTTTATCAGAAAGTCTTCAAAGACGAGCATATATTTCAGCGTCTTTCATTAGCAAACCTCAAATTAAAACTTTCAAAGTGCACACTTTTTCAAAAAGAACTTAAGTTCTTATGCCACATAGTATCTGAATCTGGAATCTCTACAGATCCTGACAAAATCAGTGCAATAGCAGACTGGCCAGTACCAAGATCTGAAAAAGAAATGAGGAGTTCCCTAGGGTTATGCTCCTATGGCAGGAGATTTGTCAGAGAATTTGCAAAAATAGCAAGACCACTTTATGCACTTTGCGAGAAGAATTCCAAGTTTCTCTGGTCAGCAGATTGCCAAACTTTATTTGATCAATTAAAACAAAATTTGACAGAATCTCCCATCCTTTCCTACCCGTTGCCAGATATAAGTTTCATTTTAGATACTGATGCCAGTGACAAAGCGGTCGGTAGTGTTCTTTCACAAGTGCAAGATGGCTCCGAGAAAGTTATAGCATACATGAGTAAGGCAGTGAACAAACACGAACGGCAATACTGTGTAACAAAGAAGGAATTACTAGCAGTTGTAAAGGCCCTGAAAGCATTCCATTCCTATTTATATGGCCAGAAGGTACTGCTAAGCACAGATAATGCTTCAATAATTTGAATGAAAATTCTCAA
This sequence comes from Magallana gigas, assembly GCF_963853765.1. Taxonomy (NCBI): domain Eukaryota; kingdom Metazoa; phylum Mollusca; class Bivalvia; order Ostreida; family Ostreidae; genus Magallana; species Magallana gigas. The sequence continues at coordinate 11,109,064 of NC_088858.1, read as the reverse complement.
AAATCCAACCGATCAAACTGCAGGATGGCTACAGGAGATTGAAACCTATGACCTCACAGAGCAGGCAAAAGGCATTCCAATGCAGATGCGCTGTCCCGCAGACCTTGTCGCTCATGTGAACGCCAGGAGCTGAAAAACACAGAAGACGACAGTGATGATGATGTTGATCAAACAAATTTAGACCTGAAAGTCTGTGCTATAACCCGCAGTGAAGCAAAAACAGATACTGTTGTAACCGAGAGTGGAGTGGTTCTTGATGGTTTGCAGGTGGACGCAATCAGACAAGCACAACTTGATGACAAAGATATTTCACCCATATTTGTTGCCAGAGAATCCAATAATCCCCGTCCTGATTGGAACAAAGTCTCACAAGGATATGGAGTGCTGAAAACCATTTGGAGGCAATGGAATAGGTTGGAGGTGGTGCATGGTCTATTGTACCGCAGGTTCATCTGTGATTATGGTAGTCCTGGTCACCTCCAGTTCATAGTCCCTGCCTCCCTACAGAATTAGGCTCTCAGGCAATACTATAATATTCCCATAGGAGGTCACTTAAGAGCTGAGAAAACTCTGAACAATACTGAAAATGAAATGTATGCGAAAAACAATTTTTTACATGTTCCAGTATGGTTTAATTCCAATATAAGGATTAATAACAACATTGTTTTCTACAAAATTATGGTATTAAATTGGTGTTAAAATGTTGATGATTTTTTTATCAAACGAAGGTAATTTTTTTTAACGAAAAACATGTTTCAGCAAAGGTTTAATATCTCAAGAATATGTATAATGCATACAATAGTATTATTACTGCTATTTCCAGTTTTTTGAAATGAATGTCATTGAACAAAAATGTTGTTGAAAGTCGATGTGGTCCATATCTACCTTTTAATTTTGAAAATATATTACTAAATGAGAAATGTACAAAAATGATTTATAATTGTATAAACAAGAACAATATTGTTCCCACTTCAGTATACAAATGGAATGAAGAGTTGTCTCCACATGGACTTGATAATATATGTATACAAGATGTGTTTAAAATTTGTTTTAAAATTACTATGGATTCCTCATTACAATGGTTACAATACAGAATCCTTCTTAGGATTCTTCCTGTATGTTACTACCTTAAAAAAAATCAAAATTAAAACAGATGACTGTAGTAGATTTTGTGGCAATGAAATAGAAACTATACTGCATATGTTTGTTATGTGTGAAAAAAATATTACCACTGTGGAGAAATTTTAGCTTGCATATATACACAACAACCTCTAATAGAGTCGGTTTTAATGTTACTAATATTATTTTAGGCGAGACTCCATTAAATGTAAATAACAAGGTAATAAATTTTATTATTTTATGTTGCAAACATAAACTGTATATTTTTTCATGCTTTTTGCAAAGTAGAATTCCAAATTTGTGTGGCCTTCTTAATCATTTAAGAATGAAATATTACATTTAAAGGTGTGTAGCAATACACAATTCAAAATTGTTAATTTTTGATAACCAGTGGTCGATCTGGTCGATATTTTTGAACAAAACTAGTAGTGTTATATATATATATATATATAGTAATTGATTAAGGTATTCCATTTACCTGTGTAATAAAGCATATTACTTTACTGATGTGAATGTGTATACATGTATAAATGGGTGGTGAAAGGCAACAAAATTCATTGTAAAACCTGTATAAATCTTAAAATTGTTTATGAAAATACAATGAATAAATGTTAATTAAAAAAAAAAACTCTGGACAAGATCAAGAATACCCTTTATTGGCCTAAAATGGAAAGAGATATTGAAAAGTATTGCCTCCAATGTGACCTTTGTGCAGCAAAGAAACCGTCTAGGAAATCAAACAGAGCTCCTTTACAGCAATATTTACTAGGAGAGCCAATCGAACGGGCGTCTATGGATATTCTGGGTCCACTCCCCGTTACTACGAAAGGAATTAGGTACATATTAGTAGTATGCGACCGTTTCACCAAGTGGAAAGAAGCTTTTCCAATGCCAGACCAAGAGTCTAAAACAAAAGCCAATATATTTTAGTCAATGAATTTATATGTAGATATGGAGCTCCACTTCAAATTCACTCAGATCAAGATCGCCCCTTTGAAGTTAAGTTATTTAGAGACCTGCTAGCAACACTAAGAATAGAGAAAACTCGAACCACTAGCCAACGTCCACAAGCCAATGGTACGGTAGAACGCTTCAATAGAACACTTGTAAACATGATCACAATATACAGCCAAAAAGATCAGAGGAAATGGAATGAGGTCTTACCACAAGTAATGATGGCATACAGGGCTGCTAGTCACCCAAGCATTGGAGTTTCTCCTAACAAAATGGTATTGGGTAGAAATGTGGTCCTGCCATTGGAAGCTATAGGTCCCAGACCCAAAGATAACAGCGAGGCTCCCGAGACAGACGAAAATGTACTGAAACTGGAGGAGAATTTGGCCAAGGTCCACGAACTGGCTAGGAATTGCCTGAACCAGAATTCAAATTACCAAACGAAATATTACGATTCAAAAGCTGAAGTTAGGAAATTTTATGAGGGACAATCTGTATGGCTGTATGATGCTTCAAAGAATTGAAGAAAGTAGGTGTATGTAGCAAGTTGACCTGCAAATGGAAAGGCCCTTATGTCATTACAAAAAAAATTGATGATGTCACCTGCTTGGTAAAGCGGTCTAAGAAACAGCCAGAGAGAGTTTACCACACAGACCTTTTCCGTACAAGGGCAGAAACCCACCTAAATGGTACCGGAGTAATAATATACAGCAATGAAATCAACAAATGTTAGGAACCAACCAGAACCAGTAGATGTTGTATTAAGATGATGGCAGATGTCATTTTGTTTTCCTTTTTTTATTGTTGTGGGTCAGGTGGAGGGAGGTGACGGATGTGCACAGTCTATGGCCCTCATCATTGGTGATGGGAGGGGACGTATGGTGCACCATCTATGGCCCACACTTCTGATGTTGGGAGGTGACGGAGGTGTGCAATCTATGGCCCGCACCTGCGTTGATACTGAGATGTAGCTGGCCAGTGCATTTAAGAGTATAACCAGTGTGGTGTTGTAACGTTTAAGCTTTTCTGTTGAGTTGACATCTGCTGTTGAATCTTCCTAGTATATGTAATTTAGTGTAATGAATTTTGAAATAAACTGATTTCATTTTTTTTAGTGGTTGTTGTGAATTGAATTCCATATGGTCTGTGGTGTCCCTGTCCCATCCCTGGTTGAATTCCCAGTGTTGTCTTGCTCCCAGTACATCCTACAAAATTTTTATAAACATTTTTATATTTATTGAATAGGTTGTATTGGTGTTACTCATTGTTAACTAACTATTTCAAATCAGATGTTATGAACCATACTACCCAAGCCATACCTTGCAAACTTTTCCTGTTGAATTGCAGAATGACTCTTCAGTGCTGTCTAATGGTGGGTGGGAAGAAATATGGAGCCCTGTTTGACAACAAGCGGAAACTCAAAGAGCATCTGTCACCAGCGCCTCACCGTGCCTTGCGAGTCATTTGTCCTTTTTGTTGTGACAAGGAAAACAGCTTTAACAAGGCAGGTGACCTAAAGCCCATGTCGCAAAGCGCCACAAGGATGCCGCTCTAGCAACGAATGTCCCCATGGATGAGCTGCTTTCCGAAAATAACTGTTTCTGGTTATCCTACAAACCGGCAGTTTACTAACCTGGTGGAACCTACCGACAGGAATGCCAGAGCGTCCTCTCGGCTACGATCGGTCCTGCTTGAGTGGACAAAAAGATAATGGCAACCCCTGCAGGCCCCAAGGTGAAGAGGGGACGATATGATTGGATTGGGGGGTGGGACAGACTAGTGACTGATTTCCGAGTTCCGGATGTTCTTGCTTCCTCTGCAACAACAGAGTACAGTCCAACTTCACCAGGCTTGTTTACTCTGATGTCTGTAAGTCACTCTCCGGATGATATTTCTGCCATTTTGGAAAACACCAGCTTCTATAGGGTCCATCTGAACAACACCGTGCTGTTCGATGCTAAGGGCATTACCACTTTGAGCCGAAAATGCCTGTCCTGTGCCCTACCGGAGTCTCCCAAATACCACAGTATGGAAGAGTCTTCATGGCGTCCAAGAGCAGCCCCTTTAGCAACGTGCCTTGGAGTCCAGCCCAGCTTTGTGACATCTGTGGACCAGGCAAAGAAAGATTTCAGGGAACCAGAGGTTGAACTCTTTGCAGAGTCAGACTTGGAGATTTCCCCAGCTTCCAGTTTGGAGTCCAGGAGAAAAGTGGTCGAGATTACACCTCCTAGAGATCCTGAACCTGTCAAAAAGAGGCTGAGGCTGGGTGGTGGAGAGAAATCCAGTCCAGTGTATTCGGTTACCACCATGCATCAAGAGCCCTCTACAGCTTCCTCTCTGCCATCCTCGATCCTACCCGAACCATCAACGACTGTTTTGCCTGAGTCAGCCTCTCCCTTTCATCAGGATTTGCCAGCCTTGTCTGTTCTTGGTCCTCTGCCAGCTGGATCCCTTGATGGTCCCGAGAAGTCCCAGTCAGCCATGCCATCTGTGTCGGCTGCAGTGCCCGTGCTCCCTCTCTTATCACCGCCTGTCTCCCAGCCAACCAAGTTCACCCCTGACCCACCAGCCACACCTACCGCATCCGTTGTTCAGAGGGCAAAAAGGTTGCTAGGCCATTGTTGTATGCCGTTGTTGCCCCCTGCCAGAAGGCAATGGACCAGAGAGGGGATGGTCATCCTGACCAGTGGACAAGTTGCCATTGCCTGGCCACCACAGGGATTCCAAGGACACAGGCAGTGACTTTGATAGGGCCAGACTTCTAGACGAGTTTGATTTCCTTGCTCTTCCTGGATCCCTTGATCTGTCTCCTCAAACAACCCACCAGCAAAGAGTAGGTTTTACCTATACCAGTTGGTACGCAGCGTGGCAAGGGGTCTGTTGAATTCTTCCTCTGACCAGGAGGTTATTTCATTCTTGGAGGAAGCTGAGGGTAAACGAAATACGTTCTAGAATTCGCTTATCAATGAGATTGACCGTGTAGATATTCCTCTCAGGCTATCTGACTGAACAAACGAACAATTTGTAAAGTTAGAATCATTTCAAAAGGAGCCTGGACTTTGGGTGGTTGTGTCAAACAGCAAAATGACACGGGCCTGTCTATTTCATTGTTGACCACTGCTCTCTGAAATCAACATAATTTATCTGGCTTTTGAAGTAAGTCTACGCAATCTATGCAAAAGCGTCATTGTTTACTTGTTTTGATGCAGGGAATTGATAGATACATCCTACCAAAAGTCCAATGTCTTGATAAAATGTTCTATATTATTGATTGTATTTAAAATGAAAATTCATTCGGTTTTTTTAATTCAGGAGAATTTAGTAGCTAAGGTGGGGGAAGTGTAATGACCTGAGATTATGAATTTATAATTTTTACATTATTTGATTATTGGTCTTATTAATAAGGGGTTAAGTGGGTAAATTTTATTAATTTTACATCACTTTATACCTAATACAGTTTATTCAGGGTTTAATTCTCTTGAATATTTACCGTATCTGCTAAAATCTATTTTTAGCACATGTGTACTTTTCTTTTTACTAGTTTGCATAATTATTCTTAACATAGTGAATTTAAAAATATATGCAAGGAAACTATGCATGTTGATTGTACCTATGTATCTTTATTTTGTGCTATTCATTGTCTACTACACCTGTAAGAGTACTGGATTCCTGGAGCTGGGTAGATTGTTTACATCCCCCTGCCAGCTTTTCCTCGAGTGTATTGAGATTACCATCGTTTCGTATTAGTTTATAAACCCCATTTAAATTAATGTTTTCATAATTTATACTTAGTTTACTGAGAACTAGACATCGTACGTTATTTTATAAGTATTCCCTCTATTATGGCGAGGTTAATATATAGGACATCGTCTGCTAGACGATCTCTCGTTTCTACGTTGAATAAAGCAAAGGATTTACAAGTTTTTGTTACTTACAGGTTACGAAAACATCCACCACAAATGTTTAAGTTATTCCAATGTTTATTTCATATGTCATGTTTCTTTTTAAGGTTTACTTTGCGCAGTGTACGGTAGTTTTGTACGACACTGTTCGGCATAGCTCAGTGTGTGCAGTACCGTACACCGTTTTGATTGGTCAAGCGTCACCGTACAGTTATTATATTGGTTAAATGATATCACATGATCAGATCCGAAGGTTATATATATATGAGTGCTTTTCCATTAGATGGCATTAATTTGTGACGAGTTCACGAGCGCCAAATATTCAAATCAATAACCCAACCCTCCCTATAAAGTGTTACCGGCACCAACAGCTGTAGGTGAGATTTGCGCACCACACAATTATCTCCCAACACACTGGACACCTTAATATATTATTCCGTAGTGAATTTATAGTATCCTGCCACGCCCCCTTTTTGCCCTTGAAGGTACTGTTGACGCCTAGACCAAAATTAATACAATACAATTTATGCTTTGACTTGAATATGTTTTGCCATGACTGTACTGTGCTGTTACCAATGATTTAATAAACCATTGTCATTTTACCAAGCCTTGTCCTTTAATCAAAGTATTGCAAGTACTTGGAAGCAGTGTCGATCCTGAAATAAAACTAAATATATTTTGTAGCCCCCATTTTTAGATGGCTATCCGTGGGGATCTTACCATACTTTCTAGTTACTGTGATTTATATATTAAAACGGTTTGATGATCGGAGCTATCAGAGAGAGAGAAAGAGATATTGTGACGTCATCACGTTTGTGACGTTTTCATACCGCGTCCTAGATCATTTTCCCATGATACCAAACAAACAGCGGAGCGAAGACATGTGCGGAAAGAAGATGCAGAGAGCATTCAACAATTTAAATCCCCTTTTCTTTGATCCAACCTCAGATGATCAAGGGAAAATGGCAAGTATCGTAAACGATAATTTAAAAGTATGTTTATTTCTTTAGTTTTCAACTGATTCGTCTATTCATAATGGACATGTATGATATACTTTCAGAGGGAAAACGTTCGTCACAAAAAGGTTGCAAAGACCATCAAGAACCTCAAGAAAATAAATGCAGAGAATGTGGGTGTACAAGTAAGTATTGAAAAAATTCTTATTCGATATTCACTCATATAAATATGATCCTATTTAAATTTAACATAAATGTTGTAACACTGGCTGATTTATTGGACGATTATAGATCTAAAGAGTTGTTGTTTTCTTTACAGGATTTTCTACCTGGCTGGGCAACGAACGCATACTTTGACAGCCTTCATGGGAAAAAAGCGAGTGAAGTGGTAAATATTTGTTGTCATTCTAGATAGAACCATTAAGATTCATTCTTAAAAACTTTACATGTAGTGTTATATAAATTAAATATCTTCATTTTACAAGAAAGGACAAAAGTTGGCTTTGAAGAAATAAAGGTAAATTGTCAACAACAACAAAATCTGAATCATTTTCTCTCCCCTTTTTATTTTGAATTTCTCAATCATAATAATGACTACTTGTCATTTAGGTATGTCGGAGAAATTATGGCAAATTCCCGTGAAAGAGTTATGAGGGAGGCTTTGGCTTCGAAGGTACAATTCTGTGTATATAAAACGCCTACAAAATTCTTTTAAATTTTTCTATGTATTGTAATTTTGCCTATTACATCATGTTGTTAATAGGTTCCTCAAGATTCTGAACCCTTGAAAAAAGAAGAAATAGATAAAAACATGATTGAAAGAAGAAGGGCAATGGAGACAGTCCACCAGCAGCTACTGGTAAAAATTAGAGCACTGCGGACTTCTAAGACAATTATAATGTATATTTCCTTTCACTTGGATTCAGAAACATGATTGAAAGAAGGAGGGCAATGGAGACAGTCCATCAGTAGCTACTGGTAAAAATTAGAGCTCTGCGGACTTCTAAGACAGTTGTAAATGTATATTTCCTCTCACTTTGATTCAGTTTTATGGGAAAAGTTGAGCGTTAAAAATAATTCATTTTGACAAACATTTGTTGATCGACAGTCATATACAAATTAAAAAGCGTTACAACAAACTTCTGCCAATTATTCATTCATCTCCGTGACAGAAAAACGAAAGGTGGACGATTGTGAGAAAATAAAAGCAAAGACGGAAAAGACGAAGGTTCTTCATGCTGAACTTAAGGTATTTTATATTATATTGTGTATCAAAATCGGAGAGAGAGAGAGAGAGAGAGAGAGAGAGAGAGAGAGAGAGAGAGAGAGAGACCAAGTCAAGGAACGTTGAAAAAAATTTAATGTGAGTTATGATTTGTACTGTACATCGATTTTTTTTACCAACACTTTTAACGCACTTTGAAAAAAGATTACAAATAACAAAATATGGACTTCTTTCTTGACCAATTTCGTATTTAGTCAGATTAGGAATTTTTTGGGAACGGTGAGTTGACAACCAAAGGAACAGCCGAATTTCCAATTCCAATATTTAAATGGATTACTTAATACTTGAAGAGTGCACCCGCAACTTTCCTTCCTAAACATCTTATCAATCCCGTAAATAGAGTTGTCATATAAATTGATCATTTTCCAAATCTCTTCAACGAGTAAATATTCACAAAGTAAAAAGATAAAACAAAATTAATTGTAGGGACAGCTGACGGCTAATTAGTGCATTTTAAGTGGTAGTTGTTCTTCATGTGTAAATTGTTAAACTAAATGATTTCTAGAATTAATCCTTTCCATTGCAAAATCGCTATGACATATTTTTTCTAAATATTTACCTTTGTGAACTAGCCATAAAGATAGAAAAGATCATTTTCCATCTAAAAATCATCTGGCCTAAAACATTAAATATGTACATGTATGTTAAATGTACTGTACTAGAACATTGAATGTAGTTTATTTCAGAAAAAAATCTCGTTCTGCATGTTGAGGGAGAGGGAGGAGCATAATTATTGTCTCATTTTAAAACAAATTTATGAATGGGTTTAGTTTCCTGTATTTTGCCAGTTCGTTCAAAATTCATTTTTCTATATCTGAATTTAAATACACGTTGCTTTCAAAAAATAAATTGGCGCCTAACACCGTTGTTGTTACATGCATATAATAGACACAAAGTGAAAATGTTTTCTACAGAAATTATCTCTCTTATCAGAGCGTCATTCCACCTTAAGGATGTTGACACCTGAAATAATAGTAATGTCAATCATCCAAAAACCACTTGGATACAAAGATGGGGACCTAACTTGTTCATTTATTTTATTCGTGACACATGTCACATGCCATTTTTTGGAAATATAGGGCCCAATACAGAAATGATAATTTTCCTGAAATTTTGGCTAAAATTTGACATGGAAATTGATAATTTGAAGAAATCAAACAAACATCTATAGTTTGAACTATTATTTAGTAATGATTTTAATACAATATGAAGTTGAACACTTGTAGTGACTATAAAAGTAAAATCTAAGTCAAAGTTTAAAAATTCTTGCTTTATTGGTGGCTTCAAAGGCCAGTAGATAATGAACACAACAACAGATGTTACAAAATGTTAGAGTAATCCAATTATAACGCAAATAAATAAAAATATAGTAATGCCATCTTTCCAAAACTTACTTTTAAATTAAATGCAAAACAAGTACGGATCACATCTCAAAAATTTGAGACATAGCATGAAATAAGAGAATTTTAGGCCAAAATTGGAGTTATTTTTTTCTTAACTTCTATGAAATATAAGCTAAATATGCCAAAATATATCGATAGAAATATCAAAATACTGTTTAAATATATTTTTTAGAACATCATGAATATATCGCAATACACAAACTATCTAGAAGTTTTGTCTACGCTGAAAATTTGGAAGCTAAAGTAACAGTACTCTAAAACTAGTGAATTATGAACATTGTTCATTTCCTTCTTGAAAGCCATCCGCCACAAAATATAGTCCCTTACTAAACTCTGTAACAATGTATTTTTTTTTATTCAAAACAATTTTATTCAATATAGTTAATTTGACATTGTAAAATAAAAATATACTACTAGAATCAATACAGATGCAGAATTTTCAGACTAGAGATGACCCAAAATGCCACAAAATGTAGTCCCTTACCAAACTCTGTAAAATGTATTTTTTTTATTTAAAACAATTTTATTTAATAAAGTTTATTTGACATTGTAAAATATAAATATACTACTAGAATCAATACGGATGCAGAATTTTCAGACTAGAGATACCCAAAATGGCAACCCAAAACCTAAGGAGCGAACCTCTTAAACTCTGAAACTGTGCCATACCAATCCAACTACACGCGACCTAATTATATCGAATAAAAACCTAAAAATAGTTTCGATAATTAGATTTTAATTCAAATATATGTAATACAGTAGACTGAAATAAGATTTTAAGCAGGATAATAAAATGTCATCTTTTAACCGTTGTCTTCTAATGTTACAAAATACATGGTTATTCTACCCCAAAATTGTATTATATTTTAACAGGAGCTTGGACTTTGGGTAGTTGTCATTGTGACGTAAGCCTGTCTATTTGTGAAATCAACAAGATTTGTCTGGATTTTGAGCTAAGACTACGCAATCGGTGTATATTTCGCTTTAAACAGCGTCATTTTAACTTGTTTTGACGCAAGGAATAGATATTTACATCCTGCTGAAAGTCCAAGGACTTGTTAAAATGGTTCTACCTCTGACGACAGAACAAAACTGGCGGTTATATGATATCTCCGCACTCAAAGGAGGTGAATACATATTGATTAAACTTTGGTTTTTATTTCACAAAAGATCGTTAAAAACTATGTATAAAATGAGGGTTGGATCCCCTTCTTTTTTGTTTACCGACTCAATATATTGTTATTTATTTAAATTGTAGTCTTATACTCGGTACTAAATGCGAGCGAGTTCAATTCTACATGTATGTAAGAATCAAAAACCATTGTTTGTCAACGATACAAATGAAATTTTATTAAATATACATGTACTACATATACATGTAGTACAATTATATCTATATAAGGCCAAAATGAGTTTAAACGTTTTGAGTATTGATTAATCAGTTGATGTCATTTTTATTGTAAACTACTATTAGAAGCTGATAAATTTGTAGACCCTCTGTATTCAAAGTGATTTCTTTTGACATTTAAGAAAATTGAGTCCAATAACTGTGTTGATCCGAATAATTTTGCATTGTATAATATATTTCACTTATCATAAACCTTGATTCATTTCAATGTTGTCATTCATGTTCTGAAAATTGTTACAATTTGAGTAGCATTCAAACATCGTTTGAAGTCATCTTTTCGTAAGTTGTATGGTCGATAGAACGACCTTGTCAGCAAATACAATCTTCCACTTGGCCGCATGCTGACTGACTGTATTTTTTTATTTATCAATTATACAATTTTATGATTAAAAACTGGTAAAATTGATTGATTTCACTAGACCATACTCTGTCCCGAGTTTTTGCTTCCACCACTTTTTGCTTGATATTTCAGTAATAGTAAATACCTTTGTGCTCAAACTACGTTCATCCACTAATATACTAATATGAAAAATGTCCAGATTATCTGTTTTGAAACGCCCCCTCTACCGCTTCAGGTTTCAATACACATCCCAAAATTGAAAGTCTACGGAAATTTTGCATTGCATCAGCCATTAATAAGCTCGGATGATAATGTTAAAAAATTGCGCGATGTATTCCGAGTTTATTCCGAATGGAGAAAAGATGTAAATCTCCGTAAGAAAATTGTTTTCGTTCCTGTGAAATTTTATGAGTGAAAAGGGATAATTGTTCAATGAAGATACCTTGGATATATTTCCTTTCATCGATTTCAATTGTATTTCTTTCACAGGTATGTCTATTTTTTATTAAAAATCGTCAAAAATTGATGGAAGCAATAACTTGGGACAGACTTTCAGTGCTATTCAGCTTTATGACACCACTGTCAGCGGCAACGAAAGTAAAAAAAATTGGTTCAAAGCACAGGGGCCAAGCCCGTTTTAACATTAATTCCAATGTAACCATAAATAAAGAAAGGGGTCGAACTCTGACCCAGATAAAAAACAACCAGCTCGCTTCAAAAGCCTAATAAAACAATTATTTTTTAAAACACTTGCAATATGCATGTATTTTTCAGAAAAGTAATGTCTAAGATACACTCATGCCGAATTTCAAGTTGATGGGTCTTAAAATAGCGGAGATATACGTCATTATTCTCTCGAAATCGGCAGTTTATTTTAAGGTTCTCCGATCCTCAGGTACCAAAAATTGAAGTGTAAATTTTAAAGCAAATGACATTTTACAGTCTCATACTAATGATTATAATAATAAACGAAGCATTTATATGTATTGTTTCCATGCGTGTTTCAAAGATAATGCATTATCACCCATATAGATTTATATAAGGAAAAAGAAGTGACTTCAAGGTTTTGCTAATTTGTATTCAGTAGAGTATGATTACACTTGACTGCTGCACATAAAAACATTCAGTAGAAATGTAGATGTAAAATAAATAAATAAAAATGTGCTGTATCAAGTATTATAATCATGGAAATAAAAGAAAATATCTTTACATCATGTATGAGAAAAAGTTATCTTTCTTTCCAAAAGTCAACAACAGATGTAAAAATGTTCCTGCGCTTTGTTACTCTTGGTTTTCCATGAAAACATTCACTCAGTACACTTTGTACACCATTAAAACCTCCTCTTTGGTACGCTAACTGCAGATGATGCATTGAAAGACCAGAGAGAGACATCCTTTTCACCATGCTCTCAGACACTGTTTTGTTTGTTAGCAAGGGCATCAAAGTTTGCAAGTTAGATTTAGAGTCTTCCATCTGGAGTACAACTTGCATCATATAATCTATACTGAAAGTATACTTCAAATAATAGGAATATGTACTGTGATGTTCGACAAAGTTCTGTATATATGTTCAGTCTTCAAGTACTTTATGTGCATCGAAAGTACAGCCTAGAATTTCTAGCACGAGGGTCTCCAGAGTTGAATTTTTGGTATTACAAGATGCAAGATTCTTCATAATCCAATAATGCAGTCTTGCAATGGTATATCAAAGCATTTTCTCATTGCCCTGCATAGAACAACACTATCATATACTTTCAAATACATACCAACGCCAAGTTTAGTATACACATCAAAAGGACCATGGCCATTTGCACCAATGCTGTGTCTCTTCCCTGTTGGTACAATAGTCTACTCCTTGCAGCAGGTACACCCTATGTACAATAAGCTCGCAAGACCATACTGTTTTTCTTTTACACACTTTGCTAAATTTAGTGGTTTATGGTACACAACACATCCTCGCTCTAGATGATCAACCAAAACTGAAAACTCTACGATCCTTCGTCCATCAAAAATATTAGTATATGTCGATCGAGAAAGTTCTTCGCTATCATTTTCACAGTGATCCAACTCCAATCCAGAATTAACATCATCTACGTATGTCTTAGTTTCATTATTGTTCACATCAATGCTGTTATTTATGTCACATCCAGTGGAAAAACTAGTGAACCCTTTTTTGAACCGACCTTTCTTGTCTCTAGCTCGTTGACAGTTTCCTCAATGTTGGATTGTTTACTAGTAACATATTCGCCTTCTTTGACAAAAGATTTCCAAAAAATATAGATGCCGGACTTCATGGTACGAATAAACTATATCCGAAAATGAGAACGAGTTATCTCGCTTTGCTGAGGATCGGAGATCGTTAACTCGGACATTTACCGGTCCAGGGCTCACGATGGGATTTTGCCTATGACAACAGCAGTATTGCAACAAGTCGAGAAACATTCGCACTAATCTTTTAAAATCTCACATCAAACGCACGCTACTTACATCATTAAATTCCGATAATATTCCTTAAATACTCTCCAAACTGAACTTTTATTCTGCAGCCACATCAACTTCTGACCAGACCGGCCATTTTGACGTCTTCGAGAAAGACTGATTCTGATTGGACCATCAGGAATATCAACCAATGAAATTGAGTTGAACATTTTACTATTACAATGGCCGGTCTGTTCAGAAGTTGATGTGGCTGCAGAATAAAAGTTCAGTTTGGAGAGTATTTAAGGAATATTATCGGAATTTAATGATGTAAGTAGCGTGCGTTTGATGTGAGATTTTAAAAGATTAGTGCGAATGTTTCTCGACTTGTTGCAATACTGCTGTTGTCATAGGCAAAATCCCATCGTGAGCCCTGGACCGGTAAATGTCCGAGTAAAAACAAACTGCCGATTTTGAGAGAATAATGACGTATATCTCCGCTTTGTTAAGACCCATCAACTTGAAATTCGGCATGAGTGTATCTTAGACATTACTTTTCTGAAAAATACATGCATATTGCAAGTGTTTTAAGAAATAATTGATTTCTTAGGCTTTTGAAGCGAGCTGGTAGTTTTTTTATCTGGGTCAGAGTTTGACCCCTTTCTTTATTTATGGTTACATTGAAATTAATTTTAAAACGGGCTTGGCCCCTGTGGTTCAAAGATCAAAATTGTGTAAGATCACTAGTGTTATTGAAGATGACACAATGAAATCTGTGACATTGAGTGGCCAGACCTCTTCTCATTTTTTTATTCTTGCACAGAATTAGTCTTAAAAATATACATATCCAATAGAAATTGGTATGCATTAGAAATTTTTTTATTTGTTTTATTGTGTTAGAACCATTTAAACAAGGCCTTGGACTATTGGTAAGACGTTACTCTCTATTTCTTGCGTCAAAACAAGTTAAAAATGACGCTGGTGTCAAGCGAAATAATGCATGGTCTTAGCTCAAAAGCCAGAAAATCTAGCTGATTTCAAAGAGTCATGGCAGAGTGGCTAGCAATGAAATAGGCCTACGCCACATTGCCATTTGACACAACTATCCAAAGTCCAAGCTCTTGTTCTATTATTTCAAGTTATTTTAGAGAAAGGAAACTAGAATCCAAGATGGGATTGTTATTGGGTTGTCTTTAAATTCAAAACTGTTGAAAGGAATTCTACAGTATCATTACTTGCAATTTTAAAACAAGTATTTTCAACAACCTTGCCAGTTGCTTTCCAGTACTTACAGGGTTTTTTTTAATTTGTTGTTGCACCTATATTATCGTAATGTTCTTGGTTTTAATCATTCTTCTTTGAAACATTTTTCATGAGTATCTACACTAGACTATTAAAAAGTTCTTGCCTTTATTGTTTCTCTTCATCCTTTTTCTCGTGATATAACACGTCTATCCATTTCTAGTTTTTAGGCCACCTGAGTCACTCAATTGACACTCAGGTGACATATTACAGTCGGTCTCCGTCCGTCGTCGTGCGTCGTCCATCGTGCATTAACAAATTTTTACATTTTCAACTTCTTGAAAACTACAAATCCAATTAATGCAGTAACATCATTTTTGTTTTGAGGCAACTCTAGGATAAGGGAATAATAAACTGTGAACATTATGACGATACCACCACCGGGGCCTCATTGAGGGGGCCAAATAAGCAAACAAGAGCGAATTATTCTAAAAATTTCTCTACTCCCAACACTGAAAAAGGCCAAATGCATTATTATGATGTCTTTGAAGACCTTTACCAAAATTAAAAAAATTCATGTCCCTTGGGTCAGGGGTTCAGGCCTAAGGACAGGGCTAATATGGCACAAAGTGAAAATGTACATTCACTTATATTAAATCTTATAGAATCTTCTTCTCTACTCTAATATATATCTGAAATAAACTAAATACATGGTTATAATATTCACTATACTTAAACTGTGAAATTCATGGCCTCTGTGTCGGGGGTTCAGACTCTAGGACGGGGCCAATATGGCCATATAGTGAACATGTATTAAATCTACGAAAATCTTCTTCTCTTCATCCACAGCAAGGTGAGATAAACTGAATAATGCCTGATCTTCCACAGCAGATTTCTCTCATCCACATCTGTGGCCCACTTGAAGTCGGATCCTCCATTCATCTTGACAATATTACCTAGTGAAGCCATCCACTAAAATAGTGAAACTACATGTTAATATGTTTTAAGGTGCTACCGTTCTGGCGAGCGCAGCAAGAATTACACATACCTTGCATCATTGTCAACCTAGGGTTATTTAGGTATCAAAGAACGTCAAAGAATTTTTGAGAGAGTATTGTTCTATAATAATTTTGTCAAAGGTACTTATTTTATTGATTATGAAACATACAGCCCAACCCCCTACCCCGAGAGAGAAAGAGAGAGAGAGAGCCGGTCCCTGTTTGTAGGTGTGTAATTTCCCACTTTTAAATTTAATGGCCTGACTGTATGCAATATCTACAGAATTTTTTTTAACTGTTTATTTTTTCGTTTTATTCCTTTTTATTTAGATCAAAATGTCCTATTGTGTAGTTCCTCCCTACTCATATAACGTTACCTACCTGCCTACTGTACATGCATGCACAATTAACTTAAAAATGGATCGATATGACAGTAAAGTATGGCTCTTGCTAGTATATATTTATATAATCTCAATATTAAACAAAATTAAAAACAAATCATATGTCAATGAGACATGCAGGTATCGCAGTCTATACTGAAATAGCTAGTAAACTCATTACAGATGTTTGATCCACCTCTAAATATAGCGCGAGAGCACTGTGACGTCATCCATGACTTTGGTCGTCTTTGTTTACGTATCTCGACTCAATACGTGTAACAAATCTTTTGAGTCTCGCCAAAACATATGCAGTACTCAAAACGTGTCTTCAAACTTTAAGACACCGTAAATTACGAGTTAAAAGTCGGCCATTTTTGGCATAGCACCACGGGTAAAAACACAAGAGAGCATTATGGGACGTAGACAAAAAAATTTGTCTGATGAACTGTCGGTTTTGCTCGTTCTTTTTCCCGCGCATACTGGTTCTTGGAGCTCGCTTCGCTCGCTATTAACCTTGTGTCGGGGGTTCAGACCCTAGGGCAGGGCTAATATGACTATATAGTGAAAATGTATCAAAAATACAAAAATCTTCTTCTCTTCATCCACAGCAAGGTGAGATAAACTGAATGCTTGAATCTTTTATTAGTGAAGCCATTCACCAAAATAGTGAAACTACAAGATATTAACCCTGTGTCGGGGGTTCAGACCCTAGGGCGGGGCTAATATGACCATATAGTGAAAATGTATCAAATATACGAAAATCTTCTTTTCTTCCTCCACATTAGGAGTAGATAAACTGAATGTATATTCATGATATTCGTGGAACCCTAAATTGTGAGGTTCAGAACCCCTGGGTCAGGGGTTCAGAACCTTTTGTTAAAACCAATATGGCCATGCACAAATGAAAATGTATTGAATTTTATAATATTTTCTTTCGCACTTTCAGTCTTTGAGATAAAACCAAATCCATTGTTATTATGTACGTAGTGTACTGTTGTAATGTGCTAAATTTGTGAAATTGCCTATGAAGAAGGGATTGGGGATTTTTTAATGGTGGAAAGGTTGTGACAAATGTGGCCGTATAGTAAACGTAATTTTTTCAGTCACCTGGTTGATATTTTAGGATATTTTCCTTAATTGTATGCTTGTAAAAATAAACTGTCTGTATGCTCTGTGCATTATAGATAAAATTGAGCATAATAAAAGATTGAATATTAAAAGGCCCGTATGTGTCTTTTTACCGAAAGTTAACATTTTTTGGCACCTGGAGCTAGGATATAAATTATCCGAGATTCTTTCGATTTTTGTCGACTACCCCTCATTTAATACATGTGTAAATAAATGTTTTCCAAACCTCAAATTCAGATTAGGGATTAGGCTCCAAAATGAAGACACTCTGACAGGTCAGTCTAAGGGTTATGGTACTCAGGTGACCACCAGGCCTGTATGCCTCTTGTTGCATTAAAGCTCTTAAACTGTTACATGGAAAACCGTTGTCTATCATACATTATATGCTATGTCATCCGTAATATATTGTAAGCTCCCTGGGGGGTGGTCAATATAAATTGGGAGCACTACAAAATAATAACTTGCTATTCTTTTTTACTAAAATCCTTGGTTACTTTGTAAAATGGAAGACATAAAAGAGTCATCTTGATCTCAGCAATATTCATTAACATGAATTGACACATTCTTCATTCAACATGTACAATAATATTTGATTGGTGGCGTCTACCGTACAGCATAAGTAAGTGGGGGTGGGGGGTGGATTTTACAGCTGCACAAACGGTATTACAGTAAAAAAAAAAAAATAGTAAATCTGTCCAGTGTGTTGGGAGATATTTGCTACAAGGATCCTCAGCTAGATCTGTACTGGAATGGCAAGGGTGGAAAAAAGGGCGGATCTACAACTTCTGGTTTCAAATATAGCCGCTTGACAACTTGCGAAATATCTGACGCTACTGAGCATCCGCTCATATATATAACATTCGGAAGTATGCCACATGACAACGATTAACCAATGGGATAACTGTACGGCGACGTTCCACCAATCACAACAAAGTACGACTTCGTACAAATAACACATGCGTCGTACTGTCAAACAAGTTTTGTCGTACAGAGTGAAAAATACACAAATACATGAATTTGGATTTAAAGTAGGCGATGATTAATAAATATTGGTTACACTGGATATTCCTATGTGATGTTAGTAAACATTTTGTATTTGAAACTTATATATTTCACAGAAGTTACTTCGTGATTTTACAGACGACATCATGCAGGGTTAAAAATAGCACGAGTTTTAAATACAAGTAATCAAGAATAAATAAGTACTTGAATGCATTACAATAATCATGAAATCGTTCAAGATAATTCACAAGACGTAAATACACAATTTTTATGGCATAAATTACAAGTTTGGCAAAATATGAAACTATGCCACAAAAGACCGGTATGAAAACGAAAATTGAGATGTAAACAAGAGCATGGCAGCAGGTGATAACGGGGATAACGGCTGATATTAACATTCGAAAAGGTTAGAAATATGATGATTAACTCAAGGAAAACATGCAGATGCACATGGCATGATACTTGATGCATAGCGTGTAACAATAAATGCAATCTACAATGCATTTATCTCTGTTCACAAACGATGATGTTTAAAATTGATAAAATCCACCCGACCAATAGTTATCACAATACAATAATAGTTATACTATAAATATTCTCATCAGGTCCTTACATTTCCCCCTCCTTAGTTTCTTTCTTCTCCTGAATTAATAGGATAATAATGTTATAACAACTTATTCACTATACATTATATATTTACAGTTTTTGAAAAATAGAGTCTATAAGATTCACTCGGCCAAACGAAGGGGTACTCCCGCTCCATCAACGGTAGAGATAAGACTGTCCCACTGCCTGTTTCTGTGAACTCTGCTGGCCTCCAGAAAGCAAATAAGGTTTTCATCCTCTGATGTACATGTGTTTCCCCTCCCAATGTTCCTCAGTACCTGGTACAGGTAGATTCGGCTCTTGTTTGCAGGGCCTGAAGATTTCTTAGGGGAGAGTACTGCTGTCCCAGGTAACACCAGAAAGTTAAACTCGTCGATGAGCAGCGCACGGTCTACTGGTACATCACCCCCTGGTCTACTTCGCCTCAAGGACATGGCTGCATATTCAACCTCCAACAGCTTTTGGTCAGGGCACAACTTAATAAAATCATTGGGGGGCCAGGTAAAGTTGATACTTCCGCGAGATATCTCAACTGTCTCCTCCTGCTCCCATTGGCGTCTGGCAGGTGGAAAATGGGGCATGCAACCTTGGCCCAGTAGTGTTTTAGCTCTGTCGGAGAGAGTTTCCTGCGGCTGTGAGGTTTTGTGGAGTGATATTCTTTTAGACAATTTTTTTCCTCTTTGGCTCCTCAGTTTTGGCAGGGCTTGGGGTCCTCAAAGTGGCTATTCTGGCAGGGGATGGCAGGGACTCGATGTCTGATTCTGCAAAAAGCTCTAATTCGGGTTCGGTAGTTGCAATTTTCTGAAATTTTGAAACTGCCTTTATGAACTTTTCCTCTATGCCTAAAGATGTCAAAAAATGATTGATCCGTTGATGTTCGAAGTTAAGTCTTCAGGGGATGGAATACTGGAATTACTTGGCTTCAAAACTGCCATCTTCCTGGACAGGCTGGCGATGCCCCTGGGGTCTACCAAAATGCTGTTGTCAACCTCTACCCGGTTATAGGAACTGCCTTCCTCGAGTACAGCCACTAAGTTGTTGGGGACCAGAGAAAAAGAAAGAATGGTGAAGAGTCCTGGGGATCCTGGATAATTATACTCGGTTGATGATACTACACCAAATTTCCAAGGTTGGGCCTCCCATCCCTCAAGCTACTCTTGCCTTGACTTCTTCGGAGTGAACATTATCTTCTTTGTCCAGTCAAGAATCAGGGTCCTCAGTTTACCTGTGGCTCTGTGGCTCTGGAGTTCCTGTCGGTTGGCTCTACCAGAGATCTATATACGGCAGGCCTGCAGGAAATCCAAAAACAGTTATTTTCCGAGAAAAGGTTATCTGTAGGAACATTGATGGATGCTGTAGCTACCTTATATCTCCTTAACACATGGTTCTTGAGGTCGGCTGGCCGGACATATAACTTTCATTCCACAGTGAGGCGCTGGTACCAAGTGCTCCTTGAGCTTCCGCCGACTATCGAAATGGAGGTGGCATGGCTTTCCGTCAACTTCAAGGTTACAGTAGAAGGACATCATCCTGTGGAAGGAACAGTTTCATTAGGAAGGACACAAAGTATTGGATGGCATTTGCATAAAAAAATTCATGGCACAATTATAGTACCATGACAGCATAATTTAGAAGGACAAAAGCAGATTTCAATTATTTATGGTGTACATGTATAGGGTATGGAAGGGCATACATGACAGGACTTGGACTAAAGGGTGATAAACTACAATTTCATACATACATTTAAAAGCGGTGTACATGAGGGCAAGGGGTCCAAATATTATTACGACCAACTATGGTAAGCAGTAGCACAACAAAACCATGGATATGTTTTGTCACTGAAGTGAAACAATGGCAAAAGGGGAGACTAATACAGATTTAAAAAAAAAAACCAGCAAACAACATCAGAATTATTTATTCACTTGACCTTCCTTAAAGAATCTTGTACTGGCCTTGGTATCATAAAACTTCTTCTGATAGTCTGCATTTTGTTTTATGTCAGGCACGTAGCATCGTTTTTAAAAGTGAGTGGGGGGGGGGGCAGACTCGTCCAAAAAATCTTTACAAGCAAGCAAAAAAAAAGGAAAAAAGTTACTTTCCAAAATCCTGAAAATCCTAATCCCGGGGGGGGGGGGGCTTCAATTACCTTCAATTTCACTATTTGTTTCCTTACTTTCAATTTAATTTTTTACATGGTCCAATAAAAGTGGGGGGGGGGGGGGGGCAACTCTATGTTAATTCTATTTTTTGTATGTAAATTTAAGAAAAATCTTTGCTGCGCAAAAAAGTGGGGGGGGGGGGGCAGGCCCACCTTGGCCCCCCTGATGCTACGTGCCTGTATGTGCTTCCTCGCAATATCATGTGCTCTCGATAACTTCTTCTGCAAAGTACTGACATACTCCTCTGGTTCTGATACCTGTTTATCTTCGGATTTAGGCCTTTGGATAATGGCTTCTATTGGCATCATTATATTTCGTCCCAACATCAGCATATTTGGGGATAAACTGGTACTGGAGTGAGCAGATGCTCTGTATTTCATGACCTGTGGTAATACTTCATCCCAATGTCTCTGGTTCTTATTGCAATTCATTGTCAACATGTTGACAAGGGTTCTATTGAATCTTTCCAAAGCTCCATTGGCTCCATTTTCACAAAGTTTATGAAGTGGTCTGGCAATCTGAGCAAAGCCCTGTACAAAGCGTCTATAGTAAGAACAAAGTCCGATGAAACTTCTTGTTTCTTTTGAAGTTGTGGGAACTTGCCAGCTGGTTATGGCACTGACTTTTTAGGGATCTGTGGCTACGCCATTTTCTGACACAATGTGTCCTAGGAATTGAACTTCTTTTCCTTGCTGCAAGTCTGCCTGACAAAGCTAGAACATACTGTAACGGGAAAAGGGGGATTGAAATTCAAATGCTATAAATTATTATTTTCCCTTTTAATACTAAATTACGTGGGCTCTGTACCTTTAATCAGTTGACAAAACAATACAATGTAAAAGTTATGCAAATATTCATTATACTGATAATACAATGATAAACAACGCGAGTATGCGAACGGCACCTTCCTGGAATGCGGAAGGTGTAACTTTTTTCAAGTTGGCGCTTGGCACTGGTATTATCCTACGTAGATAACAATTCAACTATAATTGTAAGGACAAAATGGATATAAGGACTATAATACGCATATATCGGATGCAACAGGCTTACACCTTAGATATGGGAAGGTGCACAACGGGTAGGTGCTTCCGTAACTAAGATAAACAATGACAAGGAAGTGAAGGGGCACTACGGTAAAGATGGGTAAAATATCCTCTGGAAATAACTGGAGAAGGTGCAGTAATAAATACAATTCAATTAGATATTCACCTTCTGTGCCTTTGAAGGGTTAAGGTTCAGGTGTTGCTGGGCCATATTTGGCAGAAAAGACGAGTGGTAACGGGAGCAGAAGACAGAAGGAAGACACGATTTCTATCAGTACCTCATTTATATAGTCTATATTTGCCAGCCAATCAGCCCGCGGCTTGCACTATGCGTCAGAATATGTTGGCGAAAGATGGAGGGAATACGGAGTACACTGGTTTGCGTAAAGTATGGACGAAATAACAACAACTAGAAAACTGATCAGTCAGGAAGGGCCTCGCTATGACAATAAATATAGAGAAGTGAAAAAAACTTTGAATTCCATCTTCTTTATATTAACAATGATTAAAAAAAATAAATGCCCGGCATAAGATGTAAAGAACTGCAATATATATAAGGTGGTAAAAAAAATATGTTATTATTGTTATAAGTAACAACTGTATTTTTAAAATTTCAAGATAATTGCTGAATGTCCAAAAACTTTAAATAGTAACCTTGTATCTGCATAAAACAGGGATAACCTCATGTCTTATGAAACTAAATAAATGTGTATTTAAAAAAGATTTAAACTGGTGTTTTATAAAATGGAAGCCTTAAGTGAATGCAAATACATTGTATCACCTAGGATTGACCTCAACTTCAAAACAAACATCAGTTGCAGACAAAGGTGTTCATTAATCTTCATATGACATAGAGATAGCCTCTAAATTTTCTGCAGCAGGCAAGATAATTAATCCCAGGGGATTAATTGTTCTGCTCTCTCATCCTTTTCTTCTAAATTTACAATAAATTTTTTTTTCAGAAATGACAGAATGAGGTTATTATCTGATTACCTGTTAAAATTAACAGCATTAAGGCAGAAAAAAATAAAATAAATAATTAAAAAATAAAATAGTAAAAAAGGATATCTTAATATATATCTTGATTTTAGAATTCAATAAAATTATCATAAATCATTGTGTACGGTATTTTAACCAAAATAAAGTATGAATATTATATTTTAAATCCATATTTCAAAGAATGTACGCAATACTACACATCATTCAAAATTGACCTTAACTTCAAAACAAAGTTCATTTGCAGACACAGGCAGTGCAGTAATTAATCTCAATGTGACAGATAAAGATAAAGCTTAGGATTTTCTTCCTGTGGAAGGTTAATTAATCCCAAAGGACAAATATTGCACAGCCTTCCAAGTATACAATGGTAACATTCTCAGCAGTTATCTCTTTGCCCATTCATTCTTATGCATAGTTAAGGAATCTACCCCACCACCCCAGCTCCAAACCAGAAGACATAGAGAACCAAACTTAGCATCAAAATATGTATTTCTGCTTACTGAACTACCATACCAAATTTGAACTTGATTGGGCAGTCATAAAAAAAGTTATTAGAAAAAAATAGAAAATTTGTGGACGGAAGAGTGACAGACGGACAGACAGATGGACGGACAGACAGTGATTACTATAGGGCACCCGCAAATCCTTGCGGAGCCCTAATAATGATTGAATAAAGTAGAGAAAACTGTAAGGTAAGCATAAATATGCAATGTTCTTCATTTGTATCGATGCTATTGCATCACTCACGGTGTATTAGACTATAATATAAAACGTAATTAAGAGACACATGGTTTCTGTGTCAAAACATGGCGTACAATCGTAAATACGGAATACACATTATTCCATAAATTAATCATATCATACTATCCGTAGTATCGGAAATAATGGCACATAAATAGATACATATATTTTATGTACACCGTATAAATACAGGAACTGGGTTATTGGTACAGGGCTATACCAATTTCATAACATTATCCCCCTTCTTTAAGAACATTTGTCCTCAAATGAAACACACGAAACATTGTGGAGGAATGGATGCTTCATTACTGGATTGATTCAACAAGAAAACAAGGTCAAGGTAGGCACAAATAACGAATAAATTATGCAAACATCAAAAATAACAATAGATTCAACATATCAATTAAGTAAAACTATATATCACTTTCTAATCCATTTGATAAGAACAACAAACATATTAAATACAATTCGAATGGCATAACCAGTAGATGCACATATACATGTATTCAAATACACACGGCAAACAAGATCATTTACTGATCAGTTCGTAGCATCACAATAGCATCACACAGTTCTCAGTTTACTTCTCCGCTGACAGAAGTGTAATTTTCTTTTGAAGCAGTACTTCCAAATGTCTCAAGTTAAAGAAATCGGCTTCCATCTGCAGTGATTTCAGGAGCTGAAGGTCCTTTGGTAGCTTAGTCATTAACAGATCAGCACCATTTCGCAAATAACTTAAAATAAATGAAAACAACTTGGGGTAACGATCAACAAAATAGAAGTAGATGTTGTCCACAGAGTAAGGCTTCATTGGTGAGGAAGGCATCACCATATGTGACAGTAAGGAGCTGGGATCTGCTTGCAGGTCGGAACACTGTTTCGAATTTGGTACCTCCCACATTTAAGTAAATCCTTTGCTGCTGAGATAGCATAAGTCCTTTTAAACGGATTTCCTGGACTGGTGTTGGATTGTAGGCAGGACAGGTAAGTTTTATTATGACTTCATAATATTCAGTTAGAGTAGCAAATTTTAATATGATACAGTGATACATGTGATGACCAACAACAGGGTATTAATAATTCATCATAGACTTTGGTGTTTTTCAGGGAAGGAGACTAGGAAATTGGCAATAAAAATACATAAAGATTAGCTGGAAATGGGCTTAAACCAGTCAGGGATATTTTCTCTAAGGAAAGGGTTTAATCTATCATGTGAAGTTTTGGACATCTCCCTTTTGTTCTGGTGGGTTTATATAACCACATTGAGTCCCCTGTTTGGTAATTTTGGGCATTACTTTGGCAGTCATATCGCCTTTTCATATTTTTGGAGGAAAGGTTCAAATTTTGTCTGGCCCAGTCATGAATTTTGTCTAATTTGAGTTTCTCTACATACTCAGTTGTATATTCATCATTGAAATTGGATTCTGGTATTTCTAGTATAAGGTCAATGGGCAAGGTTGGTTGTTTGGCAAAAACCATTTGGCAAGGAGAAAAACCTGTTGACTCGTGTTCTGATGAACGATAGGCCAACATGAGTAGGTATATATACTCATCCCAGTCGTTCTGATTATCTGAAACAAATGCTGTCAACATGTTTTCTATGGTTCTGTTTGCCCTCTCGACCATACCATCGGATTGGGGTCGCAATGGGGTCGTACGCGTTTTTGTAATTCCAAGTAATTTACTAAATTCACGAAAGACATCAGACTCAAAGTTTGAACCTTGGTCAGAGTGTATAGAAAGGGGAACACCAAAAATGGAAACAATTCTTTCTACAAGTGTCTTTGCTACTGCAGTTGCTTCTTGGTTACTAAGTGGTATGGCGTCTAACCATTTACTAAAATACCGGTAATCTCCAATGACAAGTAAGTATTTGTATACTTGCTTTGTAAGGGGTAAAGGACCTAAACTATCTACGGCAATCCTCTCAAATGGGGCACCAACATTAAAAGCTATCAAAGGGGCTTTGTATTTCTTTGGGGGATTTTTCTTGGAAACACATATATCACATTTGGTACACCATTTCTTTACGTCATTACGTAATTGATACCAGAAATATCTGGATTGGACTTTGGACAAAGTTTTTTTAATACCTAGATGACCACTGGTCACACTATTGTGTAACTGTTGTGTAACTGTAACAAGTGTTTGTAACTCTTTTGGGACACCTAATTTTAAAGTGAAATCTCTCCCATCCTCGGATTCCCATTTATAATATAAAATGTCATTTTCTACTACAAGTAAGTCCCATCTTTGACAATATTATTTGACAGTATCATTAGAAGGGGCTACATCTTGCCATACAGGTTTATGGGGTTCTTTTTCCACTGTAAAATGGTTGACAGGTTTGGGTCTTTATTTTGAAAATCAACAATTTTATCAGGAGGAAATGGTATCTCAAACTTTTCTGAAGGTTCAGGGCCCTTCTTTGTCTTTCTACATATTTGGTCGTTAATGGTATGGTTACTACCGACACGTTCGCTACTCAACGTCTGGTTTGTTTCAATTTGGTTTTTTAAATCAACATGCAAACTTTCTTTTGTTTCTGATTTATGGCAGTGTTTACAATTTGAACTAAAACAAGGAATGGGACTTTCCAGCTCTATGTATAATTTCAAAGTCGTAAGATGATAATATTTCTAACCAACGTACCATTTGTCCCTCAGGGTTCTTAAAATTCAGTAACCAGCGCAATGCTCCATGGTCGGTTCGAACTGTGAACCTTCTACCATAAATAAGTGATGAAAGTGTTTTATGGACATTACAATAGCCAGAAGTTCTCTCCTTGTGGCGCAGTATTTTCTCTCTGGACCACTAAATGATTTGCTAAAATAGGAGACAACTTTTTCACTATTGTTTTGCATTTGGGACAAACCAGCGCCCATACCATAGTTTCTGGCATCTGTCTCTAATATGAAATTGTCATTTTGAGTAGGATAGGCTAACACTGAAGCTTTGGTATGAGCAGACTTTGAAATTTCAAAGGATATCTGGCAAATTTCATTCCACAAAAACCGTTTGTTCTTTTCTGTTAATTTGTGCATAGGTTTAGCTTTGTCAGCATAATTTGGTATGAACCGCCTATAATAAGAAGTAAGACCAAGGAAACTTTTGACATCTTTAACACATTTGGGAATGGGCCAGTCTTGTATGGCTTTAATCTTCTTGGGTTCATTAGATACTCCATTTTGACTAATAACATGCCCTAGGAAGGATACTTTGGTTTGTAAAAAATTGCATTTCTTTGGGCTTTATTTCAGGTTTGCACATTTTAATCTCTCAAATACTTAAAGATTTGTTAAGTGTTCATTGAAAGTTTTGGCAAACACAATAATATCGTCAAGGTAGACTAGACACATTTTCCAGGACAGGCTATTTAAAACTTTTTCCATCAACTGTTCAAAAGTTGCTGTGGCATTGAATAAGCCAAATGCCATTACACTGAATTGCCATAAACCACCCCCGGAAAAGAAAAAGCTGTTTTTGGGCGATCTTCAGGAGTTATTCCAACCTGCCAATACCCTGAGTTTAAGTCTAGTGTACTAAATAATTTAGCACCAGATAAAGCATCTAAGGTGTCATCTATTCTTGGTAAAAGGTGTGAGTCTTTCTTAGTCACATCATTAAGTTGGAGAAAGTCAACACAAAAACTTAAAGAGTTGTCTTTCTTTTTAACTAGACCATGGACTAGTTGATGGCTCTATTACACCTTGGTCAGCCATATTTCTTATTTCGGACTCAGCTTCCGCCATTTTAAACAATGGTAGGCGACGTGGTTTTTGTCTTATTGGGTGTACACCATCAGTGTCAATGGTGTGCTGTATTATTTCAGTATGACCAATATCTTTGTCATTTTTGAAGAAAATATCTTGGTATTGTATCAGTAAATTCTTTAAGGAGAAGCATTCACGTTCATGCAAGTTGGTCGCACTTCTATTGTACAAATCTTGTATATGTGGGGGTTACTCTTTGGGACTATTCTGGGATTTGGACATGCACACTTTGTGACAGTCAGTTTCATTGGACATTTCTTGAACCTGGATATCTAATTCAGTTACTGGCTCGCAAGTGGCAGCAATGGTATTCTTATAAATTTTACAAGGTTCATTTGGTAGATTTAGAACTCTCAAAGGAACTACACCTTTTGCAGGATCCACCAAGGATCTGGCAATGAGAAGACCTTGCTTCTCAACAAAGTGTTGGGTAGGTTCTAATACATTGGGACTCTTAGAAATGTGACCCATAGGCCTACCTGGCACTATTATTTCAGTACCAGGGGGTACTACAACATGGTCAGTCACAGCAATTCTGCAACAAGTAAATACATCATTGGAATATCTAAAACAGGGAATTTTGTCACCTTGCACATCAAGACAATTTTTAGACAAAAGTACATCACACTTGTGCTTGGTAAGGAAATCTATTCCTAAAATAACATCATTCTGTATGTCAGCTATAAGGACATCATGGATAAATCTATTGTTGTCAATTTGAATTTCCACCTTAGTTTGACCAATAAATGGTGTAGCTGCTCCAGTTGCAGTTATTAACTTAGAATGTACTGGAAATGTCTGGGGTCTTAGAGAGGGTTCAATACACATAAAAGAATTTTCACTAACAATGGCAACATTGGCACCAGTATCTATTAGCATTGTCATAGGAGTACCTTGGATATTAGTCCCGACAAATAAACCTCATCCCCAGATTTTCATTCATTTAATAAAACTGTTGTGGGCCATTTGGAGGATGTCGATCCGTGACCCTCGGGTACGACTGTCTTCCGTTTCCCTGAGATTGACCAGAGTTAGGGACATTGTGTCTTCCATTTTGTCTGTTGGGGTAGGATCTTTTGGGTTGGAAAGGCCTTTGGGTATTTTGATATCCTTGTACTTTTGATTTTGTAAGTTTTCTAATCTCATTGGTCAAAGATCCAATGTTTTTCTAACTTGGGTAAACTCATTTCGTGTTAGGTCTAATGTGTCAGGATTACTAGATTGGTCAGACTGCTTGTCATTAACAGCACGGATTGAACGGTTAGAACACCTCTGTCTATCTGCTAAACGATTAGTCTCAAGATGGATAGCTTGAGCTTGAGCCTCGCCAATGTCTTTTGGGGTGGGCTTCACGAATTCTAAGTCTCATGTCACTTTCAGGTATGACATCTATGAAGTGATCAAGGGAAAGAATTTTTGTAAGAGAGGACGGTGCGTCAGGATAAGCACGACGAGTTAACTTTTTGATAGATTGGGCAAGCTCTGAAATTGTTTCATCTTTGTTTCTAATTCTGATCTGAATTTGAGCACGGTAGATCTCAGCTCGGCCTTGAGATCCAAAACGTGTTGTAAGGGCTTTTACTAAATGGTTATAGTCACGCCTCTCTACATTGGGCAACTCACTAAGGATGGCAGGGGCATTGCCCTTTAAAGAACTTGCTAAATGTAATGATTTTTGGTGATAATCCCACCTATTTAATTCGGACAGAATTTCAAACTGGGCTAGGTACTCATCTAGGTCCTCAGAACCTTCAAAACATTGGGGTTTGGTTTGGTGATTACTTTGAATTTGGGGTTCTGGGTTAGGACACCGGGAGCTAGATGGAAGTAATGGATTGGAACCCTGGGGCGAAGTTTTGTAATTCTCATTTTTATTCTCTGACACCATAAAACTTGTGGAGGGACTTATAGACAGGGACTTTTTGATAATTTCAACCATCTGTTGAATTTCATCCATTCTTTTTCTCATGTTTGAAATCTTTTGATAGAAATCACTTCTCATGAGATTAATATCTCTAGTAACTTCAAATTGCACACGAAACATATTTCTATTGGTTTCATCACAAATACTTCTAAATTGCGTTGTCAATTCACTTCGAATTTCTTTGATCTGATCACTAAGAACATTTGTAATATTTTTCATATTGGCAGAGTCAGAAGAAAATGTTACACTGGATGCACCTGGTAAACCTTCTCCAGCACCAGAGGACAGGCCTAATCATGATCAATACGAATTGAATCACTTTCAGTTCAAGCTCTTTCATGGTAGAATGATGGACATCACTTTGTTTGAAAAATATCTCATTGGATTCATTGGAAATATCCATTGTAAAATATTTTGGAATAATAAAAAAAATGCTATCAAAATTGTGCTTAAAGAAATTTGTCTAGATTGCTTTTGTCAACTGCAAGGTACAGAATTAATTACAGTTCAGTTAATATAAATCCCACTTCTGACACCAATGTAACGGGAGCAGAAGACAGAAGGAAGACATGATTTCTCTCAGTACCTCATTCATATAGTCTATATTTGCCAGCCAATCAGCGCGCGGCTTTCACTATGCGTCAGAATATGCTGACGGAAGATGGAGGGAATACGGAGTACACTGGTTTGCGTTTGCGTAAAGTATGGACGAAATAACAACAATAATGATTGAATAAAGTAAAGAAAACGGTACGGTAAGCATTAATATGCAATGTTCTTCATTTGTATCGATGCTATTGCATCACTGGCGGTGTATCAGACTATAATATAAAACGTAATCAAGAGACACATGGTTTAAGTGTCAAAACATGGCGTACACTTGTAAATACGGAATACACATTATTCCATAAATTAATCATAAACTATCCGTAGTATCGGAAATAATGGCACATACATAGATACATATATTATATGCACACCGTATAAATACAGGAACTGGTTATTGGTACAGGGCTATACCAATACCAATAACAATACTACATGAGCCTTTCCCCTGAAGACAAAGGGTCCTTCCATTCCTTAAGTGGTAAAATAAATCAAAGGTCCAAGTAGCGTAGTGGACAATGCACTCGCTTATCACCGCTGCGACCCGATTTCGATCCCCGTGATCGACAGTGGTTCTATGTGATAGGGTATGGCGGTCGCCTGCTTGGACACGTGGGTTCTCTCCGGGTACTCCTGCTTCTTCCCACACCAATGACCCCCTCGTGCTACCATCCGTGCCAACGGGAGATATTAATATAAGTTGTAGAACTTGCTTATCAATCGTTGTAAAATAAATAAAGTTCAATATTTATCAAAGGTCAGGAAGCAGCAGAAATCAAAATAGATGGCTGTCAAAGCTGGAAATGAGGAAGAGGCTACCAGGTGAGTCTAACGCTGTCCTGAGTGATGATATTCGCCAGATGGCAAAAAGAGCCTATCATAACCTAGATGCACTTGCCCAGGAGGCGCTTGCCCTAAATTAACTGTACAAGATTATTCCCCTTGAAATGAAATGTAGATTCATAGATAAAGACTGTCAGACAGTTTCAGAGGCCGTTGATGTTATAGAGAGGTATGAATCAAGTCTTTGCGGATCAACGGTGTCCATTATTTCAAAAGCCATCTTTGATATGCTCATGCCATAGCACTCCTTGGAACCTTTAACAATGAATATTTCTGATGTCAGTGGAAAAAGACTCAGAGCGTACGGATCTCTTTGCCTGCCAATTAAATTGGGGAGCTCTGTTTATCAACAGGCATTCATTGTCTGTGATATTTGTCAAGATGGAATATAAGGACAGGATTTTCTATTGAACCATATACAAAAGGTTAACTATAAACACCTGGTTTTGCTAACCAATAAACAGGAGGAAATCCAATGCTGGGTGGAGAAGAAAACATGAAGTGTAGAGCCTCGTTGGAAGAAACAGTGACAGTTCCTCCTAATTCAGGGTCATTCATACTAGTTAGGATACCAGGAGCAGAGCACCTTGCTGAGTCAGGCCTAGTAGAGCCTACACTTGACACAAACAAAGCCTTCATTGTTCCTGGACTGGTCAATTTAAACAGAAATGATGTTTCCATTAACGTCCTTAATACCACAACTGATCCTCTTACCCTTTATGCCAATCAGCAAGTAGGCAATTGCGTTTCCTTTACTGAATCAACCAACAACCAATACCAGTCTGTACCAGAGCCGTGCATAGTGGCTCTTCTAATAATGGTGGCGTCTCAGTGCCGGACTACCTTGTTGACCTGTTAGAGAGAAGTTCTGTTTTACTAGATGGTGAGCAAGTAAAAGTCCTACAAAATTTGCTCCTTAAATACAAAAGTGTCCTTTCCAAATCCTCTGATGATATTGGTCGCACAAATTTAACTGAACACAGGATAAATACCGGTACAGCGTTTCCAATTAGGGAACTTGAAAGAAGAATACTGATAGGAAAGAGGGAGATAGAAAGAGCTTCAGACTTCAGGTGACCTGTTGCAATGGTTTATTCCCATTTCGCCTTAACAGCTCTCAGGCGAATTAAGGTGAGATGGGAAGTTGTGTAAACATCTAATTAAGTGTAATAATTGTTTGTATGCAATACAGGTATTATCATTAATCTTAAATTATTTGGTTTTACAATAAACTATGAGTAGTTTATATGTTTATAATACAGGTATTGTGGAGAAAGTACTGATAAAAGACTTTAATTGTTTTATTTTAAATAATGGTAAAAGAGTTTAAAAGCCCTACTATATTCACACGCACTATCAAATTAGTTCAACTTCAAAATATAGGATGCTAAATCGCCATACTGGTGGAAGTTTTCTCCCAGATGTCAGTTGAGTTTTCAGATGCTGAAGTCTTTCTTCTACCTCTCGATACTTCTTCACTGTTTTTTCCCCTTGCCACCAGTTGCATACTGGAACATCTTTACTTCATTTGCTACCTGCTCCTTCTTTAATTCCTCAATAATCACATAGTTTGATTTTCACCCTCTTCTTCAACTTGTGCCATCCCTCTATATGGTTGTTGGTTCTGGGTCCCTCAGCCTGATAGTGATTCCGAGTAGATGGGGAGAATCTGACCTCTATACATGTCTCTGTTACATAGTCTGTGAGTTTGGTACAGTCCTCTCTGTCTGGTGCATTTTCCTGAATGTGCAGCCAATAGTCCATAACTTTGACGAGAGGTAGAAAAGGCAGAGCTGCTGCACGACGAACAAGCATGTTCACTTCATGTAGGATTTTGTAATCTCTCTGTAGACCACATTCCTGGGTCTTCTTCCATATAGCCTTGCAGTAGTGGAACAGGCAACCTTTGAGTTCCGCTATGGGGAAAGTCTCTACTACTGCAATATGTTGAAGCACACTCGAAGTCCAGGCTGACTGAAGTTGGCGATAAGGTCTGGTTGTGGCGCCGGCATATCTCTTGAAGAAGAGTGAAGAGTCTGATGTGTCTTTGTCTCTCTTTGGTAGGAGTGAGAAAACTAGTGGGAACATAGCTGACCCGATAAATTTACGGATAGTGAAGATATTGTCAAACATATGGGGCGCTGTATAGAAAGTTCCATCACAGTATATTCTGTCTGCATTACACAGGTGATGGATATTCTCAAAAGTTGAAAAGATGAAATCTTGTTGATGTCTCCATCTTAAGCCTGTAGGAAAGGCTCTCCACTGGTAATCTGGCGAAATATCATCTCCAATGGATTTCAGGTCTTGTAGTTGGAACTGATGGTAGCATCTTCTGTTTGGATCTGTATAGTGAGGACTTCACTGTGTGTAATGTTGGTAACTTTGATGCAACCTCTCTATTCTGAGCATCCCATGGTGCGTCCCTGGGCTTGGTTATCTCCTCGTCATAAATGGAAGGCAGTGGTGTGAGTTCGTTCCGGCTCTTTTTCGTGTGGTGCTGAGTATGCGCCTTTCCTCCACTTCTGCTCGATCAGGTAGATGATTGTGTGGTTGTCCAATCTTCTCTGGTACAAATTGTGGCTTTGCAATTTCGTTGAGTACATTTCCAAGATATCCAAGTTTCTATTTTGTTATTCTGTCTATATGTATAGCCATTCCAAACAAGATGTCTGCCTCCTCTGTCTGTCTCTATGAATCAACGTGTAGTAATACTTCAGCCATTGTTGTTTAGTAAACTGCTATGTTTCATTTTTACAATACCTATTACCAAAGTCTTTGACATATCCTTTCAACAGAACCAAAGCTAGAACCAAATTGGTCAACTTTTGGCAATTATAGGCAAATTTTGTTTATGCTTACTAAGTTATACAAAGCTCTTCCCTTAAAACTATTCTTATGACATACATCAAGGATTTAAAAAGACTTAAGATAATGTTAATTCATGAATGAATTCAATTTTACATCTGAATTATATTTCATAACAGCCAATTAATTATTGTAATATAGAATTACTGAAACATTTTCATATGGATTTATACTATAACCTAAAAAAAATTTGTATTCATTTTCCTGTTCACATTTTATTAAATTTTTAAATTTCATTTCATTTTCTAATTCCGTTTTTTTAACCTGTGTAATTAACTAATTATCATCAAAACATCTCACCAATTTACAAGTTTTGTTTGTATAGCAGTTACATT
The DNA here is from genome assembly GCF_963853765.1 of Magallana gigas. Taxonomy (NCBI): domain Eukaryota; kingdom Metazoa; phylum Mollusca; class Bivalvia; order Ostreida; family Ostreidae; genus Magallana; species Magallana gigas. The sequence goes on along the minus strand of NC_088858.1, from coordinate 11,074,632 downwards.
TAGAAATTCCCATTTGGCCTTGCTACGTGTTCATCTATTTTTACTTGTATTTCACAGTTAAGGCGAAATGGGCGCACACCGTTGCAATTGTTCTTAGTCCGTCGTCATGCGCCGTGCGTGAACAATTTTACATTTTTAACTTCTTAAAAACTGCAGGGCAAATTATTGCCATTTTTGGTGTGATACATCTCTATGGTAAGTGAAATCTAAATTGTGAAATTCGTGGCTCTACAACCCTTGAGGCGCCATAGGCGGGGTCAAGTATGCAAAAAAGCCAACTTTTCAAAAATCTCTTTCTACTCCCACACGTTAAGAAAAAACTGAATGCATGGTTATGATGTCCATGAAGCCCATTTCCATAACTATGAACTTCATGACCCCCAGGTCAGGGGTTCCGGTTCTGTGTGGCCAAAATGGTCATTTATTGTTAAAGGAGCATGGTCACGATTTTGGTCAAATTTTATTTTCCTGTTTTTTATTAATTACAATGCTTTATGAATGCATTTCTAATGATCAAGTGAAATTTGGGTGGCCGTCGATGAGTTTTAAGAGAGATACAGGGCTCACAATTCTTCGTCATGTAAACAAGGCTCGTGCCCTGTTTTTGTTTACATAGGTTCAATATACCAGTAAAAAATCCTTTTCAAGATGATTTGTCGAAATTCTTATTCATTTTAAGCATAAATAAACAGTTCCTAACGATTAACACATTCTTTGAAGTCTAAAACTGGAATTTACTTCATCATCTAAAATGTAAACAAAAGCTTTGTTTACATAGCGTGGAATTGTAAGCTCTGTAACTCGCTTATAACTCAACAAAAGTCACTCAAATTTTGATTGCCTATTAAAAATGCCTTACTGAAGCATTGTAAACATTAAAATTGAAAAATAATTTTTGACCAAAACGTGACAATGCCCCTTTAATGTATATAATGTTTAAAAACATCTACTGACACAGAATAAAAACTGAATGCATAATTAGAAGAAGAAAAAACATGAAGCTGTCATCTTCAATAATATTTTATGTCACCTACTAGTGAGCCAAAGGTTATGACTTGGAATGATATATATTTGTCTCATTATTTTATTTTGTTAAGGAATTTCAATGAAAGGAATGGGTAAATTCACATTATTAGAATAGAGAAAGAATGAAGCTATATATCAAAGTTAAGATATTGTGAAAGCATTTGGAAAGTTTTGTTTTGTTTTGTTTTGTTTTGGGTTTTTTTTTGGGGGGGGGGGGTAACAGTAAATGAGTAATCTTCCCGTGCATAGTAATTAATCAATGAATATAATGTAAATTAAGAAGTTGTATGATTGTAAATGCAAGTATTTTTATCATTTGAAACAAAATTAGTTTTTGAACTTTCTAAATAAACAAATAGACATGTTAATAGTAAAGTTGTTATTGGTTAGACAGAATCACTGATAAGCAGTACAAGTATAAATGTCAGATGGTGAATGTATTAAAACGCTGAAACAGGAGAAGTGACTAACACAAAATAGCTTTTAAAACTGTTTTTGTTTAAATGTTCTGTCTGCCGCTTGGGATGGGGGATGGGAGGTTGTTTTTTAATCAAACATGTCTACTAGCCACCTTGCTGTAGTTTATCTAAAAAACATATATATATATATATATATATATATATATATATATATATATATATATATATATATATATATAAACCTATATATATATATATATATATATATATATATATATATATATATATATATATATATATATATAAACCTATCTTTAAAGTTAACAAATATAGGGATATTATTTTCTATCGGAGTCTTGCACGTTTTCATCAATATCAGGTCGTGCAATTTATTATGATATTTAAGTTAAAATAAAATATAGGTTTCATAGTCCTTTTTTGAAAGATTTCAGGCAGGGAGATGGTCATCATTACATCATTATAATTTTTCTACTCCAAAATAAAACTGAATTTAATGCATATACGTGACCTCTCGAGAAGTATGTGTATGGGCTGTGGTACTCAGGTGACCTTTAAGGCATACTATTGGCAAATAGATATGAATACGACACTTATTCGACTTCATAAAAAATCGGGAAGGGGGGGGGGGGGTTGACAGTCTATGGATATTAATAAGCTTCTCTTAGCTAATTAGAAGAAAGAAGTCAATATTTGTTTTGATGGGCAAACTAGTTTGTAACATCGATATCCCACCGAAAGTCCAAGCTCTTGTTAAAACGGCTCTATTTTCATAAAGTGATATACCATATAGTAGTTCTATATGAAGTTATTGTGTTGTTGTTATTTTAATAATATCTTTTCTTTGACATTTTTATAATATGTTTCTATGTCGTCTATTATGATTGTTTTTTTACATCTATAAGTTGTCAATTTGAAAAAGAAAATAAAATTCCATTTTGAAAAAAAATAATCTAACTGTATTAAAAATCACTGGATACATTTATTTAGAATATCAAATAATGTAACCGTATTGTATTTAACGTGATTTTTCAAAAGAAACAAATGAACTCACATTATCAAGTCGTGTTTTATTGTGAAAGCAACTAATGATGATATCTAATATCAAATTTATAAAATCTGTTATTTTTAGCATTAAGTTTAAGGTCAAACTTAAATATTCATTTGATTTGTTTGGTGTACTCCGGCCGACCCATTAAAATTGCCCCACTCATAATTTTTTTTAAGCATTTTGAATTTAATTTTTTTTAAATTGATTTTGTCCATGTCGTATTAAAAATACTTTAAGATAATTTTTTGTATCAATAAACATTGAATTTGTTTAGCTTTATCAGTTTTAAAAAACGGAAAAAATTGTTTGATTACCATATTATCAACGAGCAGGAAAATTATGAAAGAAGGATACCTACCCACTATGGACAATATGGGTCTAAGAACATCAAACACTGGCCTCAAAAGATTATTTTTTCCGTGATCGAATACCTCCGTAACATTAAAGATACGACAGAGTAAATCCAGCATGGCCCAGAAGGTTGTTGACATCCATGTTTTGCATGTAAAAGTCAACTATGGGCCAACAACTTCCAGCATTAGATTTTTCTATGGTTTATCTCATACGACTATTTGTGTCCAAAATTCAGGTCTCTGGCTCCGAAAGACTTCATTTCAAAAAATACAGCAGGTTTTGGAATACTATGAAGAAGTGTAATTTGGGTGTGAACCTGAATCAGATTACTATGGTAGCATATCTCTGCCCCTTGTTTAAATTTTTTTTTTCTATCAAATATGTCGACATGCAAGATAAATATGTTGGCATGCAAGATAGTTATGTCAACATGCAACATAACTACGTTGACATGCCAGAAAATTGCAATCAAATGAGAATTATAAAAAATCCCCCAAAATCTCAAATATTGCCCACATGTGACATCCAAGATGCTAGATGCTTCTTATTTATATCGAAATACAACTTATTTATGTTAACATGCAAGATAAATGTGCTGACATGCAACTTATTTATGTCGACATGCAACTTTGTTATGTTCACATGCTACTTGTTTATGTTGACATGCAACTTAGTTATGTTCACATGCTACTTATTTATGTCAACATGCAAGTTATAAATTGCATGTCAATATATTTATCTTGCATGTTAACATAAGTAAGTTGCATGTCGACATAGATAAGTTGTATGTCAACATAAATAAGTTGCATGTCAACGTCAATAAGTTGCATGTCGACATAAATAAGTAGCATCCAGTATCTTGGATGTCACAAGTTGGCGATAATTGAGTTTTTTCGAGATTTTTTATAATTCTCTTTTGATTGCAATTTTCTTGCATGTTAACATAGTTATGTTGCATGTTGACATAACTATCTTGCATGTCAACATATTTATCTTGCATGTCGACATATTTGATAGAAATATAACTAGCATACAAGGGGCAGAGATATGCTACCATAGATTACCTATTGCTATCCGTGTTTGTCTACGTGCATCTTTTGTCAGTCGATGTATACAATCTGTGGGGGAAAGGCATCAAATTGTGACTTTCATAATTGTCACACACTCAGAAGCTAAAATACTGTGAAAAATCGGTATTAGCTTTTAAAAAACATTCTAACCAAGTCCAGTTTAAGATTAACAAAGTAGAATATAGCAAAGTTGTGATTATTTCCTCCTTTGGAATGCAATTATTCTCGTCTTGTACAAGGCATTTATTCGCCAAACTGAGTGCAGTTGTTAAAATGCCTTTACAAAAATAATGAAATGCATCACCTTACAAACTTACGCGCTCTACATGAAAACATGAAGTGTAGAGCCTCGTTGGAAGAAACAGTGACAGTTCCTCCTAATTCAGGGTCATTCATACTAGTTAGGATACCAGGAGCAGAGCACCTTGCTGAGTCAGGCCTAGTAGAGCCTACACTTGACACAAACAAAGCCTTCATTGTTCCTGGACTGGTCAATTTAAACAGAAATGATGTTTCCATTAACGTCCTTAATACCACAACTGATCCTCTTACCCTTTATGCCAATCAGCAAGTAGGCAATTGCGTTTCCTTTACTGAATCAACCAACAACCAATACCAGTCTGTACCAGAGCCGTGCATAGTGGCTCTTCTAATAATGGTGGCGTCTCAGTGCCGGACTACCTTGTTGACCTGTTAGAGAGAAGTTCTGTTTTACTAGATGGTGAGCAAGTAAAAGTCCTACAAAATTTGCTCCTTAAATACAAAAGTGTCCTTTCCAAATCCTCTGATGATATTGGTCGCACAAATTTAACTGAACACAGGATAAATACCGGTACAGCGTTTCCAATTAGGGAACTTGAAAGAAGAATACTGATAGGAAAGAGGGAGATAGAAAGAGCTTCAGACTTCAGGTGACCTGTTGCAATGGTTTATTCCCATTTCGCCTTAACAGCTCTCAGGCGAATTAAGGTGAGATGGGAAGTTGTGTAAACATCTAATTAAGTGTAATAATTGTTTGTATGCAATACAGGTATTATCATTAATCTTAAATTATTTGGTTTTACAATAAACTATGAGTAGTTTATATGTTTATAATACAGGTATTGTGGAGAAAGTACTGATAAAAGACTTTAATTGTTTTATTTTAAATAATGGTAAAAGAGTTTAAAAGCCCTACTATATTCACACGCACTATCAAATTAGTTCAACTTCAAAATATAGGATGCTAAATCGCCATACTGGTGGAAGTTTTCTCCCAGATGTCAGTTGAGTTTTCAGATGCTGAAGTCTTTCTTCTACCTCTCGATACTTCTTCACTGTTTTTTCCCCTTGCCACCAGTTGCATACTGGAACATCTTTACTTCATTTGCTACCTGCTCCTTCTTTAATTCCTCAATAATCACATAGTTTGATTTTCACCCTCTTCTTCAACTTGTGCCATCCCTCTATATGGTTGTTGGTTCTGGGTCCCTCAGCCTGATAGTGATTCCGAGTAGATGGGGAGAATCTGACCTCTATACATGTCTCTGTTACATAGTCTGTGAGTTTGGTACAGTCCTCTCTGTCTGGTGCATTTTCCTGAATGTGCAGCCAATAGTCCATAACTTTGACGAGAGGTAGAAAAGGCAGAGCTGCTGCACGACGAACAAGCATGTTCACTTCATGTAGGATTTTGTAATCTCTCTGTAGACCACATTCCTGGGTCTTCTTCCATATAGCCTTGCAGTAGTGGAACAGGCAACCTTTGAGTTCCGCTATGGGGAAAGTCTCTACTACTGCAATATGTTGAAGCACACTCGAAGTCCAGGCTGACTGAAGTTGGCGATAAGGTCTGGTTGTGGCGCCGGCATATCTCTTGAAGAAGAGTGAAGAGTCTGATGTGTCTTTGTCTCTCTTTGGTAGGAGTGAGAAAACTAGTGGGAACATAGCTGACCCGATAAATTTACGGATAGTGAAGATATTGTCAAACATATGGGGCGCTGTATAGAAAGTTCCATCACAGTATATTCTGTCTGCATTACACAGGTGATGGATATTCTCAAAAGTTGAAAAGATGAAATCTTGTTGATGTCTCCATCTTAAGCCTGTAGGAAAGGCTCTCCACTGGTAATCTGGCGAAATATCATCTCCAATGGATTTCAGGTCTTGTAGTTGGAACTGATGGTAGCATCTTCTGTTTGGATCTGTATAGTGAGGACTTCACTGTGTGTAATGTTGGTAACTTTGATGCAACCTCTCTATTCTGAGCATCCCATGGTGCGTCCCTGGGCTTGGTTATCTCCTCGTCATAAATGGAAGGCAGTGGTGTGAGTTCGTTCCGGCTCTTTTTCGTGTGGTGCTGAGTATGCGCCTTTCCTCCACTTCTGCTCGATCAGGTAGATGATTGTGTGGTTGTCCAATCTTCTCTGGTACAAATTGTGGCTTTGCAATTTCGTTGAGTACATTTCCAAGATATCCAAGTTTCTATTTTGTTATTCTGTCTATATGTATAGCCATTCCAAACAAGATGTCTGCCTCCTCTGTCTGTCTCTATGAATCAACGTGTAGTAATACTTCAGCCATTGTTGTTTAGTAAACTGCTATGTTTCATTTTTACAATACCTATTACCAAAGTCTTTGACATATCCTTTCAACAGAACCAAAGCTAGAACCAAATTGGTCAACTTTTGGCAATTATAGGCAAATTTTGTTTATGCTTACTAAGTTATACAAAGCTCTTCCCTTAAAACTATTCTTATGACATACATCAAGGATTTAAAAAGACTTAAGATAATGTTAATTCATGAATGAATTCAATTTTACATCTGAATTATATTTCATAACAGCCAATTAATTATTGTAATATAGAATTACTGAAACATTTTCATATGGATTTATACTATAACCTAAAAAAAATTTGTATTCATTTTCCTGTTCACATTTTATTAAATTTTTAAATTTCATTTCATTTTCTAATTCCGTTTTTTTAACCTGTGTAATTAACTAATTATCATCAAAACATCTCACCAATTTACAAGTTTTGTTTGTATAGCAGTTACATTTAGAAATTCCCATTTGGCCTTGCTACGTGTTCATCTATTTTTACTTGTATTTCACAGTTAAGGCGAAATGGGCGCACACCGTTGCAATTGTTCTTAGTCCGTCGTCATGCGCCGTGCGTGAACAATTTTACATTTTTAACTTCTTAAAAACTGCAGGGCAAATTATTGCCATTTTTGGTGTGATACATCTCTATGGTAAGTGAAATCTAAATTGTGAAATTCGTGGCTCTACAACCCTTGAGGCGCCATAGGCGGGGTCAAGTATGCAAAAAAGCCAACTTTTCAAAAATCTCTTTCTACTCCCACACGTTAAGAAAAAACTGAATGCATGGTTATGATGTCCATGAAGCCCATTTCCATAACTATGAACTTCATGACCCCCAGGTCAGGGGTTCCGGTTCTGTGTGGCCAAAATGGTCATTTATTGTTAAAGGAGCATGGTCACGATTTTGGTCAAATTTTATTTTCCTGTTTTTTATTAATTACAATGCTTTATGAATGCATTTCTAATGATCAAGTGAAATTTGGGTGGCCGTCGATGAGTTTTAAGAGAGATACAGGGCTCACAATTCTTCGTCATGTAAACAAGGCTCGTGCCCTGTTTTTGTTTACATAGGTTCAATATACCAGTAAAAAATCCTTTTCAAGATGATTTGTCGAAATTCTTATTCATTTTAAGCATAAATAAACAGTTCCTAACGATTAACACATTCTTTGAAGTCTAAAACTGGAATTTACTTCATCATCTAAAATGTAAACAAAAGCTTTGTTTACATAGCGTGGAATTGTAAGCTCTGTAACTCGCTTATAACTCAACAAAAGTCACTCAAATTTTGATTGCCTATTAAAAATGCCTTACTGAAGCATTGTAAACATTAAAATTGAAAAATAATTTTTGACCAAAACGTGACAATGCCCCTTTAATGTATATAATGTTTAAAAACATCTACTGACACAGAATAAAAACTGAATGCATAATTAGAAGAAGAAAAAACATGAAGCTGTCATCTTCAATAATATTTTATGTCACCTACTAGTGAGCCAAAGGTTATGACTTGGAATGATATATATTTGTCTCATTATTTTATTTTGTTAAGGAATTTCAATGAAAGGAATGGGTAAATTCACATTATTAGAATAGAGAAAGAATGAAGCTATATATCAAAGTTAAGATATTGTGAAAGCATTTGGAAAGTTTTGTTTTGTTTTGTTTTGTTTTGGGTTTTTTTTGGGGGGGGGGGGGGGTAACAGTAAATGAGTAATCTTCCCGTGCATAGTAATTAATCAATGAATATAATGTAAATTAAGAAGTTGTATGATTGTAAATGCAAGTATTTTTATCATTTGAAACAAAATTAGTTTTTGAACTTTCTAAATAAACAAATAGACATGTTAATAGTAAAGTTGTTATTGGTTAGACAGAATCACTGATAAGCAGTACAAGTATAAATGTCAGATGGTGAATGTATTAAAACGCTGAAACAGGAGAAGTGACTAACACAAAATAGCTTTTAAAACTGTTTTTGTTTAAATGTTCTGTCTGCCGCTTGGGATGGGGGATGGGAGGTTGTTTTTTAATCAAACATGTCTACTAGCCACCTTGCTGTAGTTTATCTAAAAAACATATATATATATATATATATATATATATATATATATATATATATATATATATATATATATATATATAAACCTATATATATATATATATATATATATATATATATATATAAACCTATCTTTAAAGTTAACAAATATAGGGATATTATTTTCTATCGGAGTCTTGCACGTTTTCATCAATATCAGGTCGTGCAATTTATTATGATATTTAAGTTAAAATAAAATATAGGTTTCATAGTCCTTTTTTGAAAGATTTCAGGCAGGGAGATGGTCATCATTACATCATTATAATTTTTCTACTCCAAAATAAAACTGAATTTAATGCATATACGTGACCTCTCGAGAAGTATGTGTATGGGCTGTGGTACTCAGGTGACCTTTAAGGCATACTATTGGCAAATAGATATGAATACGACACTTATTCGACTTCATAAAAAATCGGGAAGGGGGGGGGGTTGACAGTCTATGGATATTAATAAGCTTCTCTTAGCTAATTAGAAGAAAGAAGTCAATATTTGTTTTGATGGGCAAACTAGTTTGTAACATCGATATCCCACCGAAAGTCCAAGCTCTTGTTAAAACGGCTCTATTTTCATAAAGTGATATACCATATAGTAGTTCTATATGAAGTTATTGTGTTGTTGTTATTTTAATAATATCTTTTCTTTGACATTTTTATAATATGTTTCTATGTCGTCTATTATGATTGTTTTTTTACATCTATAAGTTGTCAATTTGAAAAAGAAAATAAAATTCCATTTTGAAAAAAAATAATCTAACTGTATTAAAAATCACTGGATACATTTATTTAGAATATCAAATAATGTAACCGTATTGTATTTAACGTGATTTTTCAAAAGAAACAAATGAACTCACATTATCAAGTCGTGTTTTATTGTGAAAGCAACTAATGATGATATCTAATATCAAATTTATAAAATCTGTTATTTTTAGCATTAAGTTTAAGGTCAAACTTAAATATTCATTTGATTTGTTTGGTGTACTCCGGCCGACCCATTAAAATTGCCCCACTCATAATTTTTTTTAAGCATTTTGAATTTAATTTTTTTTAAATTGATTTTGTCCATGTCGTATTAAAAATACTTTAAGATAATTTTTTGTATCAATAAACATTGAATTTGTTTAGCTTTATCAGTTTTAAAAAACGGAAAAAATTGTTTGATTACCATATTATCAACGAGCAGGAAAATTATGAAAGAAGGATACCTACCCACTATGGACAATATGGGTCTAAGAACATCAAACACTGGCCTCAAAAGATTATTTTTTCCGTGATCGAATACCTCCGTAACATTAAAGATACGACAGAGTAAATCCAGCATGGCCCAGAAGGTTGTTGACATCCATGTTTTGCATGTAAAAGTCAACTATGGGCCAACAACTTCCAGCATTAGATTTTTCTATGGTTTATCTCATACGACTATTTGTGTCCAAAATTCAGGTCTCTGGCTCCGAAAGACTTCATTTCAAAAAATACAGCAGGTTTTGGAATACTATGAAGAAGTGTAATTTGGGTGTGAACCTGAATCAGATTACTATGGTAGCATATCTCTGCCCCTTGTTTAAATTTTTTTTTTCTATCAAATATGTCGACATGCAAGATAAATATGTTGGCATGCAAGATAGTTATGTCAACATGCAACATAACTACGTTGACATGCCAGAAAATTGCAATCAAATGAGAATTATAAAAAATCCCCCAAAATCTCAAATATTGCCCACATGTGACATCCAAGATGCTAGATGCTTCTTATTTATATCGAAATACAACTTATTTATGTTAACATGCAAGATAAATGTGCTGACATGCAACTTATTTATGTCGACATGCAACTTTGTTATGTTCACATGCTACTTGTTTATGTTGACATGCAACTTAGTTATGTTCACATGCTACTTATTTATGTCAACATGCAAGTTATAAATTGCATGTCAATATATTTATCTTGCATGTTAACATAAGTAAGTTGCATGTCGACATAGATAAGTTGTATGTCAACATAAATAAGTTGCATGTCAACGTCAATAAGTTGCATGTCGACATAAATAAGTAGCATCCAGTATCTTGGATGTCACAAGTTGGCGATAATTGAGTTTTTTCGAGATTTTTTATAATTCTCTTTTGATTGCAATTTTCTTGCATGTTAACATAGTTATGTTGCATGTTGACATAACTATCTTGCATGTCAACATATTTATCTTGCATGTCGACATATTTGATAGAAATATAACTAGCATACAAGGGGCAGAGATATGCTACCATAGATTACCTATTGCTATCCGTGTTTGTCTACGTGCATCTTTTGTCAGTCGATGTATACAATCTGTGGGGGAAAGGCATCAAATTGTGACTTTCATAATTGTCACACACTCAGAAGCTAAAATACTGTGAAAAATCGGTATTAGCTTTTAAAAAACATTCTAACCAAGTCCAGTTTAAGATTAACAAAGTAGAATATAGCAAAGTTGTGATTATTTCCTCCTTTGGAATGCAATTATTCTCGTCTTGTACAAGGCATTTATTCGCCAAACTGAGTGCAGTTGTTAAAATGCCTTTACAAAAATAATGAAATGCATCACCTTACAAACTTACGCGCTCTACAGATCACGTAGGAAATACGGGTTTTTTTATTGTTGATCAAAGATTGCACAATATTAATTATGTGGTGTAATAATATTACTTTTTCACTTCTCGCATTCTCCTTTTGGTTCCATTTTTTAACAAGATAGTTGCTTGTGATATTTGTGATAGACTATACATTGATTTAACAGCAGTAATAAAATCTTTTAAAAAGGAAATAAATTTCAGTATACTATTACACTTATTCAATTTAATATTGCCATGTTTTAAATTGAATAAGTGTAGTTATCAAAACATTCCATGAAGACGCTGGTTTTATTAATTCTGCAATTTTCCAATTTCTGAATGCGAATAGATTTTTTAAATTCTACTTTATATTTTGAATCAAATAGTGAAGTAGTTCCAAAAATAGTTGCGTCTTGTTTTGTTTCAAACGGGAAAAGATATGTTGCTTTGCATAAAAAATGAGAGTTGAAAGTAATATATAACTTATAGAGCTTTAAAATGCACCCCCCTCCCCTACCAAAAAATATTAAGCAAGTTTAAGCATACACTTATTCCCCACTTTCGGTACAAATGTGACCTTTAATACACATTGATTTTATTTCTTCTTGCAAGGAGATTATTGCCCTTTGTTTGTTTACATTTATTTACATTTTGCAAAATTAATTATAGAGTCTTATACAGACTTTTTCGATAGTTATATTGATTTTTAAATAATTAAAAACAGATATGCATATTAAGACATTATTACATCATAGGTATACATATTTCATGCTACGTAACACTAGGCTAGTAAGTTTTATACAACGAGAGATATTTAAATAAATATAAAAACTATAATTTCAGAGTTGGTGTTTATGTCCGAACAGGAAAAGAAGCTGGAAAACAGTATGCAAACTTGAAATGCAGAGGTAATTATATAGAATCATTTTATTACGTGTGATTTATGTCATAAAAAAATGAAAGAAAGTTTAGAGCGATAACCTAATTGATATTTTTTTAATGTACAGCTAAGGATAAAATTTCACAGATGAAGAGGCCTAAAACCGGTGGAGGACCGAAACCCCAGTCCCCCACCCCCATAGAACGAGCCGTCATCGACTCAATGGACGGTCGGCCCTCACTTCAGGGTCTCGACTCCGGCATTGATACTGGAGGTATACATAGGCGCAATATTAAAGCTGAAATAAATGTATAAATACGCATTATATCCGTTTTATCTCCACTACCGCCATAATATTAGTTTTCTACATGTATTTCTATAGTTACGCGTATGTATGTTTACTTTTATTTTTCTACAAAAAAACCAACTCTTAGTGATACTGTCATGTCGTACTGAGCAAGTACATGTAGTTTCTTTTTTAATTTACACATAAACTCGGACATCGGGTAACACCTGCAGCTGGCTAACCTGTCAATCAAACTCTGTGTATTTTTTTTGGTCACAAATCTTTTTTGGTCAACAGCCAATAAAAAATTAATGATTTTAAAGCAGTCAGAATAATTGTTTGATAAGGACACGGCCTAGCTTAACAAAATTAAAGAAGAATAAAGCGCAAAATTTACTGTTCACAATATATAAGTCTACTTCAATTATGTATGATACTATAATTTTAAACAGTTTGTGGTAAATACGCCCTGTAGTAAATAAGCTGCGTATATTAATTTATTTTGTTCTGTTCACGCGTACAATCTTTTTAATTATATTTAGAAACAAAACGAAAACGTTATACAATACTGGTTTAATGTACTTAACATATTTTTATGCGGTTGATACGATAGAAATCTTTGTTTGATTGCATTGCATGTTTTAAATTCTGTGAATAATTCATTTTAAGTTATTGATAATCTTTAAGATCATTTTAGCGATGAATAACGTAACATCTATCTTCTGTTGTAATGATACGGAAATTAAATTTTAATGCTGATTAATAATTTACGCCATTACATATTTCAACATTTACATGTATTAATTTTACGCGACAATTTCAATTTGCCTACGACAAAGATACGAATAACGAATATATTTGAGCGATAAATACGTGTACGTGAATGTTCAGCACAAACCCCTTCTGTATCATTTAAAAAAATAAAATTGTGAGTTATTTCTAAATAAACGTTAATATTGCTACAGTTCTCTAGTACGTGGCAGCTGAGGAGCGATAGGAACTAATATGGCGATTTACCAAGTGCTTTATGAATTCATGTCAACTGTAAAAAAAAAAACAACAACAACACAAAAAGTGACATTAAACGCTAGTGTTCTATTGCATAAGATTGCTTTTTATTCGGACTTCGAGTCGAGCGTGGAGTGCCACCAGTCAACGTCATCATCTCTGAGCACCACCAGTTCAACCGTTCCGGCTCCCAAAACCCCGACTGTGAGTCATTGTGGTCAATCTACATCCAACAAAAAGCAAAGTTTGATTGATCTACAAAAACAGCTACTGATGAAGGAAATGGAAAAGATGGAGATGGAAATGGAAGTCATGGAATTAAAGAAGGAGAAACTGAAAGAAGAAATTCATCTTTTGAAGTTAAAGAAGGAGAAATTAATCAGTGAACAATAAATTATCTAATTTCTGAATTTATCGGTGTGTGTTTTCTATTCAGATAATTACCAGTTTATCAATTTGCAAAAAAGGTCTGTGCAATATGGTCCCGCACTGCCTTTCCTTCATTCCGACCTCCGTTCACAGCTGGCAATGCGACCTCGTCCACTATCTGTCTGTTGACCGGTGGGATGTCAACGATGTCCTGTCGCTCAATGCCCAGATTGTGCAGCACAACACAGGCCACCACAATAGAACAAGCTTGTTCTGGCTGAACTCGTAATCCTTTAAATACAAATAAAACAAAGTCAAAAAGTAAGAGACTTGTACTTGAAAAAGTATTATGAGTACATATACATGTTCATGTAAATTACATTCTAATATTCTAAGCATTTGAGCATATTACCTATTTGAAGGCAAGGAAATCGCCTCTTGAGGATACCGAACGCTTGCTCAATCGTTACCCTTGTACTACACAATGCATTATTGAAGTTTTCTTCGGCTCTGTTTGATGGAGTCAGGTAGGGTACCATCAAATATCTTTTCAAGGAATAACCTGAATCACCTAAGATCAAACCTGTGCGCGCATCTAAGTATGAAAAATATATATGCATGTATATTTTATTTGTCATCCTTTTAAATTCTTGTTTTTAATGAAAGAAATTGATTTTTGAATTTATATACTTACTAGTTTCAAATATCCTGGCTAGTGAGGATTCCTTAAATACACGGGAATCGTGTACACTTCCGGGCCATTTTGCAACGCAATTTACAAAACGATATGTAGCATTGCAAGCCATCTACAATTTATACTCATTTAATGAGGATAGTTATAAAATAGTTAGGATGGCTTTAGGATTGGATATTAGAATAATTATAAATTCATTTCCATAACGATATGTCAAATATGTAAGAGAGAGAGAGAGAGAGAGAGAGAATTTCAGATATGTGTTGGAAATTATTGCATGTATGACCTGGACATTTAGAGCATGATATCCTTTCCTGCAAACAAATTCTGCCTCGTTTTGCACAGGACATCGAATACGAATTAAAGTCCCATCGACACAGCATACCACATTTGGAAACCCTTTAATAATATGAATTTATAACTTTAAGTTTACATTCACACATTCGGATTTTCTTTTTTTTACAAATATGAAAACATTCCCAGTAAAAATGAAAATACGCAGACTTGGTTTTTTCTGTGCTCAAGTTTTCTAAAACGTTTATGATAAAACCACACTTTATCAGTTTATTCATTATTTTCTCTCATGAATTATCTGATAAGGCTAAAGGTGAAAGACTATAATATAATATCAATGGGTAGATGTTTTCACGCAGCCCTCTCTGCATATATAAGGTCGTTTGAAATATAGTGTTGTATGATATTTATCAAATTCATAGCCTAAAAAAAGTTAATAATTGTCCTATGGCCTTTCCATACTTTACGTATTTTATTTAGAGTGACCTCCCTTGGAAAAAAAACAAAACAAGACGCTCGCTCTAGGAACGGCCCTAAACGATGGTAAGATATGATTTTCTGTATTGATGGAATGAGTTTAATTCAATTAATGTTATTAATCTTACCAGCCAATTGATAGAATTTGGTTCTTATAGATGAAATGTCGTTTTGTGAAGGGAACTTTATAAATCTTGCAGATAAAGCAGATAAAAGGGAGGTAACTGCTCGAACTGCACGCCCAACAGCTGATTTGGATACACAGAGGGAATCTCCGATCAGCTGGTAGAAAGACCCAGTGGCATAAAACCGCAGAGCTGCCAAGACTTGTAGAAGGGGTGGTAAGGGACAGCTTCGTTGCGTCTGGTGGGTGATGGGGTCCGAAATCAAGCTACAAATGAAGAAGATCGTGGCGGATCTAAAGCGATACCTTTGAAAAATTTCATCCTCGGACAAAAGCTCTAATGGATTGCTACGGTCTCGCACTGTTCGCCTCGGAACTCGCATCATATTCCACAGAAGGATACGTCTGGCAGCCATTTTGAATGCTGAGTGAAACGCTTGAGACAGGTGCTTAGCAATCTCAGATACTTTGAGAAAAACTCAAGACTTTTCTCAGCTTGAGTGAGACTCTATTTTCGTGGCACACTTTATTAAGTGAAACTCAAGAGATCTGAGAAAATTCTCAGACTTGAGTAGAAAAAGACCGTTGAGTTCGACTCAAGACGTTCGTGGCCCCGGGGCCAGATAGTATAGTGGGTTTTACGTTGTTGCATGTTAAGCCATAGGAGTTAACTTGAGATGCTATCACTTCATACCTCTTGTGTTTTGCATGTTTTATTGATAATTAAAATTATAACATATTGGGATATCGATTTTTAGTTAAGCGTAAAAGAAACTCATTCGAGTATGCATGTTGACAAACATTCAGCAATGTAAGTGTTGTTAGATATTCCTTTCCTGTATTGAGCTTATTTCTAAAGTCGCGTAAAGTGAACGCCGAAGTGTTTAGGCAACTTGTTTTTATAATATACCATAGAATATATGAAAACAGCGGCGAAGCTAGGACCCGGTTATATTTTGAGTTGCTATTTTTAGACTGTATTGACATCCTTTAGAAAAAGAATTATGTATAAAGATGAAGGAAAATACTTCGATAAACCTAAAAATAGGTCATGTAAGCTTGAGTATAGCATAATCAAAACTTTTATATACACGTATAATGATTGTAAAGGTATTCAGTTTCATTTAACAAGACTGATCAGTAATCACAAAGCAGGCACGTAGCATCGTTTTTGAAAGTGGGGGGGCCAGACCCATCCAAAAAATCTTGACAAGCAAAAAAAGGGAAATTTAAAGTTTTCCAAAAATCTTCAAAATCCTAATCCGTGGGGGGGGGGGGGGGGGGGGGGGGGTAGACTCAACTATACTTCCAAAAAAAATTTTTTCCCTCCCAATCATGAAATTCCTAATCCGTGGGGGGGGGGGGGGGTTACTTCAATTTGACTACTCATTTCCTAATTTTTAATACCAATTTTTTACTAACTTCCAAAAAAGTGGGGGGGCCAACTCCTCTATAATTCATTTTTTTATATGTAAATTTTAACAATTTTGTTGCTGCGAGAAAAAGTGGGGGGGCCAGGCCCCCCCTGGCCCCCCCTGATGCTACGTGCCTGCAAAGACTCACTGTGCAATGAATTTTGATATAAAAATCGACTTTATTAAAACACATGATGACTTGCACAACAACTTATGATATGACTTTTTACTTTCAACTTATGAAGCACAACAATATACAAAACATAGTGGCTGACAATGCATTACATCATATGATTCACAACGACTAACGATACACAACGACTCACGATACACAACAACTTACGATACACAACAACTTACAATATAAAAACAATAGGCCTTAACAGTCACCTGAGTAGCATGTAACTCATACACAAACTTGTCGAGAAGTCTCATATATTCATTTAATTGGGTTTCATTCTGGAGTAGAAAAATTATAAATTTGTGATGACGACCACCTCCCTGTCTAAAATCTTTTAAAAAGAACTATCACATGATGAATGACCATCTTTAAGTTCTCCTTAAAGATAGCTTAAAGGTGTGTAAAGGTAGCTTAAAGACGATCTTTAAGCCACCTTTAATCTATATGTGTTGCTTAAAGATGGCTTAAAGAAAGCGTAAAGATGGCTTAAAGGCAGCTTAAAAACTATCTTTAAGCCACCTTTAAGGACAACTTATAGGTCCTTAATGTCCAAACTTCTTTAAGCCACCTTGAAGCCATTAAAAAATCTATTAATTTAATTTTGTGCTTAATTTACCAACAAAATATATTGACTATATGATAATGATAGAAAAGGTATTAAAAACGGTTTTTGTTCTAACAAAAAAATGAAGAAAAAAAATATCAAAACGCCCAAGACGAGGATTGAACCAAGGACCCTTTGTACACCAGCATCACTTATCATCCTCTGCGGCACGGCAACTTACATATTTATTGTGGTTTTTATATCCTATATATCAATGGGTATTGAATCAATGTATTCAATGTGTAATTTTTACTTGAAAAGATTTTGACTTCCATTCAAATGGTAACAATCAATTATATCTAATTTATAAATAGCATGCATGCATATACTAGTATTTAGAATGATATACGTAACTTGATCTTCAGTGAAAAAAAAATATTATACCTAAATGGAAACCGTTAGGATTACTAGTAGGCCTACTTAGTAAATAAATTTAAACCGAGTAGATAAATATTCATCTAATTCATAGCTAAATGAAATGAAAGGAAGAAGATGAAATCATTAATTTTCTTTTATTAAATGCATTGAAACTATTAGGGTATTAGTTCTACGCAATTTCTCCGGTTTTCATGATCACGGCGCCGTTCCAGTATGTTTAAATATTTAATTGTATACATGATTTTTAGACTATCAATTCTATAAAAAACAATATTACCGGTTACGGGTGACGTATTTACTGCATGTGGCAATTGCAAATGATGTATACATGTACTTTCACATACAATTGTATGATGTACCAGGCCGGGTATGTGACACATATATTTAAACAATTAACGCCTATTTATGATCCCCGGTACAGGAATTAATTAGCCTCTAGATTTCACTCTTACATACATGTATCTTTAATTTGTAGACGTAAAATTTTTAAAACCCAGAGTTAGGAAATAATACTTTGAAAATGAATTACAAATGTAAATAAACTTTTATTCACTAGACTTATCGTATACACGTACATACTAAGATTTCAACGCCTTTAGAAACCCTGACTTGCACCTAGGCACACGACACACCTGTTGTGTATATCTTGTATATTCTGTGTTAGTTCCAGGGGTTTTCTTAAGTTGGACAAACAATAGACTCTAATTAGATATACACAAACGGGCACCTGGGCACACGACACAACTGTTGTGTATATCTTGTATATTCTGTGTTAGTTCCAGGGGTTTTGTTAAGTTGGATTTGAACATATTTTATTGTGTAAGTAACACAAAAGGATCGGAAACAAGTTCTTACAACTTACAAGTTCCTCTCCTAATGATAATACATACAATATATACAATTGTCATAGTACATGTAATATTACATGTTACTTATAGTTATTGACTTTATAATAATTAAATTCATGGACATACATTTACAAAGTAATTGCAAATATATAGTAGATAACGTTAATGTACAGTATAAAAAGCAAAAGCAAAAAGGAATTTAATTATTAAATCTTCCAGACTCATTAATGAACTTTTGAACTGCTGAAAAAATAAAGCAGTTTGTATTGTAAGACAAATTGTCACTACCCCAAAGAAGCAAATGTGAGTTAATTAAAATTGTTTCATCAAGCCTATTAAAAAGTAATTCAAAAAGATTGTTTCTTGCATTTACATAATTTGTTAAGTTGGACAAACAGTCTCTAATTAGATATACACAAACGAACAAAACTATGTCTAGACAAACAAAGCAGTAATATCCTGCCCAATATAACAAAGGCAGTTGAGAGTTTTTTCGTCTTTAACATGTATCTAGCAGATCTAGAATTAGACCTAGAAATAATTAGAATTGAAAAAAAATAAACGCCTTCAACCGATTATTAAATTAAATCATGCAGTTTTGGTTCATTATCTTTATTTTGTTTAATAGCTGGATGAACTGAGAGAGAGAGAGAGAGAGAGAGAGAGAGAGAGAGAGAGAGAGAGATTGATTCACCGATTAATTTATAATAGGAAACAAACATACTTTAATAAAATTTCATGCAGAAATTTAGATACAGAGATATAAAGAATTTTATAATGGCAATCTGTGTCCATCGGAGCGTTGTTGATGATAGCGATTTGTGTTTTATTGAGCGACAATTAAAAGCGCCTGGGACCCCCCCCCCTTCCTTGAAAAATATATCATCACTCGGATCACCCCCTCCCATCCCTATAAAAGAGCTTTTGCATTTAATATATGTTTTTATTGTTCAGTTTGATCAAACTTGACTTAAAGGGAACTTAAAGATGGTTTAAATACAACTTAAAGGGAGCGTAAATGTCACTTAAATATGCTTAAAGGTAGCTTAAAGATGGCTTAAAGGTGACTTAAAGAAGTTTGGACATTAAGGACCTATAAGCTCAGCTTAAAGGTGACTTAAAGGTGGCTTAAAGATTGTAAATCCATTAAGCCACCTTTACGCCACTTTTAAGCCACCTTTAAGGACTTGCTTAAAGATTGTTTTTCGCCCTGTGTATGAAACGTATAATTTTGGCAAAAAACTTAAAGATCTGATCTAAAAAATCATGAATTCAGTTTTCTTTTCAGGTGTGTGGGAGTAAAGAAGATAATTTTTAAACATTATATGCATTAACACCTATACATCCATTTTGGCCCTGCCCTAGAGTCAAAACCCATACTTCAGGGGACATGAAATTTAAAATTTTAGTAGAGGACTTCCTGGTTAACATAATTAAGAAGTCAATTTTTCATACAGATGTGTCAGAGCAGAGAAAAAGATTTTTATACATTATATGCATTAACACTTTATTGCCCCCCCCCCTCCCTCAATGTCCTGAACCCCTGACCCAGGGGCCATGAATTTCACAATTTAGGTAGAGGAGTTAGTGGACATCATAATCACGTATTCAGTTTTTTGCCCACACGTTTGGGAGTAAAGAAGAAGATTCTTTAAGATTTAATACATTTTTACATATTGGCCCCACCCTAGAGTCTGAACCCCTGATACAGGGGTCATGAATTTCACAATACTGGTAGAGGGCTTCATGGACATCATAATCATGCATTTAGTTCTTAACAAATATATATGGGAGTAGAGAAGAAGATTTTCTAAGATTAAATACATTTTTACTATATTGCCATATTGGCCCCACCCTAGAGCCAGAACCCCTGACCCAGGAGCCATGAATTTCACAATGTTGGTAGAGGGCTTCATGGACATCATAACCATGCAACCAGTTTCTTCCTCATAATTCAACTTCAAGTTCAACTGTTACCCTCCAAAACAGGCACTATTTATATAACAACGCACGATAAACAACAACGTTCATGTACGATACACAACCTATGATATACAACCTATTGGTACTCAATATCTTACGATCAATATACTTACGATGCACAACTGTCTATATATATCGTACATCTGCTTACGATTCACAACTGCATTCGATTCACGATCTTTTGATGAATGATATTTTACTATCGACATATTCACGATGCTTCATATCTTACGATACAAACTTACTTACGTTACAAAACTACTTTCTGTACACAGCTTCTTTTTCTTCCAAGGATATGAACGAAATAAACATTTTATATATTAAAAAAATCGCATCAAATATATACAGTGTATATTCTTGATGCAAATGTATCATATTTTTAGTTGATGTGATTTTTGAGAGTAAATGCATGTATTGATAAATAAATTGCGCATATCAATTTGTTTTGTTGAAGAAACGATAAATGCCTCCGAATTCTTTCAACATCCTGACTGCAGTCATAATGATTATGTTTATATGCATTTGTTACCCACTGAGAAAAATATCAATATTTTAAGAAAAGTTTTTGAAATTGAAACTCTATGTAAGAACAAATTTAAAAAGTCAACCACACCCCCTTTTCTCTTTAACTTCATCGGATATTGATTTCAAATATATATGTTAAGTGTAGATCGATTTTGAAAGAAACCATATGACGGTATTTGATAAAAATCAATCACCTTGAACTGCAGTCATTGATAGTCGCTTGCGTCATTTGTTACGCTGCGATGGAATTGATAGAAAATACAATCTGCCGTGACAAGATCTTTGACCCTTTTGGACGGAAAAACAGATTGGAAATCTCGAACGTAATAGATATCTACGGCTTAAACTGACACTTAACTAACCTTTAAAGTTTTTAAACATCTTTTATTCCACTCAGATCGCTTGAAAATCATTTTAAAAGTAGAGATTTAAAATGCTGGTTACGTTGAATAGTGGTCTAAAAAATTAATCTTAAAGTCATTACTGTAAAGGGACTAGCAATGCGTTTACTGATTAATGCTAAGTCTAGCTATTAAGACTGAGGTACACGTTTCAACAACACTGGTTACATGGCTTTTTTCAATGTTGAAATGAAGTGGTGTTTTCTTGATAGGATACTTTATTTCTCCTGGATGGCGGTGTGAGGAGTTCATGGTTGTATGACGTCCAGAAGAATGTCCTCTCAGTACAAACTGCCTCGTCTTCAGGAGGAGAGACAGAAGGTTGGTAGCCCGTGACCTAGTTCATGGTAATCCCCAGTAACATAATCTGGGTGACAAAAAATTTAACCTCTTTATGTCAAAGTCCAACACAATTTTGTTTCTCAGACTTATTAAGTTAATATATATTGCTTTTTTTTTAATCCAAACAAAATCGGCCAATATGCTGTAGCAAAATTACATTATTCACTTTTCATTTCTTTTACTTCTCTTCTATTCTATGTAAGGTTTCATCTGTATTTGATATGAATGGATCGGGTTGGGGGTTTTCTGCAAAAATTAGGCTCGGAAAGTGTATTAATTCTCATTTTCAGCTTGTTCTTGTGAATATGAATGAGCTTTACTTTCCTTATAATCTTGAATTGGGTTACTAATCTACTTACATGGAGGTGTTAGTTTTCCAATAAACTGTGTCATGTTCTAAATGAACTGAGTATGTAAAGTGCGTTTGATCCGACAGAGGGCGTTGTTGGTAAATCATATTGTGAATAAAAGCATCTAAGAGCTTTTCGAAGTGAATAAAACTACTTACTCCAACGATAATAGCAATCACCAAAAATATCGGTCAACGATTCCAATTGAACAGACAAATTTAATAGTTTTATGTTTTCTGGGATTTCGATGTGTGTTGTAGTTCGGTGTGGATTCTCTTTCACCAGAACACTTATCGAACAAATCTGAATTTAGAACAAAGAAAAGAGGACTTAGTTTGCAACTAGCAGAAACTAATTATACAACTTAGTTAATCTCCCAGCAGCAAATGTTTTGAAACAAAGAGGTTCTTCTTTAAATTTTTGCTGATATATACATGTACCTCTATACACTCACTGGCCAGCAAATCGATTCATAACGCGTCAGAAGACTAGGCTAATGTTGGAATTAATTTAACAATACATGTAATGACGTATATATCGCAGACATGGAACAAGTTGGTCTTTATCAAATTCCATCTCGTCTCCGATGACACATCTTAGAAATCACTTCATACTTTTAGAAAGAATTTTAAAAAACCCAATAATGTCCATGGACCGCATCGCTCACCTGACCAACAATGTAAAACTCGGACCCCGGACAATAATACCTAGTTGAGCTTACTTTTGATATGAATCTATTTGCCTTGGCATGGTATACCCCTTTTGTAAAAGTGAGATTAAAAGTGAGTTTGTCTAACTTATTTGGCCTGAACCAAGTTAGATGAACGATTTTCTTTTTTAAATTTACTTTTATCCACTTTGACCCAATGGGTTGCATGACTCAACTTAAATAATCCTCATAGCTTTATTCTAAAGAATTGAATTAAATTAACGACGCGCAGATAGAAATCAGAATTAATTGAAGGCTGTAAAAATACACAAACCATGTTTTAAAAAATGCACTGTCGAGCCATGTTTACAAAACGAAAATAGCGAGCGCTTTATCTTGCTTATAACTAGATTCACATTTTGTTTGATCACTCGATATTTATATATACCTCATGATTCAAATGATGTTCATTCAAAAGTATAAAAATTCCAAGATTTCTCCGTTGAAACGCCACCTTTAGCTTAAAATTCAATGAAATGAAAATTAGTTTCAATCCACAGCTAAAAATGTGATGTCTACGGGGATTTTTATTGCAGCAGACCCGGATGATAACGTTGAAAAATTGCGCGAGGTATTCTGGGTGACTTCCAAATGGAGAAAAGATGTAAACATTCCTCATTATAAATCTCCGTAAGAAACCTGTTTTCGGTCCTGTGAAAAATGATACGTGTAATTTGTCAAGAGGATACCTTAAAAATTTTCCCCACTCATCGATTTCAATTGCACCTCTTTCGCAAGTATGTGTATTTTTATTAAAAATCGGCCAAATGTGCTACATAAATATCTTGGGACAGACTTTAGACATCCGAATACCGTAACGAAACAATGAAAATGAAGGGAAAAAAACTACAATTTAAAAAAATTGTTTTGAATATTTTTCAGTAACTATCTTGTTCCTGTAAAGATGATTTGATTTGAAATGTCCTCCCCTATTCACAATACTGTCTAAGATCTTTCTTTGAAAGTTGAGCTAGTAAGCAAAACGACTATTCTTCTGTGTTCGTGTACAATAAAACACGATCAGCTGTGGCAACTAGGAAACAAATAGATTGTAATGATTTAGATATAAAATTTCACGAATTCATTATGTATTGCCATGGTCACGGAGTGGATTATCTCTGGAAACGAATTGAATTTTTTAAAAGAATATTTGCGATTGTGAGCGATAAATCAAAGAAGGAAATTTCCAATCGCTGTAAATCAAATTAGGACTGAATCGTTAAAAATTTAATCATGGGTTTGTTTTGAGTTGTGTTGGATATTCCTTTTGTACATTCAGAGAACGATTCTGATTAAATGGGAAATAATTATGAGAAGGTCTTCAGTAATTGATAATACATGTTCGTAATCAAAATTTAAAAAAAAAAAATGTCACGCAAATGGAATCAATTTATATGAAGGTATTAATTATACTCATTATTAACAAATAACACCGACACATAAATACCTTGCATACAGCTAGCCGTGTACGCTGGACGCCATACGAATTTTATCAAACATTTGCTACAGGTACATGTGTTCATTTTCTGTGATATGTAATATAAACTTTTATATAACACCTTTCAACGACTTGGACACGATTTGAGATCAAAATTTTTTTTTTTATTTTTTATGTATGAAATGGTTAACTGGTGCATTTTAAATGTTTGACCAAAATAATGAATGTTAAAGTCAAGTTACAACCGAGATACAGAGGTAAGAATTTATTGTTATGTTAACAAAGCTCGAATCTTATAGTTGTTTACAAAAATGTAATGTAGAGAATTACCATTTCGTAGACAAAATGACATGTAAAAACAATTTAAACTAATTTAATATCTTCATAAATACTATTTTCAACAAAAGAAAGATACATTTGATTGAAACTTACACCAATACATACTAGTATGTAAATCAAAGTACTGAAGTACTGAAAGCCGGACTCTTTTGATGTGTCTTTATGCATATTGTGTAGTAAAGACTGAAAATATCTCTCTATCTCTCTCTCTCTCTCTCTCTCTCTCTCTCTCTCTCTCTCTCTCTCTCTCTCATATGCTTTCAATGTCGGCAAAGCGTCAGAGAGCGACCAAATTTTGTAAGCGGTTATAAACAAAAATATGTCTGTCTAGCAGAAAAAAATTCAACAGTTGCTGCCTTGAATTTTGCAACAAGCGTTATAAATCCAATCCCCATTTCTTCAATTGTATGTGTCCATAATGCATAGTCTTGTTTTTAAAACACGCAATTAATAAGAAAACTAAAAAAGATAGACAATTCTCTTGAAATTAAAAAAAAAACAAACAAAAGACTTTTGACAAAACTGGCTCTTTGTGTAACTACTTGGTATAGCGGAAGCTTTTACTTTGACGCTGTTTGGTTTTTTGTTTACTTTTGAAGTTGTGGACCCTGAGGTCCACGCAGAAAATACATAAGCGAGGTTAAACCGGATGCTATGGGGAAAATTCAGCCTGCGCATGAGCTAGTCTGGTTCCTGTGGGTAATAAGTAGCTCAGGGAACCAGGCTAGCACACGTTTATCTGCATCTGGATCGGGATTCCGTGCCATATGCACACATAAGTTCAAAGGCGCTGTAATTGTAAAGTTGTCGGTAAACAGTACAGAAACAAAGTATTCCTTTTAAAGAAATGATTGGCATGTGGTATGAACAATCAGTATTATGAAATAAGTTAATGTTATGCCGAAACTAAAACATGCATCAAATAGCATAATTTGCAATGTTTTGTTGTTTTCCGAATACACATGTAACTTAACTTTACATTTATAGTAGGCGAGGTTAGAGAACTTCCCGATTAAATTTTTTTAAGCATTTAAGTATGATTGAATAATTATGTCACTATAAAAGTTTAAATCTCAAGAAAAATGCATCAAAATATGAATTTTTTAATTTACACAAAGCTGTCACTGCATAGTTAACAAAGTAGTGCGAATCGTAATGTGTGCGCAAATAGTAGAATTCACCAAATGCCTGATACTATACATGCAAACTTCATTCATAGATAGATCATAATTATTTCAGAAGTATGAATCCTTTAAATTCTGAGATAAAAAGGCAGGGCTATACATACATGTATACGTAATACAACGTACACATTTAGTGGTTAAAACCAAAGGGCTAGAGTCGGTGGAATCTCTGATAATCTTAAGGCTTTCACGTTTTCGTCGGAAACACATGCAAATGGTCCACGTATTGTAGTCATTTTTTAAAGGACAGCAACTTGTAGCAACATTGGCGATTTGTCTGCCTACAGCCAGGACTCCGGCTAAAAATGACAATATTCGAGCTTTGTTTACCAAACAAAGAATTACGAACTCTTTATCTTGCTTATAACTTGATATTTGACTTTCAGATTTTGACATTGCATTATAAACTTCTATATTTATCGGTATAAACATTAAAAATGGAAAAATAAAATTTGAAAATTTGAAGTCAAATCATGCCCAAGTCCCTTTAAAGAATGTCTTAAGGAAAAGGGTAAGCAGGGATTTGGAGTAACATTCTTTTCATGAGGTTATATAACACCTTTCAACGTTGATAAGTAACCTCATGAAAAATTTTAAAAAACCGGCTTTCCTTTTATGAAACCAAAAAATGACATTCCTTTTATATAAAGAACATCAAAGCCAGCCAGGAAAAACCTAGAAATAAAAACGATGTAAAATCGTGAATTTTTTTTAGGAAACCTGTATCCATTGCCAATGCTAAACGATGCAAGAAGGTTGTGAAGGACCTCACATATTACATATAATTTTAAATTATTCTATTTCCTAAATAATAACATGGGAAAAACAACTTCTCCGACAAAGAAATATTTTCTTTAAACAAAAAATTTGCTCTATCGAGTACAAGCGAGTACAAAAAAGTTATTTACTTACCTTGCCGCCCATTGGTCAATACCGGACCAAACGATTAGTAAAACCTGACTACCGTGAATACAACATTTTCCCGCTACACTGACGAAACGCGGGAAAATACAATTATTCTCAAGGCCTCGGTTATGACCATAATAATTAGCCAGTTTCTATGTAGATTATTGTATTCAAGTTTTCACCTTTATTATAGCATTGAATCATGATTTTTTGAAGTATACACTCTCATAACTGCCGCGGTGTGTGCATACAAATTGAGTAACGCGCGTTATGAAAATTTGTATGCACACACCGCGGCAGTTATGAGAGTGTATACTTCACAAAATCATGATTTAATGCTTATATTTACATTTTTTAACTTCTTGCCTTGTCTGCAAATATGAATTATACCTTAAAATTCCGATCTTATCCTAAGGGTAAGTTAATATTAATGGAAGAGCCACAGTAACAGCCACAAGCGTGAACTTTGATTTTCGCTTGTGACGTTGCAGTTTACAGCGTTCAACGTTTGTGACGTCATAATAAAACTCGTCAATTTGACCTTTGACTACTTGTTGCATTTAGAGGCATTTGAAGATCACAGAATTTAATGGGAAAACACAGTAGAATGTAAATATATGCGTGTGTATACGTAAGATACAGAGTTTGGAATTCTTTGTTTTGTAAACAAAGCTCGAGCCTTGTTATTGTTTACATATGTGTTTTATTTGTATAAGTTTCAGTCAAATGTTGCTTTCTTCTATTGATAATAGATTTTTCAAACACATTGTACAAGTTGGCCTTTTTCTTACTAGTAATTTTGTCAAAGAAACATGGTAATTTCATACTTTACATTATTTTTAAACAAATATAAGACTCGATCTATGTTTACATAACGACGAATTCTTATCCCTCTATCTCACTTATAACTTAAATTATAACATTCAAATTTTGGTCAATCATTCAAAATGTGCAAGTAAACCATTTTGTAACTAAAAAATAAGAAATTAAATTTTGATCTAAAATCGTGTCCAAGTCCCTTTAAGAATTTTTCCTAAAACAGAAGGAAAGCAAATAATATTAACTACCGTTCGGAATACAAGGAGTATATGTTTATCCCAACTTAAAAAAAAACTTTAAAAATAAAGATACATGTATAGGTTAATTTACAGTGACAACGCTTATCAAATACCTAATATTGCGTACATTGTTTAAAAGTATCTAAATGTTCTGGTGTTGACTAGTAGTACTAGACTAGAAAGGGGCCCATTTAAAACAGAATACAAGTTTAGCTCAAGAAAATAATCGGAAGACTTCAAATAAAGTCTGAATCATACTTACGCAGGGTATGTATTGTATGTATATATACATGTACTATCATGACTCCGCCTAAAATTGGTCACGTGGTTCTACAAATGTATATTTGGATTAACATTAATAATACAGTAAGAACAAGTAAGACAGAAAACTACAACGAGTAAATGACCATATTTTGAAAACGTCATGCCTCGTTAAAAAACAAGGAATACAACAATTTATGTAGGTAAACTTCAATGTCAAAGGGCGTTTGTCGGAATCCAAAATCGTTAAAAAGTTTAATTTTGATATCCATAATTGGTTAGTATTCGTTTAGAAAATGTGATCTCTTTTTTTTGTGAAACTAATTTTGTTATTTCGCCTCCATTATTGCATTCAAAAGCTAGCTGCTGGTCTGTAGCTTCCGGTCTGAAAAAAAATTCGGATGGACGACCTAGGAGCTACAGTGCCTCTCATAGCAAAAAAAAAAACCTGCAATTTACGGCGCACAGAAAATTGCGCTAGTTTTGGACTGATTAACCCTTAATATTTCCGAACACATTCTATACGGATAGGTCGTCCATCCGAATTTTTTTTTCATTTTTCAGACCGGAAGCTACAGACCTGCAGCTAATCAAAAGCATGCCTTTTACTGCAAGATGCCTTGTTTAATTCAAAAATATGATTTTACTCTATATTTGAATACACTTTATTTCATTACAGTTTTTGTGGGTATTTGGGGAAAAAATAGGTGGGGGCTGGCAATACAATGTTTTTTTGCATACAGTGATTGGTTGTTTGAAATCCCGGGATAATTTTCTATATTACTGGTCCCAAAGGACACATTTCCGTATATAAGTTGTGATTGTAAACTTTTTACACGGAAGCTGTCGAGGTAACTCGGCGAGGATTAATATCGAAAGTGACGAGGCATCAGATGAGCACTGCTTTAGCGCCGATATTATATAGACCTTGTTACACGCGTCGAGGTGTTCACTAAGACATAAACACCAAAGGCATTAATTGTGCATAAACACTGTAACATTTAGGGTCCAAAATCGATAGGTGAGAACCCCGTCGGGACTTCTGAATTCCAACGAAAGTAGCATCACTTTGCGCAATTTACTTAACAGTCATAAAAACCATTCTATGTTCCCTCTGCTTTATGGAAGCTGCCACTAATTGGCGCATACAGTGTACATGGATATCTTTATCATTGTATTTTTTATTCCGACAGAATGAACTCCTGTATTGATCTAGAAAATACCTAGTACTGCTAATGAACATGGAAAATGGAGTCAAATTTGATTATGCGTTACTCATAGACCTGTAACAAGAGATGCCTGACTTTGTTGTTCCTTCATTTTTAGTATAAACAAGTCTTGTGCATTGGGACCGCCTCCATTTTCCACATCGCAAAATAAAAACTTGAGTTTCTTGTATCAAACAAATCATACATTAAAGCTGCTTGGTCCGATTTTATATCAAATTTTATGCACGCTTTTAAACGATGGCTATGCTTAGTATATATATAATAATAGACATTGCAGTACTTTTACCCGTCAATTATGTCAAATTTCAATGAAGAAAAATACGTACAAAATTTGCTAACAAAACAAACGACATTAAAAGGTACCTCGTTATTTCGCCTCATGTTAAATTTCACCCCTGACGACGAGACGGTAATAGTTGTATTACGAATTTAAAATCGCCTTAAATAAAGGTCGAAATGATCAGACAAATTACAAATAAACATGTGTACGTTTTGTTCGCTAATATTTCTAAAGTCTGCTTTCTTTACAATCGATGCATAGCATGCGGGTTGAATAACCCCAATCATTCGGGGGACGAAACCAAGCGGTTTCCTTTTCTAAACATTCCCGTGATGCATTTTGGTTTGTTTTTTCGTTTGCCCAAAGAGAAATTATTTTTATTTACTTTGAATATTTCTAACTTTGAAAGGAGACTGATTCTGCTCGTGTAAATAGGAGAAAGCCCATCACTTTCTAAGATAAATGATTTGTATGGAAAAAAAATTGATACTGTAATTACAAAAAAATCGGACCAAGCAGCTTTAATGAAAAGAGTAAAACACAATTAGTTTTTTCTGGAATCTGGTTGCAATGTTCACATAAATCCTGACAAATACTAATCTATGGTTGAAGTTGTTTAGAAGATAAAGGGTGATTTCTGTTAATTATACATTCATAGCCGATATGAAACACCCCTGAAACTTTTTTTCTCATCAAACTACCGATCACTATATGATCCTATTATTATCGGAAAAACCTTGTAATGACAGCCCTTTTCATACCTATTTTGTCAGAATATATCTACAAAATCTCCAGCGAAATTAAAATGTGATGGAATATGGATTAAATCATATGTATATTAAAGGCTAGCTGCAGGAAGGCTTACTTTGATTGCTAGAATGGGGACGGAATAAAGAGAATGAGTTTCTTGCAAGAAAATATATTTTCTAAAAGGCTACTCAATAGAAGTTACATCTGTTTCATTAACCTATTTATTTTAAGACATAACTTTCATTATTGTGAATCAGCACGTTACACAGAAAGAACAGCCTATTCTTCCATATATGTGAAGGTAACCATGGTTACTGTCGCGCCTTTAAAGTTTGACGTCAGCATAAGCAGTGCGTGAAGTCCGTGCTCACTATGTAGCTCAAGATGGCCATGAGAATTCGTTAGATGGCTATGAGAATTCGTATATTCATAAGCGGACGAATTATTTTTAAACTCTCTAGAACTTGATCATCTTGTAACTTTCTTTATGAATAACTATCAATTATGTTAGAAATGAATTAAAAAAAATAAAAGGATATAAATATTTTGACGCCGTTGTTGACTATCGTAAAGATACAGACAAGTTATCATAACGCGCTCATGAATGCGCGTTGCTCACCTGACGACGGTTATCATAGCAACGACGTCAAATGCTGTATTGATTTAACTTGAAGTGTGACAAACTGTTTCATTATAAGAGCATAGCAAACAATTTCTAGAATAACAGACTCATGTACAAAAGCTATCAAATATTGTTCTCTATAAGATGACAAATTACGAGAATGATATCTTCAATTGTTATCATGATCTATGTGGCTACGAGAGTAGTGAACGTTGTAGGAAAAATGTATTTAATCGCGTAAAGTTTATGTAATGTTTATCTACAACTATCGCTTTTCTCGTGGCAAAAAATAATGTTTTTATCATTTATGTTTCTACTGTTTTTGTTAAACAGTGTGTTGCATAGTTGGTGGTGTCAATTTTTCTATACTGTCGTTTTATCAATATTAATAAAAACTCAATAAAATTCAGTTTCGAGGATTTGAACAATATGAACCAGGCAATATCTTAATCTTATAGTGACCTTGACATGTTCTTGAAAATGACCTGGTACATGTACACATATCATCTTGAAACAATGTCAAAGCCAGAACAGCTCCTTACCCAGTTATGTATGGGGATTTGATGAAATAGATCAAATATATTTTATTTTAACAGACTACAAGTGACCGTAATATTAAACATTTAGTAACCTCTTTTAGTTTGCCTGGATGAGAACATGTTTTCACGCCTTATATGATTTTGTTTATCGTAAAGAAATTTGAATAACAAAAAGTTAAAAGTACAATTTTTTGGATGAACCACTTTGTTATAAAAAAAAACAACGCTGTCGCAAGATGCACTTTTTGCTTAATTGATTGATATTTATAAATACCTCAGGTTCAAACGATGTTCATTCAAAAGTATGACAAATTTCCACGATTTCTCAGTCGAAACGCCCCTGTTAGCTTATCAGGTTTCAATACAATGCTAAAAAAAATGTGATGTCTACGGGGATTTTGTATAGCAGCAAGCCCGGATAATAACGTTGAAAAATTGCGCGATGTATTCCGAGTGTATTCCGAATGGAGAAAAGATGTAAACGTTCCCCATAAATCTCCGTAAGGAATCTGTTTTCGTTCCTGTGAACTTTTCCGAGTGAAAGATGATAATGTGTCAATGAAATTATCTTGAAAATTATCCCTTTCAACTATTTCAATTGCACTTCTTTCACAGGAATGTGTATTTTTTTTTTAAAAGTCGTTCAAATGTGCTCAATAATTTTCTTGGGACAGACTAAAATAATGATTATAGGACAAAGGAATCATTCATTGAGTATTATGAGGTGATCAAACCCTATAAATCCCGATGGGCTTTATGACAGATTATTTGATCACACCATAATATTCAAAGAATTATTCCTTATTACTTATATTTAAAGACAAGTCAGTAAATGTACGAATAAATATTAAGATAGTCAATGATGTATTGGACTATACAATACAAAATCAGTTCGTAGTGTTATCACATACAAATACAATGGAAGATGTAAGTATATCATGTTCTTCAGGTAAGATAAACTATCGTGCAGTTTTGAATGTTCACCATTACCAGAGACAAAGAGTTTTGGCAGAGTTTTTGATAAACAGAATAGAAACTTTAATCAACGCGTTTGAAAAACCAATAAGATCAAACAAGTATATTTTAGAATTATACATGCATATCTTCCTTGTTTTAATTCCTTCAAAATTTAGTGCTATTATTAACAATATATTTATACTGTGTTTAGATATTGTTTTGTTAAAACTTTATAGGAGAGGGCGTTCTAAGTTTAAGGAACCTTCTTGACATTAAGATATGTTCAAACCAAACCAAAACAATCGCAAAAAGGATAAATATTCGGTTCGATATACATTTTGTACAAAATGAGACCAAGATACGGATGATTACTAATCTTTAGTTGTATAATTATTGGAGCACCCGTGCTTGAATATATGCGTCCATGGTACTAATTTGGTAGGCGATCCGGTCCTTACAATTTTTTTCAAAAATCAAATAATTAAATTGGTGCATTTTTTTCGCAGAGTTAAATAATTTTGTTGAATAATAAATGAAAATGGTAAATGGATGGTTTTTCAAAGATTTCTGCAGATACGGAAAATTATTGATTTGGAGATAAATTATACAGAAATGTTTGACTGTAAGCGCTACCTGTGAAGAAACTCAACAAACTGTCACCTTGCTCATCTGTCATCACGGAAACGCTAGTATTGATGACGTCAATGGAGCACCACGCCGAGATACCCTCATCCTTAACACTAGCTGGCACAAGCCGCGAGCCGCGGATGTTGCATAACTGGAAGACGAAAATGTTAGTCGGGTTTTTTTTCAAAACAAGCATTACTTTAAAGAGAGGTTTTCACCTTTTTACAGCCTAAATGAAAATGCGAAGAAAAACTGCGGAAGCACTTAATTTGAATGATGTAACTACCACAGAAGATAACATTCGCTTAACTAAGCAAGCCTATCGGTAAATCGATCCAGAAGAACTCGTGCCGGCCATTATCAAATTTAGAGAGTTTACCAATAAATATTTATCAGTCGGGATTGTCAGCACCGAGTCTTCGTAGGTTGTCATACTAGTGGGTTTAATAGGGACAGTTTTTTTTTTCAAATAAAAGCATCACTTTACACTAGATCTCTTTGCAAGTGAAAGTCAGGATTTTTCGCACATGTGTCGAATGGTGTGACACTACTTGACTTGTGATCGATTGGAAGTATCTGTTCTGTGGACAGAGGGAGAGGTTTTGTCATACGTGTTGTCATATCTTTGGATGTCGCAATTGTAAGTCGGTTTGTTCAGAAAAAAACAGCGGTATCACGCTAGGCGGAATTTCCATTTACTTCCGTGTTTTCACGAAAATGTGAAATGTGATAAGCTGTCCAGAAATGTTTAAGTTTTTCCAAGAGTGGCAACAAAACTTTATACTTAATTCAATATTGTTTTCGCCTGTTGGAATTACTGGAAGCGTTTGGTTTGGCAGTCGGGATGGGATGTACACCTAGCATTCATGTAAACCAAACAGGTGTTGTATACTGTCGAGACTCGGACGAATCGAATTCACCCCGCGGTTCGTACAGTGCTACTATTCATACTCACATTATAAAAACCGACAGTTCAGAAGTGACGTCAATTTCCCGCCCAATTTCACCCGGAAAACAAAAACGAAAAGATTGTAGAGAAAAGGAAGTATCAACAACATCAAATAATGCAGTCGAAACGCAAACAACCAGTGTTCAGATGAAGGTATTCAGAGTAGTATTTTAAAATGAATTTTATTCAAAAAGATTTGCAGCATCTTCATTACCAAATTAATTATAATAAACGAACCAATTTGATTTGATTTTCCCACATTTTGGAGATTATGTTTAAAATCTGGTATCAGTATTTATAAAATCAATGTATATAGTAAAATTCATATAATAGAGAATCAAGAATTGTACACACTGTGTCTCATTTTTTTCGCAAAAGCAAAGCTGTATTCTCCAAAAGATACTTGGTCATTCAAGTACCCCATCATTTCCATAGCAACGAGATATTGTGCAATGCTCAATCTGTTGTGCGATATGTGAAAAGACAGCTTTCCATTAATATTAATTAAATATATATGAATATGAATATCAATGATATAACATTGGTGTTTTCTGTTGTTCGTATTATACTTATTTATGACACAAGGTTAATTACTTTTTATTTTTGATAACCGTAATATTGTAGTGTGTGATAAACTGATTTAGGGGAGAACCTTATAATGAAGATTATGTTCGCGCGTTCGATCCGATCCTAATCTCATAGAAACAGAGAACCACCTTAATTGTTCTCTGTCTCATGGGAGATCGGTATGTGTTGGACGAGTTTCCAGACGTACGCCGTCGGCTACAGGTGACTGTTGCCATATATAGAGCGAAATTTGTCTGGCTCCATTGCTTGATTGTAAACGTCTGCAGGACGTCTGTCTGTCTGTCTGTCAGTTTGTCTCTGTCCATCTAACGAGAGCCAGGAAATCGCTGTTTGAGTCTGGGTGAAAATGTGATTTATTGTTGTTATCAGAACTATCTGATAATGGTTGATAACTTTTATTGTTCTGTGGAAAAAACACAAATGAAGGGCACTTGATCGTTTCTGGTCATTTTAGGTAATCTGGAAAAGGAGAGAAAGCGTGGCTTGATATTTATATTACTGGTATAACAGTTGGTTCGTGTTGTAATGTTGCTGAAAATCTGTTCCACGAATATGAAGCATAATAAAAATTTTATTACTAACAAAACGAAAGTTAAACTAATAGAAGTTATTGAAAAATGGATTTTTCTTCAGCATCTTTTTTTCTTTGATATTTGCTTTTTGTATCAATCGAAGAGCTCCAGATATGCGATTTTGCTTTAAACATATAAAAACATTGTAAGAAACATTTTCAAGTGTTAAACATTTTTTTTAAAATCTCTCTCTCTCTCTCTCTCTCTCTCTCTCTCTCTCTCTCTCTCTCATTATCATCATTTTATGTTTAATACCGTTATTTTTCCTGCTTTTTCTTAGTTTTCTTCCTCCTGTGGCTCTCTCTCTCTTTCAGATTAAGCTGGGTAGTGTAGCGATCACTCTGCCTGACTACCCGCACTACTCTCCAGAGCGATCCTCTCCCACCAAGCCCTTTGTCAGTTCCCGGATTAACACAAAACACAACAAAATCCATAGAAACAAAAAACCTTCTAGATCGTCTAAAAGAATATTGGTCGAGGACATTAGCTTGAGCGAAGAAATCTTGATAGATCTGCAGGATGAGATGGTATTTAGATTACTTGAGGCCAAACCAAAAACACCTCACACTAATTTGCTTTTCCATTGTTTGGTCTGATACTAATCTATTAATCTATTGATGTGTATTTTTTCACATTTTTGATTATTTCGTATAGTGCTTTATCTAGATACTTAAACATTCGCTAAATATCTGATGTAAGTTTAAGTTTAGAAAAACACTGCTTCCTGACATTAGTGCTCACGTTTCAGTCATCATTTATGAAGAGCATAATGTTACATCCGATTCTGTTTTATTTCCTTTAGATGAGCACTCTAAGTGTCTCAAAGTCTTCAACGTTTTTCACTACAAGCAAAAGTTGGAGGAGAATTTAAGCAAATGCATGTCTCTGTTATTTTCTTTAGCAAATAAAAATGCGTGGATTACCAATCTGACTGGTCTATACCACACAATACAATGCTCATAGATTATTGTTTCTCGTCCGCTCAGTCTTTTTGTTATTTTGTCATAATAGTTTTCTTGTTATCCCTTTCAGTTTGCTATGCTTTTTGACAGTGTATCAGTTATTGAGATTTTTTATCCGTTTGATATTTTACAATATGTATCCATCGGTGCAGTGGTCTAGGTGTTTTACTTCAGCGAAGAATCGTTGTTCAAAAGCGTCTGGTCTTCAAAAAGATGAAAAAATGTGAGGGTTGTTAAAAAAGTTTGCGGACAGAGTGATTTGCGACAAAATTACTGTGTACTTTATAGGATGACGTATGTTTTATTAAATAGCTACCAATTCAAAATAAGTATGCAAAAATCATATGATTTTTAACTTTTTTTTCAAAAGATACAGCGATTTATACTTTGCATGAATTAGATTTATACGGAGCACCATTTCATATTTTGTCAGGTGACGTCAAACTACTGAAAGGCAATCGGGACACTTTTTTTTCAAAGTAAACACCTTTTTAGTGCCACACTCTTTTCATGGCATTAACCCATATATAAATTGCACGTTCATACCATTAATAGTCAAGTTTCTGTATTATGTCTTTTGTTGCACTTCGTAGATCGTTTAGGTCCGAAAAATGTCTATCCACGCAGTTTCGACTTTTGATACAGAAAAAGAGCATGCATATACATACATACACACATATATATATATATATATATATATATATATATATATATATATATATATATATATATATATATATATATATATATATATATATGGGTGCAAGATACGGGCTGTATGGTGGTGGGGGTGCTGAAAGAGCTCAATATGATATCAGTTTTTCCATCTTTAAACCTCTGTGGTTCCAATAGTAAACTTTTGTCCTATAAAAATAGCAGCATCTAAGAACCTTTTGGCCTCCATCGCGATCGGAGATTTTTCTGCGTGCACACAAAATTTAATGACGGCCATGTGCTACAAGATGTCCATCAACGTTAACGTTTTTGACTCATTTTTCTATCGTTGGTCGTCCATATTCGGCGAAGCGGTCAAACATTCTTCAATTTAATTGAAACTTTCACAAAATGACCTTCATACGTTATTGTGATGTTATATAAAATATCGTTTATTTTTATGCGCTTGAAATGTACATCTTCTTAATAAGGAAAAATGCGTACAAAATATAAAAAATAAAATAAAAACGGACATGCTCCGTGAAGCCTAACTTATTAAAATAGTTAAGCTGTATATTTTTTATTGTGAATGTAAAAAAAATAAAATCTTTACACACTTTTTGTTTTAGAAAATTTGTCAATATTAAATCTAAAAAGTTTCTCTGGGATCATGCGAATAGTCCCCTTACAATCGAACTTGTCCTAGAACATTTCTAACAATCCTCGTATATGAAAATATCCTAGTCTGAAAGTGAATGAAACTGGTGCCATGCAAGATGTAAGCTGTAACGGGTGTACTTCTGGTACATCAACAACCAGCATCATTATGATCTCGCGAACGTTTGTATTCTCAATTTCGCACGTTTATTAAGGAATCTATGTTGTAATTTTACAGGAATAAGAACAGTTTATTCTTATTAAACTGAAAGGTGTAGTTTGCGTTCATCCTTGTCGTCCATTTTTTATCCGTATCCAGCCATTAGCGTATATGAAAACATTGGCTTGAGTATGAAAATTAGGGTTGACCTGTTGTGGATATTGCATGGCAACCCGAATTTCTCCTAAGAGCTACTGAACTGTTAGTTCTCAACAGTTTTTCCACAGCAAAAAATCCGGTTTTTGAAATGGTGAAAATAGCAGGCGAGCGGGCGGGCGAGCGGTCGAGCGGCTGCCAAAAGGGTACCCCTATTGTACGGGTAACTCATCCTATAGTTTTCATGATAGGAAGTTGTTGTTTTTCAGAACAATTGTGCAAATATCAGAGATGTGCATATTACTTGGATTTTGATTTTTGGTAATTTATTGAAAAAATATCAATTGTTGAACTTAGTCATATTCTCGCATAATATTGCAAATAGAGAACATCATTTCTGTTGATGGGTAGCGTTTATCAATATTCAGGGTTGGCAAATGGATTATGGATACTGTTCACACAAAAGAAGACCCGGTTTGCTGTCACATTGACAGCTTTTCTTGTTATATCATATTTTTGTAACTGATATATATGGTATAACACAACATGAACAACAAGTCGTGATCAAATTTCATTTTTAAAAATGGGAAAGTAACGTAAACATAACCGCTTGTGTGGTCGTCATTGTTGTTTCGACTTTTTAGGAGGGTTTTTTGGGGGTGGGTGGGGGGTGATAGAGTTGGAGGATCAACCCAAATCCCTCATGTTGACGTCTATAAATCTTAAGACTCGACAACTTAATTGCTTGAGCAGCATATAACACATGTATATCGAACACCTATTGCTATCGTACATAATCACGCAAAGAGATCCTGAAATTGTCAAAAAAAGAAAAAAATACTGAATTCAATCAAAGGAAAATGTTTATTGAGCCTGGCCTCGAAATCAGACAACGTGCATTATGGTTCTGCAGTGGGCGTGTGTCGTCTGTTTGTTCATGGAGTGCATACAATGGAGATGCAATCACTTCCACACGTATTTCTCCCATTTCCTAAGCAACCGGAATTATCATGCATATGTTTACACAAAATCCAAGTCGTATGAAATGTGTGCGATCCATTTATTCCCAGACAGTTATGAATTTTAAGCTCACCTGAACCGAAGGTTGTCCTTCGTGTGTCCATAAGTCTGTTAACGATATATACTAGTACATGATGTGTATAGTTAAAGCGTATGTTGTCTTTATTAACTAGCTACTTGCGTCAAGAAATTTCTTTTATTTAAACAATTTATCTGAAATTCTAAAATAATTTGCGTTCCAACATTGTTGTGTCCTCCAGCTTGGATTAACTAACTACTTATGTCAAGAAATTTGTTTTTCTTAATCAACTCATCTGAAACACTATAGGAATTTGCGTTCCAACATTATTGTGTCCTCCAACTTCGAAAAAATACAAACGCTTTGAACAAACCCACTTAAGTTGGTCGATTTTCTGGGGTTTCATTATCAACAACAATGGTGACGATAAAATCAGATACTTAGGACGAAATAAAAAGCAAATATTTATTGAATCAAATGAAAGATATCACAAGAAATGAGACGTAAGAATAACGAGATAAATATATACCAGATTTCGCCGCCATAAAATATTCTTACCCCTGAGAATGTTCTCAAGTCTGAAAATATTCTCAGTTGAGTAATTCTCAAGACTTGAGTTTAGAATTTTTTTTTAGAATTGCAGCTTCAAGTTTCATAGTGACGGACCCAGATATTGAGATGCAAGCATACCTGTACGTTCGCTGTTTCTTTCCACACATGCGCAGTGGTATTGAATACGTATCGTTCGAATACTAGTTATAGCAAGAAATAGGAAGATTTGTGAGGGTAAATTTCTATGATAGTTGGCGTTATTGGAGTCCATACCCGGTTATAAGTTTAAAGTAGATCCAGTGTTCTGTGACGTCACACATTTTTGTAAAACTTTGAATTCTATAAAAATTGTGCAAGATAGTTTTATTTATTTTATGTGAATATAATCACATGGATGTAATTAGAATTATTGGTAGGTTAAAGATATTTTCGCACTTAATTTTATACTAAATTTCCAAATTTTTATATATTTTATTTATGCAAAGGGGAAATAACTCTTTTTCTGACTTTTCTCTCAGTTGTATGTCTAAATGCTATAGTTTTTCTTATTCCAACGATTAATTTTAAAATATTTTTGTAATTTTAGTTTTCTGATAAAGTTGACATTAAAATTAAACAAGAAAAACAAATTTCTGCCTACAAGATTTTACTTCTAACAGAAAAAAAATACATTTTTCTAATGCTAAAATATGCTTTAGTTTATGTTTATCTGGCATCTCAAAAAGTGTGATTACATGTATATTTTTTCTAACAATTGATGACATTTAAGTCTATTAAGTCGAAATCAGTTCAGTTTTTCAACTTTCCTCAGAGAATTTTACGAGTATGGAGCTACCTTAACTTTAATTTCGATATACTAGTATTTGGACTGTAATTTCGCCGTTGAATTCTATTCATTTTTTTTTACCACCAAAAACGCTATTTATACCTTTAAATTAATATTAAAACTTTATGTGCAAGTGTTAAAACAGAAATCGAGAACTTTTTCTTCTAAGACTTCCTTAAACGTTCTTTTATGCATATATATTTTTTTTCATATGTAAATCTAGCCCCTGCTTCTTAATTAGAACCATTTTAATAAGGCCTGGGACTTTCAGAAGGATGTAACTACCTACACCTGTATTTCTTGCGTCAAAACAAATTAAAAATGACGCTGGCTTCAAGCGAAATATACACCAATTGCGTAGTCTTAATTCAAAAGCCAGATAAATCATGTTGATTTCAGAGCACCATTGCTGAATGCTCAGCAACGAAATAGACAGGCCTACGTATACGTCACATTGCTGTTTGACAGTTACCCGAAGTCCAAGCTCTTGTTAAATTGGTTCTAACTATCATATACATCTTATACACAATGTTTGTAAAAACTGAAACTTCGTTAAAGTAGGGTTTTTTTCTATATCAGTATTTACTCATCGTTGTCTCCAAACTTTCTGAATGTATAACAGCAAGTGTAATATTGTCCTTGTAACATATTTTTTCTTTAACTATAAATATATGTATTATGACTATTTCAAAGTATCATTATTCTTCTTTAAATTATCATTATTATATTAAAATCCTTCTTCTGAAATGAGAAATTGTCAGTCTTAAAATTGCGCAGGGGTTGGGAGGGAAGGGAGTTATTGAAAACATTTCAATTAAAAAAAAATAAATAAATAAATGAATAAAATTCTTTAAAAATACAGATTACGTTGCTTCAACCCAACCAACAGATATAGAATAGGAAGTTGGGATCTTCATTTAAAAACAGCTAAACTGTAACAATTGTCACAATCTTTTGATTAAAATATGGAATGCAAGTGTTTACATTTATTCTAATCAAAGATATTTCGAAAACTTTGACGGTTTTTTTATTTGATCATACAGTACATTTTAGTACATTAAGATCAATTGTAGAACATTTCACTATTTGTCATTCTCTAAAATACTTTAATTGATACACTAAAACTTTGTCGACAGTCGGTATAAAGGACTAGCAGGTGTAAGGGAGGTTATCGAAAAATAGGACCTCGACGCTTCACTGAAATTCACTCAACATCGATCAAAGCTTCGAGTCTTAAAAAAGAAACTAGTGATGGACGATCAAGTTATTCAAGCAAACAGGTTTACTTTGGGGTTAGATTTGCATTATCACCAGTAGAATTCGTCTTAATCTGTAGCACCATGTGGCATGATTTACGGTCGGATTTTCGCTTGATTTTCTGTGAGTACCTTTCATTTCCTGGCATTGTCAAATACATCGTTCTTGTATAAATCTTTTTTCCTCCACTGTTCAAGGCTTTTAATTTTTTTAAATTAACGGAAGCATACATCACCGTGCTTTACCGCTTCTTTAAAGTTTTGTTGTTTTTTGAGTACATGTAAAAAATAAAAACTGCTGATGGTAGTATGACAAACCTTTTCTCCAATCACAGTCAACTGTTACCATTACTCAAACATTTAACGTGTTTATATATATATATATATATATATATATATATATATATATATATATATATATATATATATATATATATATATATATATATATATATATATATTAAGCTGTAGAGATATTTACATTCTAATTGGTATTGAGCAAACTTTGTTCAATGTTAATATAATAAATGTAAGGTATTTTTTTCGACTCATCGAGGACATTTCTTCCTTCGGTGTTTAGAGAACAATAAGAGAATGTTTATTCCATTATCAACTGATTTGACTTTACACCTTAATGAATTACATCTATCCTTTTTTATCGAAAAAACACCCTGCAATTGTCCACTTTGAATAAAAATCATGTAAAATAAACTTTTCAAAAGATTCCAAAATTTTCTTAAAAGTGACAAAGCAACTTAGTTTCTTGTTCAAATGTGAAAAAAAGCTTTGAATTCCAGCCTTTTATATCTATATCTTCGAAGGAACAACCTCAATGTTCATACTGAAATGGTGTTTTGAAATCAAATATAAATAACGAATGTCATCAATGTTGATATAATATTTCTATTGTACACATCATACTGTATGAGTTTGCATTAAAGCTTGTACTGAGTGACTTCAAACAAACGAAGATTCCTTCTCCAAAACGAAGTTTTAAAGGCCAATATGTCCAGCATTTTTAACATGAATTTTAGCAGTAGAATATTGTTGATTTATAATAGTTTTTGAAATAAAATAAAGTATAATTGAGTGGATTTAAATTGAATTTTTCACCATAGAAAAATACATTTCTTAAAAGTTGCAAAAATGATAAGAAAATTAAATGGAGACGAAAGAAGCTGCTCAAACAGTACTTTGGATTCACAAAAAAAATCATATATAAGTTGAAATTACTAGCCAGGGGTTTCAGGAATATATACTAGTTACTTCGCATTTATTTCATGTTAAAATGTCAAAGTGTAAGAACATCTTCCGAATAAAGTAAGTAAACTAAAATTTTTACAGATATATGAATTCCAAATGTTTAATTTTTAATACAAGATATCACGAGTTATTGCTTGGTAGGAATGGTATGAATATAAATATGAAATCTCGGGGAAGTATACAACGCTCGGACGTTGCGTGTTTATTATTTGGGAATGCAGAATTTTGCAGAAAAATGATGTCACAAATTTTAGAGAACGTCTTTAG
Source organism: Magallana gigas (assembly GCF_963853765.1). Classification (NCBI taxonomy): domain Eukaryota; kingdom Metazoa; phylum Mollusca; class Bivalvia; order Ostreida; family Ostreidae; genus Magallana; species Magallana gigas. The sequence goes on along the minus strand of NC_088858.1, from coordinate 11,031,466 downwards.
ATTGAGGCATTCCGGTCAATAGCGTGAAACATTCTTCGGATTATTAGATGCGTTCCCATCTTACCTATACAAGAACATTTAAAAAAAAAACACGAGGAAGAGGGCAATGAGTATATTTATTTGAGCGTTTTGTCGCTAAATGGCCATTATCAAGGTACAATGTTTATTGGGACACGGTGAGACAATTTCTTCTTTATGCAGATTCTGCGTTAGGGTGATAACAAAATGGCCTAAAACCCCTCAGGACTCGGGGCGGCTGGTGGTGCACTCCCGATACGGGTGTTCTCCAACGGTGGTAATGAGGCAGGGCTAGGCTTGTAATGTTCGGTGTTTTGTCACCTCAGATTTTACCGGCAAAAGGGGGCGTTACTTTAGGCTGATGATCCTAGCAGTGGCCAACACCGATAATACATATATTATCAAATCGCCATTCGCTGCCGGAGCAACGCTAATTACACCACGTCATTGTCACAAACTGTTAATTGATCAAGACATTGATTTCTCTTATCTGAACAAGATATTGTTTTTCGTGGCTTCTTCCATTTAAGCGTTTTGCTGGAGTTGAAAGCTGTTTTTACCTTTTATTTATCTTGGATGTTTTTATAATGATTGGGAATTTTCTATATTTATTATGGATGCCTTACTCTGGATTGGTTTTTAATAGCTGTTAACCCGGCCACCCTCAGTTCGTTCGAATTTCAGCAAAGGGAATAAAACGCACATGCCACCTACTAAAAATGTTGCCAATATTGGTGAGTAAATGGCTTTTATAACAGTCATAGTGTCTGTATGTATAAAATACATGTCTATATAAAGACACAATGACAAATATGAAACGCACACAAAAAATTGACACCATCCATTTTTAGCTGTCTCAGCTGTTGCTTCTGTCCCTTGTTAACCTTTGTCCCGGTCTGGTTCGTGTGTGTGGATAAACACATTAGTACACATTTGTTTGTGGGGCCAGACAAAACGTTGCCAACTTTTTGTCCTTTCTGTGTTTGCATTCTTGACAGTACAATAAACACACGCGAGGACGCAAACACTCGCCATGTACTTGTCCGTTCTTTGGTCTACAAAAAATTGTGTCTAGGTGTTTTCGGACACAGACCATTTCAATAAAAGATGGAAACCTTTGTAACTTTTTTTCTAAAAAGGCGTGTTAAAAATGTTTTAATTCTTCATTATAACTGGTGAACATTCGCGGTTAGATATACAAATGTATACATAGACATGTATAGGACACAAAAAAACCCTTTGAAATGACTGCAAAGAGTAAACGATTTCTCAACATCTTACTATTTGTTTAAACTCCTGGTGAACAGTTGGTCAATAAAGTTTAGTAAAAACCCAATGCACTATTTACGATTTATATTGTCTATTCATATAGCTAAGGCATTCTTAAGAGAGTTTATGAAGCAAACATTGAGAACCATCACTTCGTTTGAATGCAAAAGCCGTTGTCCCCTTTGCAGAGTTCATAATGCATGACAGTTGCCTTTACTCGTATATGCGTCGAGAGAGGAGGTTTATGATGGTAATGTATTGTAATAAACTCGACTAAATACCACCATATCTCGCTTTATCTGTGTCAATATTGACTTCCTATCTGTAACTATTTAACAGCGCTCTCAAGGTTTACATTGGTCAACATTGAGTAACCTTCGGCTCTATTATGACGTCTACTGCCATGTGATAATTATTCATTATCACCTTAATGCTTCGGTGTAAAAGCTTCCGTCAATATTTGCTTTTTGCACATTGCGGGCGCATTTCCTTGCTCCATTTGTTCGCCATAAACAATGGTCTTCAATGGTCACTAAAAGTCCCTGATGCTCACACATTTTATGGCCTTACATTCGCAAAGATCCACATTGTTTTTTTGCTTGGCTGGATGTGTTTGTTGTTTGCTCTTCTTTTTTTTTGGGGGGGGGGAGCATATTTATGTTTTTATTTATAAATGGAGAGAACGGTTTTCTGATGGCCAATACATGTAGTTTTCCTACGGATCTGCAATGATGAAACAATCATTTCTAGTTCCGTAATCGAATTCCTTAATTATTCTTGCACAGTTTCTTATCTGGAAATCAGAGGGCGACATTTAAAAGATTAGTTTCTGATCAGGGTATTCATGGTCAACACTGAGCATTTTCAAAGTTTTTTCATTCGGAGATTTAATTGTCTGCAAACATTTGAATTGACGCAGAGAACTAGATCTGCTCACTACACGAAGGAACACAGTCTAATGCTTTCAAAGACGTCATCGCTACGCGGTTCGGTCTACTTAAACTGTTGCATAAAACTGGCGTCCATCCGCTTATTAATTTCTCCCTATCAAAATGGCATTTCATAAACTCATCAAATATTTGTCATATATGTAAAATTTGTCTTGGCACCCACTTAATAAAAAGAAGAGACAATATTTGATCCTTGGCTTTGCATTCGTGGGGAATTAAAAACTGTATACACAGCTATCGTGAAAACATTCCAACACAACATGTATATGTAAGTCTCAGCTATATACCCCTAACCAAACGGTGAAGACTAGCCCGTGATGTTCACTTGGGGTTGTTCAATGACCGAGAAGGTTTAGCCATGACTTGAATGAGAATTCACAATCAAAGGATTTTAATTAGTTTTATACCCCGGATGTTGGATGTTGAGAACAGTTGCGATGGATAATATAGGTTTATGCAACCTACAGATAGGACTCAGTTTTTTCGTCCAGGAGCATACTCATAATGGCTCCATATCCAGAGATCCTAGGGAGGATAAGGTAGGCCGGATACGTCTATCCTTTCTCATCCATCATATCATATCCATATTCTTCAACTAAAATCGCCAGATATATAGGGACCGAACGTACTATTTCACTTCACGTGTTTTGTGGTCATCACAATGCAAGCCAATTTAAGAACGGCCCACTCTTGCCCAAGGAGGCAGAGGAGACGGGAATTCGTTGAATAAATTCGTGAAGTAAATGGTGAACATAAATGAGATGTGTCTATTTAATGCACACCTCATTTTTGTAAGAGTAGGTTACGTTGTTGGAACCCAATACCTGTATGAGCTAGGAATATATTGCCGATATTCGTGGACTAATTCTAAGCTTAATTTCTTTTTTTAAGCTTTGTTCTATCACCTTTGAGTGGTAAATAGGAGAGAAAATCTATGCAAGTTTCCAAATGAATTGTTCATTGTCTTTTTTAGATTCATATGGGATCTACATTGTTTTTAATCATTACCCCAACCCCTGGCCAAGCAACTTCACGATATACTATCCTATTGTAATGTTTGGTTAGATTTCGAAATATGCACATCGGTCTTTGTAACCCCCCCCCCCCCTCTTTTTTAACTATTGCTTTAAACTCGATCTCTTTTATTTGAGCTAAATCGAGCTATATATTAGTATCTATAAAACTGATAGATAATTATTAATAAGTTATGAACGAAAAATTAATGTGTATATATATCATTTCATCTAAAGCCTGCGTTTCAGAAATACATGTAGTGTATTTGAAAAAAAGTATTACATTCACAAATAGTAATCTTATTTTTGATTTAAGATCTGGACTCCGACTTCGTTTACCAAGCTTCATGTGACTATTCACGAAACAAAGCATAGGCATATCGTTAGAATGTTTATTCAATATCATGAGAATTAATGCCCTGAATTAAGGACAAACGAATATTTCTGGTAACTAACAGGAACGAACCGGAAGGGAAAATTAATATTACATGTATTAGAACTGCACATATTTTGATATACTTTAAAGGGACTTGGACATGATTTAAGATTAAAAATTTTATTTTTATATTTCATGTATAAAATGGTTAAATGGTGCATTTTAAAAGATAAACAAAAATATTGAATGTTAAAGTCAAGTTACAAGCTAACAGAGGTTATGTAAACAAAGCTCGAGTCTGATAGTTGTTTACAAAAAATGTAATGTAGAAAATCACCATTTCTTAGACAAAATGACATGTAAAAAACAATTTAAACTAATTCAATATCTTCATAAATACTATTATCAACAAAAAAAAAGGATACATTTGATTGAAACTTACACTAATACAACACATATGTAAAAAATGACAATGTTGAGCTTTGTTTACCAAACAAAGAATTATGAACTCTGCATATTGTTTATAATTTGATATTCAAATTTTGACATTGCATTATAAACTTCTATATTTATCAGTATAAACATTGAAAATGGAAAAATAAAATTTGAAAATTTTAAGTCAAATCGTGTCCAAGTCCCTTTAAAAAGAAATGTTATATATACAACTATATTTACCAGCATCACAATCGTACATGTATTGTACATGTATATGTCAGTTCGACCAGAAAAGGGCATCATCACTCAGTTTTATCATAACTATGGAAACAATGACGTCAGTGCGGACATCGTGCATATTACTGATAAATAGTTTATTTTCCCAGTTCCTATGTTAATTAGGTTTGTAAGGACAGCTAAACTACTCAGGTGAAGGGAAAACGCGATTTTTTAAAGCAAAGGTTAAATTTAAACTGAAACGAGTCACAGAAGCATAAGCCTAAATCAATTCATATCAAAAATAAGAGAACAATACTCGGTCTTGCGTCCAAACCGCCCCTTACCTCTGACATATATGGTATTTTAGATTAAGCCAGAGACCTTTATTCTAACCTCGTTAATTGAATTCCAAACTCTGTCTTGATTATTTGTATTAATCTTAGGACATGACGATCTGGATGGCATTCAACCCCAGGAAAAATTATTCATTGGATTTGTGGCTGTAATTTTTTTTCTTCGAAAACTGTTTATCGTATTGATTTGTAATTAATGTAATGGAAAACTGTGTGTGCCATGTTCGTCCCATGTAAAAATTATATGTTTAATAAAGCAACATGGAAACGATTTAAAATTAAAATGTTAAAATATTGTTCTTGCAATGGAAGTAGATCCATTTATAAAGCTATTAAGTAAAACTTTAAAGTTTTTGTTTAATGTTTTGAAATAAAAATTCGCGATTTTCTTCTAATTTATTTTTAGAATATGATTGTTTGATTTTTTTGGCACATAAACTTTTCCTTTGAAAATTTATCCTGTGGTCTTGAATATTAACTGTGAATTTTAAAGTTTCGTAATTAAATGTTTATTAACTATAGCAAAATGTCTATCCATCGTTTTTGGTGGGTTTCTCCCCATATATTCATAATAATTATACATTAACCAAATCAAAAAAAAAAAGATTGAGTGTCTTATTAGAAACTAAAAAAAATAGTTCCCACATTTTCTATAATAAAACCCAATAATTCTGTCTTCCACATATAAAAACATATACAAAAGGTACTCTATATATCTTATATACTGTAAAATTGGGTGCGATATTCTCTTTTTTTAAAGCTGTAATTTACAAATATGACAATATCTATATTTTTATCTTTAAGTTAAAAAAATTCTCTCTCTCTCTCTCTCTCTCTCTCTCTCTCTCTCTCTCTCTCTCTCTCTCTCTCTCCACGAAGTATAGTACATTGTAGTTACTTTGCATTTATTGAGCATTCAAGTTATGAATTTATTTAAAAATATTATTACGTAAATAATCTTTTCAAGTTTTTAGAACCTTTCTAATAAACTCGTATGTTGGCATAAGTTACCACTTCTGTTGCTAGCATATCAAAGTGATCTAAACTTTAGATTCTAAAGGCATGATTTGAAATGTGTTATATTTTTCAGTTGTATAAAGCAAAAAGTCTAAAGGGAGAGGAGAGGTATGGCTGTCATTATATTGGGTTTGTGTATGTCAAAGAAAGTTCAATGTCGATGTCAAGGGTGTACATCTTCTCCAAATCAAAATATCAATTGTGTGACTCCTGTCGAGCTAAACCCGATCAATATACATCCAGTTGGGCGTTGAACCGTCCTCAGAGGTTTATTTTGTCTCGTTGACTTATCTTGCACATATACAACAATACAATGAGAAATTTGCTATAGAATCCGATAATGTCGACAGAAAAATAATAAAACGTGCATTAATCCTGTGGTTCTTTAAATCTTGCCGTAGAATGGTATGAAAAGAAAGCTCGTTTATATAAGTAGTCGAAAGCCAATAATCATAATCGGTTGATCTACTAGCATTAAAACTATATAACTTGTCTCACAAGACTTGGCAAAAGAAATGGCTATGAAGGTTTTCGGATATTTTCCATGATCAGTTATTCTGTCCTGTTCGTAAATGTTAGCTGTAGGTCTGTAGCACCCAGTCTGAAAACATTCGAACGAACGACCTGTCAAAGAACTTGTATAAAAATAATATAGGAAAATGTTCAAATTTTAAAGCTTTTGGATGATTTAAAAGTCTCTTTTAGTCTCAATATCAACGCATAATGAAAAGTTTTACATTTCACATTTTGTTGGTATAATATGATTAATCTATAAATTACCCCTGATAAATGTATATATAATTGTATGCTAATTGTCATATTGTAGTCTGTTACCCATGAACCACGTTTTATTTTGCGTGAGCGAATAAACTGAATTGAAATTAAGCCAGACTAACCCGAAACTTTTGATAAGCATTTATAAATAACCCAAAATAAAAAATCAAAATAATATTAAACAAAAACATAGCAAGATCCACAAACTGTCGAATGAGAATAACTCATTTCCAATCATTAATCAAGAATCAAAGTCATAATTTTCGTAACTTACATCATAAATATATATTTATCATTGCATTGATTTTTCTCTCATAGGTCTGTATATACATACATTGTATGTACACGATTCGCTTTCTTGAGTGTAACTCTTCAGTCTTTAGAGGCAGGAAAGCGTTTTTCTTAGGGATTTCGAAGCAGATGACAGAGAAGTGTATGTCTGCATTTTACATGATTAGAGCGATGACTTCTGTTTACAAAGCAGGGATATTGGTGTCAAATTGGGATAATTTAGGCGATTAAAAGGATCGTTTCGATTATTTTGAGGCTTTGGAGGATGATATTTAAGTGCTATTGGCGATCAGTGTGATATGGCGTTAGACATGTTTATTTGGAGTCGATATCGTACCTGCCAATAAGCATTTATCTGAGGTGGGGGGAAGGTCAACATGCATTGGATTTATTTGATACACAGAAAGAGTGCAAGTTTGTTACAATTTTTTATGAACTAGTTTTAACGAATTCGCACATGTGGATGTTATTTATCTTGCGGTTTTGATGCAATCGTCCCTGGTCACAATGGGGAATTGCCAGTGCTACAGAAAAGATAAGCGACCAGTCCCTGCAGCTCAGTATGTGCAGGTTTGTATGATTTTTTAAATTCATTTGAATTTTGAAGAATATAAATCTCTCTGTGGTGAGAAATTTTGCAGCTCCTAATGGCCTTCTTTATTGTTGGTCTGATGATGGGCGAAGACTGCCTTGACCATGGTGTCTGGCAGTTGATGGTGATTTATCTTGTTTATGTTGACACACACACATATAGGCCTATATACCATAGAGTTTCTCTTGTTGAGGGATATAAGAGGGAAGCCTAGTTTGTCAGCAGTTACCCTCATGTTTCAAAGGATTTGTGGTCATAGGGTTAAAAGATCACTACCCTCTCTGCTGACACAATATAGTTCATTATTCTCAATTTAAAAGATATTTAATTATGTTGAAAACTATACATTGCTCAACGCATGGGATTATTGAATAAAGAACCCATTTTGACCTTTTCTTTCACTTTATCAATTTTCTGTCTGATTTGGAAAAGTACCAAGTTCTTGGAGTGCATTCACCAGTAATGTGTTTGTACACTGTACAACATTACAGATTAGATGTGTATTTATCAACATGATTCTACAGGCAGGCAACATGTCTCTTTGTAACTCTGAATGCTTATTTCCACATAATATCTCTTCAGAAATTTTTTTTCTGTGTGTACAATAGTTCAAAGAATTTCAATATATACATGTGTTTGCCCTTGTGAACTCGATGTTTTGAAGAAAATGAAGCTGAGCGTAAGCAAGGTGACAAGGTTATTGGAAATGTCATTTACATTTTCTGTTTGCCAGTAAGATTCTGAGTCTTGAAACTAAGATCAATAACATTTAATCTGTCAACCCCAGACGTCGATCATTACTCATTAGTAAACAAGTTTTCTTTCTTAAACTGCTGATTTTTCAGTTGTGAGCCATTAATCGTGTTGTTTTTTTTTACTCTATCTCTTCTTTCAATTCAGTCCACTATCAGTTAACTTGAAATGTATATACATGTATGTAGACAACTTTTACATCTAACCAACTTCAACTCTGAAGAAATTGAGTTTAATGCATCAAATGGCAAGTGTTCAAAACATGTTTACATAAACATACTTCTGTGTCTGGCATGAATATCTGCACATAGTATTTGATACTCTAGTATGTATGGGAAGGCAGTAATAAGCAATTTATACAAAAAGCTGCCTTGTTTACCGTATACTTGTATAAGTATTAGTGGATTCCTAGGACAACAATTCATCATCTGTGTGGTCATCAACATACATGTCTAATCATCTCTGCTTCAGCTGACCTCTTTACTTTATACTTAGTCTCTCAGCTGTCAAGGCTTGATTGTAAACAGAAATGTGACTGGGACGGCACTAGACACGGGTTGGAGTGTTAATGTCTGGACCTCAGTTTCGCTCTAGGCCAGCCATTTCATATCCAATCTCTTGTCATAGTTTCTCTCTCAAAGTTAGCTTTTGGTTGAACTTTTCTTTTCCATTTTTTATGTCTAAAAATGTTTGTCCATGCAAACAAAATGTTTGCAATTTCAAATCCTGTCAAAATCAGTTTTGCATGTATGATATAAACAGAGTGATGTATAAACTTATCATCCTCAAATATACATCTTAATAGGTTGTGGCAAGGAAATACATTGCTACGAGCTTTAATATGCACCATTGTACCTCATAGTGCATTTTGATTTCAAGGTTTTACCACACAATTATCTATTGTTGTTTTTTATCTCTCAAGACTCAAGAGACAGCTTTTACATATACAATCAATAAACTAATATTTTCTTCATTATCATATAAATGCATGGTGCAAGGATTTAAATTTTCTGAAAGATTACTTGTGCTAACTGCATAATTTGAGAAAACTGCATAATTTGTTCTCATATTATGCTTTATTGTGTACCTTTATTTATCCATCTGATTTTCTTTTTATTGCAAGAATCTATTCCTTAAAATTTTAAGAATACACTGGATTTGGACTATGTTAATATCACTTTCAACCTCATTGATTTTTTTCTTATAAACAGATGAATATTAATATCTATAAAACTGCTTTTTAATGTGCTAAAGCAATGCATCTGTATGTAATGTAACAAATGAAATTTTTAGCATTTTTTTGTTTCTTTTAGGTGGTGTGGATAAGTATATAAATAGTCATTGCTGTTGAGAAAATAACCAAATGGTCTCTGCTGTTTAATTGTTTTGTGTTCTATCCTGGTCCATTTTGCTGAAATTATTTACCAGCTGATGCTGGAGGTTACTGTAAAGCAACTTTTATTCATGTTTGAGAAATTTCTGGGTGGTTCGCAAGTGTCTCCTCATCGGAAATATTTCTCGCTGTGAACCAGTCCTCATCTTATGGTGGTCTGCGTAAGGCTTGGTTGCGAACATTAGTTGTCCCGAACCAGTTTATTGTTAATAAATTGGGAAATAAAGTTGTTGCGAATAAAAGTTGGTTTGTAGCAACCTGCGATGGACTTGTGTCTCATCCAGAGGGAGTCAGTGATTATCACAGAAATTATATATCTGTTTTTTTTCGCGTGTCACAAAATTTGCGAAAATGCGGAAAATCTGTAACATTTTTACTTTGTGGCACTCATTTTTTGCAATACTAAGTTTTTTATAGAAATTCAAACAAGATATAATTTCTGCGTATTCAATTATTTGCGATTCAAAAGTGATCGCGAAAAAAGAGAAAATTTGATCATCGCAAAAATTACCGCAGATATGGTATTATCTCTGACCATTTGAGTTTCTAAGCATGGAAAAAAGATATAAGTAAGAAATGATTTGATATTTATCATATTTGAGGGAAAATTATCTTCACCAAGTATTTCCTTGAATGAATTTTTTAGGGAAGGAATTGTATAAATTTTACCCGTTAGTTTTATGTTGATAAATGCTATTGGCTTTACTGTTCAATATTGCTTTGCCTAGTACTCAATGATATTTAGCTTAAAAGTATGTTATTAGGTACTTGTAATGTTCAAGATTCAAACTTTATGGATGGAGGAAAACTATCATATCACAACTTTTTCCTATATAGGCAAGTTTTAACATAATGTTACGTCTTACTCTCGATCACTATAAATGAACCAAAATATATGGCATCATACAAACTCAAGAATCATCAAAACAATGGAAACTACCGGTACCCCATGAAGATTGACACTTTACTTTGTCACACATACTGTACAAGTAAATTAAAATATCACATGGGTTTCTTTATTTCTGTGTCTCTGGTTTTCTTGAATAAGACAGTCTTCCCTCATTAGTTTTGTCTGTTTTGTTGTATTGTCTGCTTTGCTTTTGGGTTGAGTTTTTAGAATGGTGAAATAATTTAATTACCGGTATAGGTATTTAACTTTCCTGATTATATGTGTTAAATGAAAAGGAAAAGTAAATCCATACTTGTATGTATTCTGTGTGTCTGATTTCATTTTTGAGTTTGTCAGTCCCACAGCGATATTTTAGGAGTTGCTCATAGTTCCTCCTATAGCAGAGTGAAAAGGCTACGTGGTCATTGCCAACAATGATCAATATGCAATTACAAATAAATCTTTTTTTCATGAGGCTTCATAGATACTTTTTTGTGTTATTGTATTTACCAAAATGGAATCTGTCAGTCAATTGACCATTCAGCGAAACCTATTTGCATGATTATTTGCAGAGAAAGAGATGGGGAGAAAATTTTCAAATACAATTTTTTTTTGGGGGGGGGGGGGTGATTTCAAGTAAATCAACTTAAAGTATAGAAATTGAACACGTTTTTTTTTTAAAGCAGACAACTTGCATCAACTTGCATTAAATGTCTGTCACATCACAGCAGTATGCATTCAATGTTTATTAATTGAGCGGACATGTTTTTTCATTACACTCAGTCAAGAAAATACTACAATGCAGAATGGCATGACTAGGGGGTAAATGTATGCAGTCTAATTATCAAAGCCTTTATCCCAGTGATAAGGTTAGAGGGAGAATCAATAATGGTTTATTGTTCATTTTTTATACACTGCCGTTTATTTACGTCATTGGCTTCACTCTCAGAACTTCAACATGACAAGAGTCTATTACAATTCATAAAACAGATTTGTCTGTGTAGAATTTTCTCATGATGTATACCGAAGCTTGCAGTATTGACAGAACCAACTTTTTTTTCTGAGGCAGGGGAAATTGGTGAGATATTGATTCAGATCCAAAGCTTTCCACACACATAGAGAGAGAAACCATGTATGCATTTATACACATTGGGAAAAAAAATTGAACTATTTAACTGAATTAATCCCCTCTTCTTTGATTTGTTTAAAAAAGGATTTGGTTCCAGAAAAGACTTATCTAAAGCTTAGATGAATTAGCAGAAATGAAATAATTAATGGGCAAATTCTATATTAAACCATGCTACTAATGCATGCAATAAACATGTATATTGAATTTTTCTAGTCACATACTGAACTTATGACCATGTTATGGCACACATATATCTATATTAAAAATTTGATAGACTTTGGTTTGCTGTGAGATGATGAACCTTCATTGTTTATGTAAGATATACTGATTGTTTTATGGTACAGATCATCGAGGTCTTGTATATCTTGTGTTCGTCATGTCGGCCTGTCACGGCAGGCTTGCTTGTGGTGAGTTCATCAGTCCATTCATGTGAACAATGTTGGGGTCAAGGATACTCTGACAAAAGGTTGAGGATTAATGAGGTCACGCAGAAGGAAATTGTAACATTCAAGTGTTCAGTATGTGGTATTGATTGTGTGCTAATTAGCAGCATTGTAATTAATTTAAAATGATACGTGGTTAAAAAGAATGTTTAAAATTTTGTAGTTCCTGAAAAGGTCAACAATTGAACTCCTACAAAGGACATACTGGTAAAATTACTAAAGACATTGGATGCCTGCCATAATTATGGATTTCAGGCTTAATAATTTAATTTCCTTTTCATTATCTGTGTACAGTTGTTCATTTGCACAGAGGGTGTGACTTACTTTATTCAGTGCTGAAACTTTTCTTGTAGCACCATACCTATGATATTTTACTCACATGTATTGAATATAAGTGGTGGGATCAGTTTTTTTCCTGTTTACAGTCAAAATCTTTACCCCTGCAGGATTGACCATTTGACCTTGACATTTAAGCATATAATTTTAACAAATCCATTCGATAAGAGGTTTTCTACAATGTGATAGAGCTTTATTCAAGTATTTTCAATCTTTCATCTTGATCAAGAATCAATTGGCATTTACTTTACCTTTACTTTATCGATAAAAAATATTTCCCTTTTTTTGACTTTGAGTCGTTAGAGGTTGGGGAGCAGTGCAAACTGCTTGCTTAAATAATGTACCTGTATACTGCAAATTATTGTAGGGATACACAAACTTGATATAATGATATTATATTACATATCAACATTTTATCACTAGTTGTAAATTGTCACAATGAACAATTTGTCCAACATTGGTAAGTTATTGAAATTAAAACCCAAACTTTAGACTGATATGTATTTATCCTGAGATTGTTTCACAGATGAGATATGTTTCAAAGGTTTGATTCAAGAGTTAATCTTTCGTAGTTTAGGTCATTTACCCTATTATCATGATCATTGATAAAATAAAACCTCAAATGTGCTTGTATAGATTAGAATTCTGAAATAAAATCTTCACATGTTAATTTAAAGAAATTTGTAAAAGTTATAAAACTGGTCAGCTTCTTCAATTTGTGAACATGTTTATGATAAGTCTTGCTCATTGGGTTCAGAGAGTGTATTAAATTATTTTGGAGATATACCTATACCAGTTAAATGCATTTTATTTTCAAAAAAATATAAAATCTGTCCTGGATCAAAATATTTTCAGGCAAGAATTTAATGTTTAATGATTTCTTTTACTTGTCTTTCATTTAGACACTTTTTGTCTTGGGAAGTTTATGTTTAGCGTTCTGTCAATGACTGTTATAACCTAGTGATGACTTTGTATACATACCAATTGTTTTATGTAAAGAGTAGGTCAATTTCGGTTCTTGGTTCCTCAGCCTCAAAGTATTTTTTTCATCATAAGAATGTTATTTGTCCTTCAAACTTTACAAATGAAATAAAATAAAAAGAAATTCACTGATATGGTATCCATGCATTTTACAAAGTTATTGCAAATTTGCCCATGATGGATATAATGGAATAGATATACAAGTTGAGATCAAATTTAAAAAAACCCAGTAGTACCAGTGCATTGGTGGCTCTAATCCCTTTACCTTTATGGAGTAGGTCTCCATGAAACCACTAAGTCAATCAGTTTTGTTCAATAACTGTGTATTAGTCTAATTATATTTGTCTGTATTAAATGCAGATGGTATGGTACGAATTACAAAAATTCCGGATAATTTAGAGTTATCAAACATTACCAAGGATCGGAGATTGTTAAGTTGTATAAACCAGATTTTGGGAGCCACGGATTAGCACACCGAACACATAGGATACTAAAACTTAGTCAAAAGGACTGCTCGTACATATGTGAATAATTAGGCTTTTTTTATAAGCAAAGTCACATTTTTAAACATGTGTCCCTAAGGATTATCAAAATCATTTTATATAAAAGTAATTGTGTTATGTAATAACCTTGAAAAATATGAGTTCATCAATATTGATATTATGCATGTTATTTGTATGATAGTTTATTAACTGATTTTGCACCTAATTGGAGCACCCTATGGACGTTTACGTTCAGGCTACTTGTGAGTAGAAGTTGGAATTTTTTTCTCTCTGTCTCTGTGTTCTGGTTTTACTCTCGACATGTAAGCTGCACTTTGAAGAAGCTCTTCGAAGCAATTCAAGTTTCTCACTGTGGGTCCCACCCTGATATGATTTAGATTAAACTATGAAAATGCCTGATATAAATTCTCAATTTTTGTTGAAATGATAACATTTTTGGAATGATAAATTATGAGTCAGAATATGTAGAGCATGTGTTAGTTTGTATTTGAAACATGGATAGAGTTGGGGCCTTTTAATATGATCAGCCTAAAGAGATAGAAAATGTGTTCAATATTATTTTCTGATGGTGATGTTGGGAGAAAATAATGTACTTGTATGATATTTTAATATTTTGTGCATTATGTATGCTGTTTCAACATTTCAAGAAATTGTCGTTTTCTGACTGTACAGTATTAAAGAATAATCGTGAAATGAAGGAAATTCAAATTTTGAGGCAGCTAGCATTTGTGCAACTGTACAAAGACCTAAAGATTTGCCATCAAGTGCAAATATATATTTCTAGGTCTTTTTTCCCCGTTCCAAAAAAATAATACCAATGGAGACGTGATATACTATACTACCACCAGTAAATCATCAAACTTTATTTGATATCTTTGCTGCAATATAGATGGAAATGGCCTTGAGAGGGGTTGATAGATGAATTTTGTTTGCCCCTGGCATAGGTCATTGACGTGTAAGCCGATAATACATGGCAAGAATTGTCTACATTCATTAACATACATCTTGCCTTGGCAAACTTGACAACTCTAATGTGAAATATTTCACAGGCATGATATACGGAAGTCAAATCAAGATGATTCCAGACTTCTGGCTCAGGAAGCCGCGTTTAAAGTCCCGTTGTCTCTAGCAGGGACATTTGACCCTCCTATTGCAATGGTTACTTTGTTAAAATGTCTGTCTGTGAACGACAAGTAATGTATCATTTGCCACATTTCCAAAAGGTTCTTGGATGATGCATTATGAAATTATTCTATTTTCTAACCGAAAAATGTTGCATAAATGTACTTTAAGAGTTATTCTTGTTTTTTATCCTCAAGAAATTTTTTTAGATGTAAAAAACTGACTTTTCATTTTTCTTGTATGCATTTAAACGGTGAGGGCTTAGTCATAGATTTTATTGTTGACTTGAGGATTTTATTGCAACGTTTATTTGATAAAATTTAATTAATTTGTTTCTCTTCATTATGCTCAAAAGAAATTAAGTTCATTCATATTCATTCACAAACGAGTATATATACAAAGCAGTCATGAACAAAATCTCCCGCAATATTTATGATAGGGGATGATTCAATCATTCAAATGAATTTTGAATCAAGCTCGCATTATAATACGTTTGTTAATTGGAGAACTATGTCAGTGTTTTGAATGCTCTAATTGGAATCAGGGAGATAAATTATCAAGTGTGTGTTTTCACTTTGTCACCTTTTTGTTGATTCACAAGAACTGTGTCTTTCATTTGACAACGTAATTCGCAATCATTTTAACGAGCAAAACTTCTGTAAAATTAAGTTTGCGGGTTTAATGTTACATTCTGGGAACTCATGTCCGCAACTTCCTTTTGTAATTTGTGAAAAAAAGGTAATGTTGACCTAATTTGAATGTGCATCTTGTCCATACTTGGCTGACTCACAGAGCACTCAACAGTGTCTGCATTCCAAGAAAGTATGTAATCTTAATGGGCCTGTTTGACATATGATATATTGTGTGTACATTGAATTCATTTTTGCTTTGGAGCAGTCAAGGTAATGTGCGACTGACAGGAGTAGAAGGAAATAGGTGTATTAACATACACAAGTTTTTATAAACAGAGGTGCCTTTTATGGAGACAGAGCAGGACTAAGCAGTGAAAGGACTTGCGGATGATCATGACACTTGACACTTACAACAAACTTGTGGACTGGAGTCGCCTGTGTGTGGATTAATGCCTGTTAACAGCAAGGAGCCGTATATGTTCTGTAGAAATGTTTGCCAGCTATAACTTCAACAGGTGTTACTGACTTTTGAAGGCTTTAAACTTTTCTAGGATCAAGTGGCATTACTGTTTTTGATCGTCATTTGAATGGATTTTTTTTATCCAGTTTTGGAAGTTGTGTTCTCAACTTGGAGTTGATTTTTGCACCTTTTTCTCACGATAGATCGGCAATTTACGGCATCAAAATAGGGCCTGTACTGTACAATAGTTCTTACTTCCCTTTTGGAAACACTGACAGAAAAAATGCACTGATGTGTAATGTAAGTAAAGACTGCTGGCCTCCCAATTACCTTGACTTTATATGCAGTGTTTATGTAATATTAAGATTTCCAGACGGAGACACCTTGGTTATCTGGTGTTAAACATTTCATATGTCTTGTCAACTTAGTTACGAAGATATTCTAATAAGCATACATGTACTATTTTTTGGAGAGAGAATATATCTTGTTAAGATGTTAGCTTTATGAATTGTAAGTTAGTATAAATTTGTGCAGAAGTCTTCGAGTTATGGAAATATCTGTATTGTGTTTCAGTTTAAAGAATTGTTTGATTATAGCATTATTTCAGCTAGAGTACTTTTGAAAAATCGTTGACAGCTAGGATGGGCAAGAGACATATTGATATAGGTATTTGTAGACAGGGAACAATAGATTAAACAACAGGAAAGGAAAAATAACTTACATATACCTATTATTCTTGTAATTTAATGCCTCTGAGTCTATAAATATATGGAGAGAGATCTAGGTGAAAATGAAAGAGGTCTGTATAAACATCAGATTTTGATTTGTATGTTAATTGTTTTCTAACTTTTTTAAGCTCCCGTGCTGTGACTTAATGGCATAGCTCTAACATGGTTCTATTCTTCAATGTTTGAATGACATACCGTAAATTTAAATGTTTATCGATAGTTGAGCATGCAGTGTGTCCGTGGAAGAGTCGAAGGTTGCCAAGTAAAAGAAAATTAGCTGTTTCGATTATTGTACTGTGCGAACAAATTTCTATAAAGTTCACAATGAAGTATGTTTCTAGATAATGGATAGATCTTTATCTTGCCGCGTCAGTGTGTGAAAATTGAAGTGCAGGAGACCTTAAGCATTCAGACATTATATTAAAAATTTCTTTTGATGTAAATCTTTTATTTACATAGAGATACCTCTGTGTTCAAGTTGAAAGCTTCAGCATTATGCAAACCAAAGTCGGTTGAATATTGAACAATTTTTAACTGAAAGTAAAAAACAACAAAAAATATCGGTAAGAGTACATGAAACTCCTCATGGAGTGCTTTGTTTAGTAGACTATGATGTGGGGACAAAATTAAGGTATCCATTTTGTGATACAATGCACCTGTGTCTGGCTTATAGGAGCTGAATGTAAACATCTTTTTTATGTACAAATAATTCGCTTATTATCAAGAGTTTCTTTCAATTGACATAATTCACCTGATTTATAGGCTGTTCAGAAATAACGTGTTGTCTCGCGAGTCACAAAAGATGTATATTTGGTGGATACACTGTTGTACGTTTTGATGTACCTAAGTAGAACATTAGTAACATTTCCGCTGAGAGTGTAGCTAGGGACCCACACGTCAACAAGATTCCCACTGTGTTAATAGCTTCACAGAAGCACTAACTGTCAACACATTGTTTTCTGACATGGACCTGAAAATTATCATTTTTATTAAGGTTTTGTGTCATGTGAGTATGCAGAAAGACTGACCCAATAAATAGGAAATTCAAACGTTTTATGCGCAACATGGGTATATAACCAGACCTTTAAGTTTTTGAAACTTTAACAACCTTATTTCTGGGATACTCTGCATTCTATTGTGCAGTTAAAATGTTTTTATTTCACTGGCGTAATACATGTACGTACAATATACTAAGTAATTCAGATGAAAATTATTTATTTAAATGTGGTGATAATAAATTTGTTCAGAATAATGTGAAAACTAAGTGAGCCAGAGGTGAGAGATGATTTATTTAATTACCATGGCCTGTTGGTAAAGATAATGCATAATGCTACTATATAAACCACATTTTCATGAATTGCATGTTAAGGATCTGGCTTGTTTGCATGTCCATTTCCTGAGTGTTGAAAAATGAAGTCAACAGATTTCTGAGACAGATTTTAGAGACTGAAAAAAAAACACTGGCTACCTATTTAGCACATTTTGCACTTATCAAAGTAAGATTGTGACAGGCACACAAAATGAGAGGTGTGGAAGTTATGTTTTCATGAACTGCATAAACTATTGAGATTGAACTGAGATTCCATCAATTGTACTGGGAATGGAAGAAAACCTTAAATACTGTAGTGTTTTGCATTTAAAGCGCTATTATTTAGATGGCTTTCCTTTCAACAGAGTATTTTTTGCATTTCAGAATACAGAGAATGAAGTGACATTTGGACCAATGAAGCTGAAACAGAAGAATTTATCTGTAAGTAACCCTTTAGATTATTTTTGAGGGGGAGGGGGGCTGGAAGGTGATATCTCTGGTTGAATCTTATAAGAATTTTTTTTTTACTTTTATATTCTGTCTATTTTTAATTTTTACGCATGGTGTTAGTTTTGACAACAAATACTGTAAAGCTGATGTCAGTAAATGTATTTTATTTACATATCTTTTCATTTCAAATTTTACATAGTATGTATAGCATGTATTCTAGATATCAGTGTTCAACATATTGAAGTTCAACTGTATATATATAATACATATATACAGTTGAACTTCAATACCTCAAAAACTGATATCTTGAATACAATGATTATGTCTGATGTGATTTTTAAGTCCCAAACACTTATTTTTTTTTATTTTACCCTTGATATCTCGAATACTTGGATATCTTGAAGTTTTTAAACAATCCCATCTTGTTCAAGATAATGAAGTTTGACTGTATATATATATAGGATCAGTCACTGTATGCATTGTATTCTCACTTCATTTACAACTATGACTGCAAAGTCATCTTATATAGATTATTAAAGCTTGCATTATTGAATTCTTTTAATGAAAATCATAAGATTAAGAGGTATAAAAATTAAATTTCAACCTTTCTCTCTTGCAATTAAATATTTGCAGTCTAAACCCTCTAAAAGAGGATATAAAAATGTTTAGTCATTTACAATAGGTTCCATAAACTTAGAATCATAATTCTGCAACATACCCTTATAGAGAAGTCACTGAACTTAAAATGTCTTATTATTCTATTTGTTGAAAGTAAATCAGGTGCCAGATTTTATTCTTATGTTTAGAATTCATTTTGCAACTAAAATACAGGCTAGTGGTTTGTTTATTTAATTCAACAAATTCAGCACTTAGAATTTCACAAGAAAAAAAAAATCATAAATATGGTAAATAATATGGATTCGTTTTGCCCAGGATGGTACTTTGGTTTGGGAGACTTGAAGTTTGCATTATGATCAAAATTCATAAAAATTAAATTACTTCGCAGAAAAAGTTACTGAAAACTGCACTGTAATGAAAACCGTATCATCAGGCAATATACCGGTAGGTGTGCAAAATTCAGGAAAACAAAATGACTCTTCATTTGTCAAAATTTAGGCTTTAATAGATCTTGCATTTTCTGAAAATAGATTAACTCCTTAGTTCATAGGGTTATGATTGACATTTAGATCAAATTCTTTACATATCAGGGAATTTATTAATAAAAGCAATATTAATGAGCTTTCATTCATGGTGACACAAACAAGTGAAGATTTACATGCTATTGAACAAATTTGATTGAAAATAATTGATTGAAAAGTGTGTGTGCAAACCGCTGTCTATACCTAAGAAACACACGAAGTGGAATTCAATCATTTATTGGCCAATATCATTCGATCTGATGACAAGATCATAAGTCAGAAGGGGAAAACTTGTTTTATTTCCTGTAAATTGGAGATGATGAATTGTCACTTAGAGTTTTACTGTGCTGACCTAATTCACAAATTGCTTTTCTCAGCCATTGTACAACAAAACTCAAAACAGATAGAAATTAAACTTTAATAAAATAAAAAAATCTGTAACAAGCTGAGCTAGTATTGTAGGGATATTTCTAAGAAAGCTGTGATATGGCAGTCATTAGTCAAAATGGAATATAGAACAAACTGTTTAATTACTGTGAGAGGACATTTGAGTGCACGCATGAAACCTATAACTTTTCTACGCATCATTTTAAATACTGTATTTTTATTATGATATACTTAACCTACTTCATATAATCATAATTCCCTGTATTATAATTTTTCCATTATTTGCATGATAATTACTTAAAGATAATGGAGACTTCACAGTATCTATTAGGAATGTTAATTACTTTATTCTGTTAGTTATTTGAGAAATCCTTTGTTGAGATAAAAACAATGATAAACCTTTAACTATCAAAAAGATACATGAACTTCAAAATAATTTGTATATTATGTGCAAGGTTCATTTTAATATTTCAAAGTTTAATTTTCACTCATAGAAAAGATGGAACATTAATGGGGGGGGGGGGGGGGGGGGGACTAGCACAGTGTGAGTTTGTGATCCAATGTAAAGTGTCTTTAAAATATTCTAGTCAGTGCTAATATGTACAAGTGTTATATGAGTATATTTACATTATCCAGTGTCTTTGCCTGTGATAACACTACGTATCGATTTTGTACTATATAACTCATAATACAAATGACGCCAAATTGAGGCACCAGCGGGGTTTGTTTATTTATATTTAAATATTTAATCGTACGATGGCCTAAAATTATATAAATATAAGTAATAAGGAATCATTCTTTGAATATTATGAGGTGATAATTTCGGTCGGGGCGTGATCAAATCTATCATAAAGACCTTTGGGCTTTATTGGATTTGATCACACCCCGACCAAAATTATCACCTCATAATACTCAAAGAATGATTCCTTATTCCTTTTTTATATGCATGTTATATGATGAAAGCTGGTCAGATAAGCCTTGGTGTTTAAGTTTTATAGAAGATACTACCTAATGATCATGAAATGTGAAAAAAAAATAGCTACAGTGTAAATTATATTCACATCCCCAGGGTGTATACACCTTAAAGCTTACTATTTAGTTTGCAATTAGAAGACAACAGTGGGTCATGTAAATTTACCTATGGGACCATAACCTTTATGTACTGTATGAACTGTAAAAAAAAAGAGCAGATAACTGTATAAAATCACACTCTCTGAATCTCTCTTGATTTATTCACGTAAAGTGGATTAAATGTTGTATCACATCCATCAGAGAGTTACATAGATGGAAGATCGAAGGAAGAATTGACTTAATGACCTTTAACAATTTTTTCATTACCTTTGTAGGTTATAATCGTATTTGTAAGTCTATAAATTCATTGCATGAACTTTTCAAAGCTCGATATGTGTATTGATCAATGATAGAAAAATTAGTCCATATATCAGTGATCTAATGTACTTGGAAGTCAATGAGTGAAAAATTGTAGTTTATACCTCCATGAATAACAGTGGGTCTTCTGTTGAGGTACTTTGGTCTCTAAAAATTTTACGTCATGGATTAAACTCATATAATGAATGAATTCTACACTGCTTAGTGAATAGATTATTAAACTCTGATAAAAAAATTGTTTACTGCAGCATCTTTTTGGTTGTTTCTTATATATTTAACTGAGAAGAAATTTAGACATTCTCTTATCAATCAGTACTGCAGCCGTGTGGATTGCCAAAAGGACTGCTTTATAGCTAGTGGCACAGACGCAAGTGAATATTGAAATATTCTTGATGGGATGTAAAAAACTAACCAGTCCAAAAACTGGTTTAAATAAAAACTTAGATAATGCCACTTGATTACAAATATTGGAATTTTTTGCTAGTAAATATAAGTTGTTTAATAAGATTGAGAACTTGGCTGCAGAAAATCATTTGATTCATTTAAAAATTGCTCCATCATAGACCACAAGTTAAAATTTGTATCAGCATGATCAGTGTATAAGCAGAGTCATACTGGTACAATTGGGTTCATTCATTGTGATTATAGATTGAGTTACATGTATTGATGTATTGCTGTGAAATCATCCCTTTTGATAAATTATTTGTGACACTGTTAATTGTTTTGGAGAGAATGACAACGTTTGTGTTGTAATTGACAGTCAAATAAGGATAAGAGCATGTTTACACTCCATTCTGAAGCAGTTCTGTATGTTTAAGGAAGTGTTTGGTTAGAGTTGTATGTTAGTAGATAGCGAGTGGGAGGGTTGGTAAGGTTTGTGGTTTTCGTTCTGGACCTATACATTATCAACATCACTAATCAGTCATTCCTCATTAAACACATTCTGATTTCAGTTCTGGCACTCCTTTGAAGATGATATTGTGGTATAATGAATGATTCATTCTTACATTTTGTGTTCTTATAAAATGCATGAATTAAAAGCGCTGAGGTTAGAGTTCCCGAACGTACTCCACCTGTTAGAAGGAATATTTTAATACAAGGATGTGTCCTGAGTCTCTTGTCATGTAACATATACGATCGTTAAGGCTATCACAGCAAAGTATCGAGGTCAAGGTCAAAGTTGGTCTACAAGCACCTAGGACCGGTGAACAGGAACAAACCCACTTGAACATGCACTTACATCTGCAGTGTTCAGACATAAAGGTACAGAATTTGACCCTGCTTCAACAGGCTTTTAATTATTATACTTGTACTATTAAATATATACTTATAACTTGTTGCGTGGGGTATGATGGGTTTGACCTGCCCTCAGTCGGTCTGTACGTCATTTGTTCTTGGGAATTTTTGGCTCTTTTGAACCTAGTATTTTGGCTATTTAATGAATATGTCAATTGATACAACTTCTTAGAAATCGCCACAATGAATTTTGTGAAACTTCGTTGGTATAAAGGACACAATTTTACCAGGATATTCTGATTCCATTATTTTTCTGGAATTTCGACCCTTTTGAATTTAGAATTTAATCCATATATTAAATTAGTGCAGTAATGAACAGTTTGTCAGCTCAACTCTTCTGAAGCCCTTGATGTATCTAGGACAATGTTTAGATGTGCATATTACCAGGATATGTTGATTCCATCACTTTTCTGGAAGTTTCAGTCCTTTTATAGTAAGAAGTACATTAGCCAGTACTGAAACAATTTGTCAGCGCAACTTCTCTTAAACCACAGAATGCAATTTTTAGATGTGCAAATTATCAAGATATGCTGATTCCAATATTTTTCTGGGAATTTTGGTCCTTTTATAGCAAGAAGTTTATTCAGTACTGATACAATTTGTTAGCGCAACTTCTCCTATACCGCAGAATATTATTTCTTGAAACTTTTTAGGTAATAAGGACATAATTAGTAGATGCATGTGCATGTTACCAGAAGATTCCAATTCTGGGTTTTTTCTTGGAAATTTGGCTCTTTTAAAGTTAGAAGTGTAGCCTGGGTATTACACATAGTAATAAAACAATTTGTCAGTGCAACTTTTCTTAAACCACTGAAAAACTTTGTAGGTATGGAGAGAAAAATTTGTAGATATGTGTATTACCAGTAAATTCTTATTTCATCATTTTTCAATGAATTTTAACTTTTTGGAACAAGATTTTGTTGTTTTTTAAAACAAAAGGATGGATTTGCATAATTGCAGAAAGTTTTGATTTGAAAATGTTTTGCCTCTTTACTAAATTATTTTGTGTATTTAGTGCGTCCCTTGCCATCATTATGTCAAGCATTCATGTCGAGTAATGTGGGAGTATGGCTTACATGAGCTTGCTCACATTTTCTTTTATGTTTATTGCAAAAAGCAAAAACCAATATAAATCTTAATAAGTAATGTAGTGCTATTTCTTTGATTATTTTTATTACATTGTCTCTATTGTGAACTATGTACAAGCTTTTAAGATCTTTCACAGTGACTTCAGTCTATAAACTTCGTAATTTCATTTTCCCATGTAGACTCAATCAGGATTTAATGAATGTAAATACATGTATTTGTTAATTTGAAGAAGACACCACTCAATTTTATGACATAATTTAAGAATATGGTTTATTGTATAAATTAATATAATTAAAATTATAAGTTCTTTGGTGATTACATTGTGGTTATGACACAATGTAGTTGGGAGATTCTAAGTCGCAATATTTAAGGACACTAATGAGCTGATATATATCCCACAGAAACCGAATAGCTAAACCCTGGTCCTATATTAAGGCAGTGTGATCATTTATCTAATGATAGTGATTTGATAATTGGAGGTGTAGTTTTATAGCTTATAAGTAACAAAGATCCAAGAAATGTCTGAATCCACAAGTTGACAACTGGAGTTGTAATAGTCTACTTCATACTGATTGTGAGGTATTGGTTCTGTGAGATTTGCAAGTTGATTTACCTTAAGACAATTACCATATGTGATTCCCAATTGTCATTGATTCTTTTGATGTTACACAAGAAGGTTCTGATCTCTTGTAATCATTTGCTCTGAGGTTTCAATAATTGGTGACATTATGCCTCTCTTTGAAACTTTCCAGTGTATGCCAGAAGGTTAGAATATTGAAATGAACCAAATGAGTAATACATTAATATCATTTCTGTGAAAATGAATCATTGGGGTATTAAATTTTCAAAAGAGATGATAATAAATTATAGAGATGATAATTAGCATTAATGTCTTGGGTTTAAATGTTTGATTCTGTTTACATTGTAGATATTGCTGGTGTTCGCCAAGGAGGATGCTCAAAGCGATGGGTTTTGGTGGGCAGCAGATAAAATGGGCTACAAATGCTTTATAGCTCACAATGCTGAAGGAGCTCTAGAGTGTTATTTGGACAAGCATCATGATGTGGTCATAATAGACCATAGAAACAACAAGAGTTTTGATCCTGAGGCACTCTGTCGGTATGTTATTTTTATAACTAGTTAATCATTCAGCATTTGGGTGTGTTGCATGAACGTTGTTGAACTGTAGCATATTATGTGTTTAAATCTTAGAATTATGGTGGCATAAGAAATGCAGGCTGATTTTATTTCCCTATAAAGCATTAATATTTTCTACATGTTTGTCTGTCTTTTCAACTCAATGCCTAGTAATAAATAACGTCTATTATTTCTTTCCTTAAACCAGTGAATATCAAATTTAAGTTGTTTGTTTGTACTTTCTTATGCACTGTAAATGCAGTGAAATATGTAGAAGCACCTGTAATTCAAATGAAATAAAATAGCAACCAGATTTTCCTGTAACAAATAAATGTATATATTGTTGCATCTTAGTGAGGAATCAGCCTGCACATGATTAATGTCAACTCGCAGAAGAAACAAAAAAAGAAACTTTGATCATGTAGTATTGTATTCTCTTGAAATGGTTCAAATTAATGTATAATACTGTGTAAATATGCTGAAACATTTCAAACTCTATCATTTGTTCAAAGCTGTAGTCTTTATACTTAAAGATGTTGATAATGAGAAACCCGGACACAGAGGTCCAATATGAGTGCCCAACTGGTACTCTGATGTGTTTACTCTGATGTGTTTGCTATACTCAACTGCCTTGGTGTGTGGACAGAGTTAACAATATTCAGGTTCATGAAACTTCTATTGTCAAAGATAAACAGCTCATTATGGTGATTATGTCTTATCATTGGATGAACTCAGTTCTCTCTTGCCTGTGGTCAGAGTGAGGGCTGTTGAACTGGTTTTATTAATGTTGGCCTTTGTGCGAGAGATGTTGCCTGTAAAGGAGTGTTACTGCTGCTCCAGGTATCCCGATATATTATCTATCAGAAGGTAAAATTTCCTATCATTTCCCTTTTTCCACCGAGTTTTACAATACATCCCCAGTTATTTGTTGGGTGGGTGTTGAATTCCAGCATAAAACAGGGTTGTGTGATTTATGCTAGTATCGGGGAACTGTTATTCATAAGTTGTCAATTTATCTTCGTTATTTTTTTTTAACGAGATTTTATCTTTTCCTATGCAAGTTGGGGAAAATCTCTGAGAGCAGTGTAGAGAAGCAAAGCAGTGTACTTTATATTCAGAGATTTGGGTGAGAGCTTAGCCATTCAGGAGATGGAAATGTGAATATATCCAGCCACTGGAAGCAGAATGTAAACTTCAGACAAGATGTATTCATGAGTTGTCAATGAGAAAATCTCACTGAAGGAATATTTATGGGCAAAACAGACATATGGATAATGTCTCTCCTAAATTTTCATAAAGAGTTTTGTTTTTATGAATAATTGTGTATTTTCATTTTTTTTTGTTGGTATAAAAAGATTTATGTCCAAATTTATTGTAAAGGAAAAAAAAAACTTTCTTGAAGAAAAAAATTGAAAAGAATTGAACACATCTATTATGCTGTAACCAGCGAGTCTTTTTATTTACTGCAGTTTGTTTGACATGCGTGATGCGTGGTATGCAAATGAACTGATTTTTTACTTTTATTGTGGCTTACATCGAATTTCAATACACAAGAGTTCATTGGAAAGTTCTATTTGTTATGTAAAATAGCTTGAACAGAAGTAAGGGAAAGAAGAGTGTGTGATTGACACTGGGCTGCCGACAAAGTATGCATTGTCTATCAAACTTTTGATTAATAGGCTGATAGCAAAGTAAGTAGAGCAAGGTAAATGTGTCTGAAGCTGTCTCCTGTAGTCAGTAAGGCTGGTGGCAAAGATCAGCAAGCACTGAACATGGCTAACTGGTCAGGTGTGAATAACTGTCTCCATCTAACAGCTTGCCTTAAAAACTGATGATACAACACTGCTGAGGCAGATCTGACAAGTGTTGTCCTAGGATGGCAATGAATTAATGGGCAGATTATTTTTCTCTTAAGTACAATCCTCTAAGCAGGGCTGTTTTCACCTCTGAACTGTTCTTTTATATTCTCTCTGACAATGGTTTGATCTATGCAATGTTCATCACTGTGTGTTTTTCTTTTTAATCTAGTTCAATGAGAGCCACCAAGTCCAGCGACCACACTGTTATTGTGGCAGTAACAAAGAGAATGTAAGTATTCCAAGTCAAATTTATTTTTTTTCATTTTAGAATGCAACAAAATTAAAGCAGGTTCTCAGCAATATTGTCTGATTGTCCGTATATAGGTTTCATGTATGCAGCCTTTACCAAAGTACATGTGTGTGTATATACATTGTGAGTCAAGGTCACAAGTTACAAGTCAAGTCAAGTCAAGGTCAAAAGATGCTCATGAACAGCTAGAACTTTTAAATAAAGATCATTTGTGAAAGGTCAAAGAGACAAACTTGAATGTAATATGTATATTGAACAACAGCTACATCTGGTCCCTGCGTGCACCTTAGGTCTTCAGGAAATGAATACCACTAAAGAAATATAGTTCATTGTTTTGTAAATGAAACGGTGGAATAAAAATCAATTTGGCTAGGTTCATCATTTGATAAACATTGTATTATCAAAAGAATGAAAAATGTCCTTATATAAATCTGTTACTGAATATCACTTATTACTTCTTGGTTGTTATATTCATTTTAAGTTGCAACATTCTAGTTTCACCATGGTTAACATTAGTTTTTACACATGAATTTTAGATTCAGTTACAATGAAAACAGTATGACAAATGATTTTGATAACATGCAGTGCTTGAATTGATTTATCGTCAAATTTTATGACAACTTTTTTTTTGCTGTAACTTTAACATAGAAATTATTGATGCAAAACAGTTTACAATGGTTCAATTTCAAAAACTATATGTTAATAGACTTTGCAATAACAAATACATAATGACTGTGACATTTATGCAAACCTTTCAAAAATTTCTTGCACAGGAATAATAAGTTGCTTTATGGTATAAATGACTAGTTTATGAATAACAAGAAAATTGGAGTTATCAAAAAGGGATTATAGGAATGGCAGTGTGTCTGGTTACATGTGATTGGTTCCTGCAATAACTTCATACAAAAGCATCACTTGTCATAAAGAGGGGAGCTTTATTAGTCAGCTGTCCCCTCACTTCCTTACATTCCAGATCTTATCAATCAGAGGTAATTCTGAAGAGCATTATTTGCACCCATATCATATGCTGATTAGAGTGACCAAATAGAGTCCCAAAAAGAGCTATATATATCCTTGTAATTTACTTTAGGTTCCAAAAATAACACAACCACTTCTGAACTGTATAAATTTAGAATGCTCTTGTCTCAAATGGTCCGCTAGGCCTTTATAAGGTGTAGGGGTCTGCAAGATACATAAGGTCAAGACCAAATGAGACATTGTATCTATTTTAAGCGCTTTGCCTCACACTAATAAGTTTTTGTACAATATACATGTATTTAGGTTAATGTAATGAGGGTGTCTGATCACTGACCCTTCTTCGGCAAGTCAGTCACATGCATGTAGTCACTGGACCTGAAAATATCACAGACATCATGTCTGGTACTTTTTGCTGATCTTTGCCCATTTGGATTAAGAGCTTTTATTTTGTTTTATTTTCAGTGCACCAGAAAAGGATGAGCCTTCTGTACTTTCGCTGTTAAAAGCAGGATTTAACAAGGTAAAATATAACATGTGTAGAGACGCATCAGTTAGGGGATGGTGCCATGAACTTTTCAGTAAGGGTGTTTGAGAAGAATTCAATTATTTGAATGACATAAGGCTTTGATGAAATATCGACACACCTGAGATTTGGTAAATTTTTGCAGAGAATTCCAGAAAACCACAATGTGAACTCTTGCATTAATGAGTTACTATGCCTGGAGTATGGTGAAGTGAGAAGCCAGTTAAAGCTCAGGGCCTGCAGTGCTGTCTTCTCGGCACTGGACAATATTTCAGAAGCCGTACAGATATGTAATGAGGACAACCAAATACAGGTGAGCTGTCCAATCCATAGCCCCCCCCCCCAAAAAAAATGTCTATTCTCCTGTTGCTGCAGTCAAGTAATCTCATACTGTTTAAGTTTTACAATGTGTTTTTTATAAGCGAACCAATACTTAAATCGTTTAATAGACAAGAAAATATGGAAATTAAGAGGAAGTGTTAATATCTATCAGCTAGATTAATGCAGATTTTTTTTTTTTAATAATGGGAGAATGACTTCATAACAATTTTGCCAGGTGTTCTTGCTGTGTGTCTATGCAAATTTGATGTTTAAGCTTTCCACATTGCGGAAGCATTTTGTACATCATAATGTTCATTTTGTTATCTTACTTTAATAAAAAACTTGAGTTATTTATAGCAGAATACGAAGATTAATATTGGAATTAAGAACGTGAATATGGATCTCTTTGCCCTATCACTTATATTGGTTGACCTTTTGCAGTATTTAAAATCAAACATCTGGTCTAATTTTATCCGATTTTGATGAGTTCATGTTCGTATTTTGATGTACTGTCTTTTACTGAATATAAATGATCAACAATTGGGGAGCTGAGTCATAATTTTCTAAATTCTTACACACTAATGATGGTATTAATTCCACCCTCTACCATATATTATACTACATTAATTAAATGATGCTCTCTTTATTTATTAAATATATCATGAAGTCCTCAATTCGTCCGTTTATTTTTGATCAGTTGTTGTATGTATTACATGTATCGAAGTGTGACCAATCTCTGCCATTAATTTTCACTTAGTATGTTAACCCTGCCTATGAGAGATTGACTGGGTACTCAGCTGATGAAGTGATAGGAAAAGATGCTACAGAAATGGCCAAAGCGGACAGAAACAAAACAGATCTACATGACACCATCAATAATCAGCTGAAGAAGGGCAAGGTCAGAGACTACTATAGATTCCTTATTTTACGCGAGTACTTAATTCTGCAATTCAACCATTTAGCATCAAAATCATATAAGCATATAAAATCATGAATGCCGAAATTTTATCATAGTTTCATTTAGTTTACTTCTGTCTGAAAATATAAAATTGAGATTTTAAAATCTGTAAGATGTGCTTCTTGCGATTTTACTCTAAAATTAATTTTTTGTGTTTAATTAGGAATCTATAGTATATGTTTTATAGGCAATACTTTTTGCATCCTTTTTTTTATGAATTTTAATGATTAGGTATAATTGTATTATAAAATGTCTTTTGGGTAGACATCTTTGAAAGTAACAATACTTTCTTTTTTTTTAAACAGTTTTGGGAGGGTACATACCATACCCGGAGAAAAAGCAGCGACGTTGGCATTTCAACTCATTGTGTGTTTAGTCCTATACTTGGACCAGGAGGGTGAGTTGATATCATTTATTGAAGGACACTCCTGGCTGTATATTTTTCATTATATTTTAGTTTCTCAAATATTAAACTTTATAACAGCAAATGATTATAAAACTCAATTTAACAAAAATAATATACAAATGGCACCAAATTTCGATAGGAAGGAGAAGATGTGGATGTATGTGAATAGAATGACAGGTGTTATACTTTTACAGGAAACTTTCCCACATTGTTTCTGTACAAAAGACAACCCCAGATACCTCATACAGCGATAGGATAAAGGAAGCCGAGTACAACCTAGCCAATGGTGAGTGCAGAATCAGTTGTCCCTGTCAAAAGTACGCCACCAAAAGTCTGTAAATGTTGTCAGTAGATCTGTATGTTGTAACATTCCATCATACGTGTTAGACAATTGTAAAGGTAGATAAGCATTGTGATAGAGACCAGGAGAACTGGTTGATGGAATATTTGATGTTACCATGACCGCACTGTACTTTGATTTTGATTGGTTTCGTTGTTGGTTACAGTCAAGTTGGGGTTACCGGTCAGTTTCCGACGGAGATCTAGTGAGTGATCAACCATAGAATGATTGCAGTTTCAACACACTTACTAATTTCTGTGCTTCATTTGACATTTTTTTGCACTGAGTGCCTATCATATTCTACAAACTTCCACCACTTGACACTTGAAACATTTTTTTTTTTTTCAAAATAAAAGTTTAATGCAAGTAGGCTATTTCCATATAAAGCTGTAGCCTTTGTTGAATTTATTTTTGAAGTTGGTCAATAATAACAAATTATATTTTTAAAAAAATAATTAATTTTCAAAAGCCTTCTTCAGTTGCCACATTTGAAATTATAAAAGTTAATTTTTGACAACAACAGTGAATGCATGCCTGCTCATTTTTATGCCAGTTTTGCAATGTAGAAGCTGTTGTCTAGGATATTGTATGACCTGATGTTTGTGACCACTGTAAACTCCTGATGCATTTGATACTGAATCCTATTATGACAGCCTGACTTACACTTGTGTATATATATAGTAAGACTAATGCTGATCATACAGATCCTCCTGTACTGTGTGTTGTACATCAGTCTTATCAACTTGACAATTAATTCTTATACCTCCTGTAGTGGCTTCTCATTCCTTCATTTACCTTGTATTAATTCCTTCAGTCTTTTGATAAGCTTGCAGTTTAATAGATCCAACTGACTATACAGTAATGACATAAACCAACTCATAAAAACAGCTATAAATCAATGCTATGTTAATGGACTGTACATTCATTGTCTTGTTCTCAAAAGTAAGGAAGGGGGAAAACTTAAAAGGTTATAGAAAATTTAGCTTTTGTAGACTACAATAAAAAACAGCATAATGATGAAATGTTTTGTCATTTAGATTAAGTTTATTTAAACATGAACAAATTTGGGGATATATAGATAACAATCTTTTGGCATACATAGTATTCTTAGTTTCCTCATCGCAGGAAATATTGTACAAGTAAATGGTTAATTATGAACCAATGAGAATATAGAATATCTTGTTTATTTAGGACTACGTGTAATATCTCTTTTCTTCTAACACCTTTACTCATGATCTCTTAGAGATTTCTATAGAACATGTATCTTCATAAACAAATGAATGTATATACATGTTTATGTACATGTGTATATGTATGATATATTAAGCTTTGCGTTGTACATTGCGATTATATCTGATTGTAGGTGGGGTGGCCCATGGATATCCTAGAAGGAGAGAGTCTCTAGCCAAGATTCATTCCATGACTGTAGAAGCCCCCATAACCAAGGTATATACTCTATCCTCCTGCTGTTTCTATCCATCCAGTTCCTAACTAGGTCAACAATTTATCTAGTTCATTCATTAAATTTATTTGTGGTTTAAATTATTCCCAGGTTATTAACATCATAAATGCAGCACAGGAAAACAGCCCCATCACAGTGGTTCAGGCGCTGGACAAAGTCCTAGAGATATTACGAACCAGTCAATTGTACTCGCCACACTTTGTACAACCAATGAAAGAGGGGGACACGATGACCTCTGACCTTGTGGGCGGGCTGGTTTCGGTGAGTTCACTCCCTACCAAGACGAATTTGCATCAATAAAATTTGATTAAATATGAGTTTACTTGCTACTGAGAAGAACTGGTAATATTCAAATCTTGTCATAAATGAGTTTATCAAAGATTGCTATGGCAACAAGGAAAAAGAAACTATTGTTTTATACACATGTACATGTATTTTTGTTTTCTTTCAGCAAAATGTAAAACGACAACTCATAACTAGTTCTCAAGAGAGCAGCAGTGTGTCCCACAGTAAACCTGGTACGAATGGGTTCTTGTTTAGTTATGTAATAATGCCAACTTACTATAATACCTCTGTCATAGAATAATGTACTATCGTGACTTTTTAACATTGAGTTTTTATTTTCAGTGTCTGGTCACCATATCCACATTCCCAACAATTTGCTATCACAGATGCAACCAGAAGTATTAGAAATACTAGAACTAGAACCCTCATGGGATTTCAACATTATCAACTTAGAAAAGGCAACAGCCAAACGGTGAGTTGGAAATAGAGAGATAATATGTTTTTCATCAGATCTCATTCAGTTTCAATATCGGGGTGGAATTTGCATACTCTTATTTTTATCCAATATAATAAGTCCTGTGTATTCTTGATTTTTAATTTTTGATGAAATGATCAGTCTGTTTGATATATATGGGAAAAAACCATCACACGCCCAAACTAATTGAACATATTGTGTAAAACGAATGTGAAATGTAGCTAACAATATACTGTTGATTCATTTTTAGTCATGGAGGTCTATGTTCGTGGGTAGCCAAAATTTTCCTGTTTCTTGGGGACGTAATTTCGTTGGTAGTGTAATCGAAATAGTCTTAAATAAATGTTAAAAAAATGCTTGTTTGCAGGTTAGTGGGGATATACCGGTAGATTCGCGGGCAAATGTTACCCATGAAAGCCACAAATATTGGTCCCCCACGAACATTGATGATTCCACAGTATTTTTTGTAAACCACTGATTTGAACAATTGATTCTGAATTTTTTCTAATTTCTACTTTCAGACCTTTGGTTCACTTAGGATTAAAAGCAATGGCTCGATTTGGTGTCTGTGACTTTTTACGTGTTGATGAAATGACAGTCATGAACTGGTTAAACTTAATAGAGGCCAACTATCATTCCACAAATTCTTACCACAACTCTACACACGCTGCAGATGTGCTTCATGCCACAGCATTTTTTCTTACAAGAGAACGAAATCAGGTGCAGAATTTTAACTTAATATAATTTCTCAATTGATAATTTTTATTGAACAATAACCTGATCAGCTTGTTCTCAACTACCTAGAAAAATTTTCGTTGTTGAATTTTTTTTTATACCTTTGAATAGATATGAGTGTTTAAACCAAAAAAAAAAAAGAGAAAAAAGGTAAAAGATTCACAGGTGTTGATAGATTGGTGTTTTAGTGTTAAAAGTGCTCTTCAGGAATGAGCATCAAAGTCATGTAACACATGCTAATGAATTCGGTGAACTTAAAGGTGACTTCATAAACTCTCCACCAATTGTTATTAAGATTGATCATGACTGATGAATGGAGCCCTACTCTCTAAGAAGTGCACCCTTTCTGATCTTGCACTAGATATGTGTGTTTCTCTAGTTATCTGAAAAGAAAAAAAAAGGGAGAAGGGTTGAAAAGGCTTCTTTTGTATTGGTCAGTATTGATGTGGGTTTTTTTCCTTCCCACATTGTAAGTTCATTCTGGGAGATATTGACTTTTTCTGATTGTGTTAGTGTCAACTCTGCTTATTGCCGCTGGACATCTGCAAATGAAGTAGTCATGGAATTATTTCCAGATCTAGAAAAACGCATGAAAGAGAGTCATTAAAAAGAGGTGTAGAGTGTCCATTAATGGATAACATCATGTAATACCAAATTTTCTAGGCTTATTAATCTATCCAATTTATTTGAAGTTCAAGGTTTTAAATGTAAATTGATAAATTAAAGAATTATTTGAAATTCAAAACTGCAAAAGTACAGCATTATGTAACTAATACACTTTATGTGTATCTATATTATCATGACATTTTCAGATAAATGTTTTATAAATGTTTGAATATATTACATGTACATGTATGTTTGCAGACATCATATAGGAGTTAGAAGTGATAAAATACTGTGTTTCACTTGAGGAAAACAAAAGGACAGTCATGTAATTTTAGGGTTTATATAGCTACTTTCTTGACTATGGGGATTCCAAATATTTTGTATTTCCACATACAAGGCCTATAAATTAAACTTGTTTTTTTTTTAATTGAAATGAAAACACCCCCCCCCCCCCCCCAACTTGAGAAAATTTACACAGCCAGCAACTTTATGTATATGTTTTTGTAAATACAGATAATTGATACCTTTTATAAACATTAAATAATATGAAACATTTCCATGAAGTGTATTCTCTCATTAGTCATGTAACAGTACATTTATATGTTCATGTAAATCCCTATTTATTGCCAACTGGTTGGTAAAGTTTGAAAAAGCTGATGCACCAGAAAATTAGCAAATGATTAATCCTTTTTGTAAAAGTTGATTTGGGTTTTTTTTGTAGGCTGTACTAGACCAAATGGACCAGGTTGCTTGTTTGATAGCTGCCATTATTCATGATGTAGACCACCCTGGCTACACTAATGCCTTCCTAATCAATGAGAAGAATCCCCTGGCACTCATGTACAATGACCAGTAAGTCCTGTCTATACGACAGCACTGTAAGAGTGACTTATGTTTGTGTCAGATGTTATTCTAGCCTGAAAGTGACAGTCCACTTTGGTTGGAAGACTGATGTAGAAATCAACATGACAGGTGTATGTGTCAATAGCCGTAATTGTGGTCTGGCTACTTGTATATCGTCTACAAATTAAGATTTAGGGAAAGGGGTGTCACTAGAATCTCCTTGGCTGTCTCTAATTAATTAAAGGAACTGAAAATGACCAAAAAACTGTCCCACATTTTTCATTAGATTTCCATTTACCAGTCTGCTTTTATTTGAACCTGGAACTTTAACCATGTAAAAGGAAACATATTTTGTTTAGCAACTCTCAGCTGGTCTATCTAAATCGCTGAGTACCCTGTTTCTTGCCCGACCAAAATCTTTTAAGTCCATATTTTGACAGTTAGTAAGCTTTGTTTACATTTAAGCTGTAATATATTGATGACCTTTCATGTCAGGGGGGGGAAATAGATCATAAGATGATAGCATTGGCTGTACAAACCCTGTCCATTAATGTCTATACATGTATATCTTGTGCTTCACGTTCCTAAAACTCCATGGACATTTGGTCATTAAGTACATTCACCCTTTGATGTTTTTTGGGGGGGGGGGGGGTTAAATTCACAAGGTTTAAAATTCAATCACTTCAAATGTTGTTAAACAAAATTCATTTAAACAAAATTATTTTGAAGAATAATTAATTTTTAATGGTGGTCTAAAGTTATTAATGTGATACATACACAATATATATCAATTGCCTTAATATATATACATAATGGTTGAAGTACCACTGTATAGCGGTACATATTTAATAGAATTGTCATATATGTTTATAATATTATCCCCATCAATGTTTTAATTTCATAAGCCCTTAAATAACATTCTTAAACCATTTACCGGCCATGTTATAATAAGGTGTAGCCAGTAGTGGTGACATTAAAATGTGGCCTTTAATACCATTCC
The DNA here is from genome assembly GCF_963853765.1 of Magallana gigas. Classification (NCBI taxonomy): domain Eukaryota; kingdom Metazoa; phylum Mollusca; class Bivalvia; order Ostreida; family Ostreidae; genus Magallana; species Magallana gigas. The sequence goes on along the minus strand of NC_088858.1, from coordinate 10,995,553 downwards.
ATTAAGTCTCGATCCTTGCACATCCTAGTCATACACCCACTTTGTGCTCAGTTAAATGCCCGGTAGAGGTGAAGACAAATCAACAAATCTGTTATAAATACATGGGATATCATTGACATCTCAAAACTTTAATAACAGGCCCCAGTGTCGTTAACTAATACATATAGTATTCTCAACTACCCTCATGGTGTCAAATCTGAGATTTTATCATAAATTCATTCACTTGTATTTTATGGATTTGAGTCGACAACTGAGTTGAGTAATTCCAAAATATTGAGGAGAAAAAAAATGGGGTGCTTGGTGTATATTGTGCTGAATGAGGTATGCTACAGATATTTTATGGAATAAAATATTGCTATTTTTGAAAATATTTTTTTTAATCAAAGTTACCAGTATATATTCTAATAATTACCTTAATTTGTTTTAGGGATACATGTTTATATTCTTCTAAGCTGTTTAAGTTAGTGATGACTAAATGAAGCTGATTGTGAAATTTACAGAAATGTATATTTTGTTATTCCAGAGCTGTTCTTGAAAACCATCATGCTGCCTTGGGCTTCCAATTATCATGGAAAGACAACTCTGTCAATATCTTTAAAAACCTAACAAGAGATGAGTACACTCCCCTGAGGGAGACCATTATTGACATGGTGCTGGCTACAGAGATGAAGCAACACTTTGAACACCTCAACAAGTTTGTCAGCTGTGTCAACAAAAGCACGCTGAAACTAGAGGAAACTTCTTCAATGGTAATTCAAAAATAAACAAACTCTCTCTCTCTCATTCTCTCTCTCTCTCTCTGTCTCTCTCTCTCTTTCTCTCAATGATGATATTGATAGTATTTATTTCTTTTTTCAGAGTGGGACAGGCTCACCCGACAGCATGGCAATTATAAACCAGTTGTCCACCCCTGAAAACCGCTCTCTGATTAAGCGCATGCTGATAAAGTGTGCAGACGTCAGTAATCCGTGTAGAACTACGGAGATGTGTATAGAGTGGGCCAAACGCATCGCCGAGGAATACTTCATACAGGTACACAAAACACAGAGAACATTTAGCCAAAGTAAAGGAAATCATCATTTCTCACATACTTCAAATGTATCTTTATACATGTACAGTACCGGTACATGAAAAAAAAAAAACTAATGTATCAATATCACAAATAAATCATGAATTAAAAGTCAGTACCCCAGTGTATTTATACAAACGTTGAAATCTGCAGTGTTATGTCTTTATTTTACCAGTACTAAGACTTAAAACTTATAAATATGTTACAGTGGAATTACTTGGCATTGTTTACCTGTTTTTTAGACTGATGAAGAAAAGAGAAGAAACTTACCTGTGGTTATGCCTGCATTTGATAGAAAAACCTGCAGTATACCAAAATCACAAACCAGTTTTATAGACTTCTTCATCAATGACATGTTTGATGCCTGGGATTGTAAGTTGTTTTGCAATTCGTCTTTGAAATGTTACAAACTCATTACCATCTCAATTACATCAAACATTTCTTCGATTTTAGTATAACAACAGGGTTAATGACTTTAAATGATACTTGTACATTTGTATTTATTATTTCGACTGGGTTTTTAATATAACAAAAGGGTTAATGACTTTAACTGATACTTGTACATTTGTATTGACTATTTTGACTGGGTTTTTAGATTTCTGTGATATTCCTGATTTGATGGCCCACCTACAGGAGAATTATCGATACTGGAAAGAAAAATCAGAAGATGAAGCATCATGATGATTAAAACACTGTTCTGGTTGGCAAGTCTGGTTCTGAGTAAACCATAGTAACCCAATTCACAAACCAGAGTATAAGCCTAAAGTGTGAACCAGAGTAAAATTAGTCTGAGTGAGAGTGTGAACCAATGTGAAACAATATGAACCAGAGTGAAATGAGCAAGTGTGTCCCATCGTGACACAGGTTGCTGTGGACTGAACAGCTCGTTGCTTTTTACCTCATTTTTGTATGAACATGGACACAAGTGCCAGAAGATAAAGACTCGAGCTGGACCTGTTACCACCCGGGGTGGCAGGGTGTTCCAAGGACAGTAGTACTGACTTGTACTGATCCCCTCTTCACTAACCCCCAGGAGCAAACATGCAGTCATCTCTATTTTTGTAAAGATCTCATAGTTGTATTTGTTCAAACAAAACCCCAGCCAGAGTGCTATTGGTGTCTTGACAACCATCTGTAAGACATTGGTTTATCAGAAGACTTGTAAGAGACGTGTGTATTCTTTGTATTATATTGTTAAGTTATTCTTGGTCTCTGTTGCTTTTGTGACAAGACTCCATGTTTATAGGTGAGCTCTTTGTCCCAGAGTTGGTTGTATGCATACTCTTGTTCATTGTTAAATTTTTAATATTAAATCAGTTTATAGTTTATTTTTTCTCAAATTTTTTAATTCAAACAATTGTGCTACGATGTTACATATGAAATTATATAGTGACATGTTCAAGAATTATTAGGACCAACTTTCCTTTTGTTGATGCCCAAAACTGATGCTATCGTCATCATTAGTGATTATATCAGAGTGAATGCTTGCACTGTTTTAAGAAAAGAATACGGAATATAGTACTTTGTAAACAAAAAATTATGGTGGTAAAATAAAATCTACAAATATTGTAGAAACACTATCCCATCAAGTGTCAGTCACAACTGGTCCCATATTCCTCTTTAAACATCAAAATAGTTTGAAAATTCTTGTGCTCTGCAAAGAGCTGCATACTAATTTGGGCGACAATTACTTTACTTGTCTTTGTAAAGGCTTCTTACAAAGGGAAAGTGAGCTTAAGATCTAGTCATATTTCCTGTTTTGTTTGTTTAATCAATGTGATAGATTTGTTGTACTGTGATTTGATTTGTGATTTATGAAAAAATGGCAAACTTGTGATATCGAATACAAGTTCAGTTGTGGAAATGCATTTGCCAAAAATATAGAAAATATGTTTACCTGTAGGTTATAAAGCTCACTTGTATCAACATCACCCGATGTTGGGTGCCAAACTAGGAATTAATTATGTACCTCAATTTGTGAAGAATAATATTGATACTTGACTCACACAAGTAGAAGCTCAAGTAATGTCTATAGTTCATGTATATCAATTTTCCACGTTGCTCTTGGCCGTCATTTGCATGACAGTCCAGGGGTGTCCATTTCTCATGTTATCTTCATTTGATGTTTGTCAAGTTATTTAATCAGATGAATATACTGTAGTTCTATATTTCTATTATTTTTTTTCTTTGTTAGGGAAAAAATATTACATTTTTATCATATACTGTGGAAAGTGTTACATCTAATTTATTTTGTATGCATTCATCATGTACACTTGTTAGTATTTATCCATGAAGTTTTTTTTTATGTGGATAATGTCTGGAAATCACTAAGATTTTCCTTCAGGTATTGTAAAAACTTTATCACATAAATACCGTATTCATTCTTTTATATAGCTGTTTTTCTTGAATGTTTATTAAAAACGTATTTACCTCACAAATAATGTTCAGATTTAGCAAAGGGAGGGGGCTGACAGACAACCTAAGCTAGGTTAGGGGATTTAGGGATAATGTTACACCAGTGAATCTTCTCTGTCTTGGGCTATTTATCTCGGTCGATTCCATCCAATCATCCGTCCATCAAGGGGTCAAAGGTAAAGGAATCATAAGGGTTGTCTCAAACCAAAAAGAAACATGAGGAAAAGTCTTCACTCTGTTAGAAAGACCAAAAGATATAAACTTTGTATAGTGATAGTATTTTGAAGAAGTTTTACCAAAGTTATACCTGTAGACTGTATCAGTGTTTTCAAAAACCGGTTTTTTGTTGCAACTTTTTTCTCAATAATTCCTGTGCATGTACCAATATGTGACCGAAGACGGTAGATGGTGGATGGATATTAAGAATGTTTAGGACCAGTCGTGTTGATATATATGAAGTACAAAATGAGCTCTACCAATGTTGTGTTTTAGATTGGTTGATAGATATGTCGGTAGTATTCTATTGTTTAGGTATTTCATATTTGAAGTAAGAAAAACCCTCTGCCCTCCGACAGTAAGGGGAGGTAACTGAGGGGAATAGACTGAGGGTATGGGTTATGTATGTGTAGCTAGTTGTTATAAGTATCATATTACCAAATGTTATACTCCATGTAGATAAATTGATATTTGCATTTTATTTAGAATTAATGTGTTTGAATTAGATATTATTAAAGCCATTTCTTGACATGTCTTTGTTATGGTGGTCTGTTAATTTCTTCTTCTTTTTTTTACTGTGATGAAATGTAATTGACTTACTATCAATTTTTTCATACCTGTTATTTTGTCAGTAAAAATGGGCAAAATTAAAATCAATTCAATTACTGGGTAAATTTGAACTTTACAATTTTCCATTATTTGATTGGTCAAGTGCCTGAACATCAACTGGTGTTTTAATTCCATTAAATTCATTGAACTTGGGTTTTTAATGATTTCTCTGTATTGATAAAAAGTAAATTGTAAATTATCCATGTTTACACAACTGTTGTATTAAGGAATTATTAAAGTTTGCCCAATGTAGGGGAAATAACCCTGCTCTATCTCTTACTGCTGGATGGCTGTACAAAAGTTTTGTTATAATGAAAAAAATGTGTAATAAATTATATGATGAAAACATCAGGTTTTCTAGTTTGTTGAAAAGAACCAGTATGTGAAAAATGCATGGAAAATAGACCCAATTTGAGCTCAAATGTTTTTTAATGTCTAGAATTGTTAACATGACATGTTGATTGGTTTACCAAATGTAAATATCAGATATTGTTATTGTAACAGTTCATTATTTGCAAAAACATTGCCTGACTTTGTTTACATAACAAACAATTATAAGCTCTGTGTTTCCCTGTCAAATTTGGGTAAAGATTTCAAATTGCACAGTTTAATCATGAGACTTTAAAATGGAATTTAAAAACTTGAGCTAAAATTGTGTGCATGTCCCTCTTTTATATCATAACACAGGGACAGATGAAAAACCAAGAGTACAAGAACATAAACAAATGCATTGAGAGCAAGAATTTTGATTTTGTCATAAGTACAGGACACTAATCTTTTGCAAATTTTTGTATGAATTTAAGAACTTCAGTATCAAATAGAATGACTCCAAGTCTGAAGATTGTTTTATGTTAATTAAATTGTTGTTTTGTTTCAAATAAGCCATTGCATTTGGCTCAGTTTAAAAATACTGTTCCTATATATTTTCTTCAAAATCCAGAGAAAGATGCATATGGGTAAGTTCATATTGTTCTGACCTTGACCTTCCATATGACCTTGACTTCACTATTTCTTTCATTTTTGCTTAGTTTCTGAGACAGTACTGTTCAACAAATTTTTTCAAGACAGTTTCAAAAAACAATGCACAAGGGTAAAAATGCACAAGGGAAAATTAAAAACAATTTCATAACTTTCTGACCTTGATCAAAACTTTTTCATGCAAGAAGTTTATGAAGTTTGACCTGCCTGAAGCTTGCTGATCCAAATTTTTACATAAATCTCCATTTTTTATACATTTCTCATCACGACCTGCCTAGGCAATTGTGTCAAACTTTGTAAAGCATCTGGATAAGTATTAAAAAAAATTTAAAATTTATAAATTATGAAGTAAGGAACACACTTAGAAGAAGATATCAATAATTTCTCATCTTGCAAGCAATGAGTTTGACAACTTTGAAGTGATATATCCATCTGCATTGTACACACGAGTTGATAAGTTTCATACTTTAAAAATCTGATAAGCTCAAGACTCAGAGGACTTCCTCTTCTCTTTTCTTTTAGAGATATTTAGTTTACCAGTCACCCTCATCTGACACAACTTCACTTGAAATCATGATGATTTACTGCAAATAAATCAGAGAGGACCCACATTTTAAACAAGGACCTTTACAGAGATGAACCATTTTGGATCCACAAAACTTCCTTCATAACAAAACACCATTAAGGTGGTACATGGGACATCTGTCGATATTAATGTGGATTAAAGAACATTATAACTGAAATACTTTCACCAGTTTAGAATTTTCAAATTTCACAATATTTGACCAAAAAGTATGTTTTAACAATTTTTGGAAAGGTAAAAATCCCCAGCAGGATTCGAACTCCCGACTTAAAGATCCGTAGTGAAAGCTCTAACCCACTGCGCTACGCTGTTAGATGACCCATTTTGGGGGAAAAATCTATTTATAAAATTATACTTGATATTATTGTTTATTTCGAGAAATTCACAATTTAGCTACCACTCAGGATCCTTCACTCTAGGCTGAAGTGTAAACTTGTGATATACAACAGTTCTAGCAGGAACTGGTAAATATCACTATTCATTCACCTGCACAATACAGAAAAAATATGAATTTGATTTTTGGCAATCTGTATATTACCAGAATATCCTTTCAAAACTGACTATGTCCCTCACAACCCAAAAATTACAAGTATAGTGTTACCATGCGCAAGTTTTATTTTATGTTGATGACTTGAAAAAGTACATTACTTAGTGCATATATTCATTAACATTTTTGAATAAAGTGGTATCTGCTTGGCAGAACTGTCCTGTGAAGTCTTTTTACTGTGTAATTATCAATTAAGAAGACAAACCTCAACATACACTGATTAAGATACAGTTATCAACACAAAGATAAGTTCAGAGCATCATATACTGAGTGCTCTTCAGTCAGGTTTCTCCATCACTGGCCAGGTACCAGGCCTGCCAATTCACGTATATTAAATCCAGAATACGTAGTTGTCATAACCAGATGACACATACCACAGAATCGGTGAGTAGCACTAGACGGAGCTTAATCGATCATCTCATCCACTCCAATATCTATCTCCACCACATCTTTTTCATTGACCTCAAACTGACCCAGGTTGGCCTCAGGTTCACTACTTGACAAGTTTTCATTTCCACTTTCATTTTCACTTTCTGCTGACCCCATGGCATTTTCTTCTTCTTTTTCTCTGTCATTGGGTCTGCTGTCTGTGTCCATGGAGGCCTTAGCCTTCTGCATTAACTTGGATTGAGGTAGTAGTCTTCTTAGTCTTCGTCTCTCTTTTCTCCTAAAAATAAAGAGTAGAGGTGTAAGACAAACAGAAGTACTAAAGAAGCGGAGGTTTTCTTGAGATAAAATTTCCCCGTTTTGTGATTCTACAGGAACTGTTAAAAATCAATTGTTTTGTTTTTAAAAATCTTTATTGACATATAACCATTTAGAATTTCATTTAAGTTCTAATTTGGTAATTACATGTACATGCATACATTGAGAAGTTTCACTGTGTAAAGAAACAAAGTTATCTTTAATGCTTACTTTTGATTTTGTTCTTTTCTTATCCGTTTCCTTTCTTCCATTGTGTGAATGAAGTCCTCCTCTTCTTTAGCAAATATATCAATGATTTTGTCCTTTGAAATGGTATTGTCTGATTTCAGCAAGTGAATATATACTCCTCCGGGGGAACGCCTTCTAGATTTGTTCTGCAAGTCACCAATATGAAAGAATATGATTAAGCTCAAATAACCCAAGCCCCCACATAGCTTGACAATGCTACACAAAATAAATGGTTATGTATGCATTTACTACAAAAAATAATCAAATAAAATGGCATAACTCCTTGAAAAATAATCTATGCACATCTATGCATAATATGTACTTATTAACTACAAACTTTGATGAGATTCTGTTCAGAATATTAAGACAAGTTTCACTGAAAAAAAAAAAAACCAAAATAGGACTGACTGCCAGAGAAGTAAACAAATATTGAAGTTTACCTATTCATATTTTATACATTGAATGAAACAATTTACCTGGATGAGCAGGCCTCCAGCTTCTTCAATATCTTGTGTTTTGTAGAACAAATCTAAAGTTTTTTCTTTTCCAATTATTCTGTAAATCCTTGCTGTAATAAAATCATACAAGTAAGTCTAACAATGAAACATAGGTAATCACAGATTACAAAGCTCACCGAGACGAGGCATCAACTTTATGAGGCATCACCTTTAAAACCACCTTTATCATATGATATGAAAATCATAGTTAATGATCTTGGATATTCATGGATACTGTTTTGACACAATATCGTATATCATATGTAAAAAAATTGTATGATAATCCTATGTTCATTTCATACATTATTATAAGATACAATGTTTATCAATACAATAATATAAAATATGATATTGCATCCAATGATACTTACAATATATATCATTTAATACAATATAATACTGTAATAAATATTGATGCAATATGATTTTGTAACATATAATATGACATTGTATCGTGTTATACATTATTGTATTTAATCACATAATACAATATCATAATATCTAATATAAATACAATATAGCATTATTTGATACTATATCATATCACATAATACATCACAATATTGTAACATATGATATTATTTTGTATAATATAGTATAATTTTGTATTGTATGATATTGTATCATATTTGATACACAATATTGTATCATATGATACAATATAATTTGATAAAACATTGTTTCATATCATATGATACAATATCATCTGATACAGTACGATATTATATAATACAATATCATTTTATACAATATCATATCATATGATACAATATCATATTATACAATATCATATTATATGATATCTTATAATATCATATAATACAATTTCATGTATTATATAACAATTTATTATATAAACCAATATCATATTATACAATATTGTATCATACGATATGCTATAATTATAATATACAATATTGTATCATATGATACAATATCATATATTGCAATATAATATGAAACAATATCATTCGATAAAATAATATATTATACAATATCATATTCTACAATATTGTATAATAATATACAATACTATACATAACAATATCATAATACAATATCATATAATAATGTACAAAAAATTGATACAATATCATATCATATCATATAACTTTTTACAATATAATGTATGATATTACATTGTATCATATAAAACAATAGTGTATCATATCATAGAATACTATATCATAGGAATCATGTTAAATCATTTAACAACAAACACATCTATCAAGCAGGTTTGAGTGAGGTGAGAGAATTTTTAGCATCCTTGATAATGGAGATCAGGCTCTGCATCTGAAGCTGCCTCTGCAATTCATTTATATTAAAGTTAAATCAATTATGCAAGCTATTATCTATAAAACATGTAACCTGTTCCAAAAAACTAAACCTCATCCAGCATCCGAAACCTATGGCTCAGATTCAGCATTCAAGCCTGTCAGATGCATCAGTATCATGAGATGCATCATCCCTGCAAGTTTGGTGATGTAAGGACCAGTAATAACTAAGATATAATCATCAGAGGGCACCTGCTCTAAAAACTTTAACCAGCTCTTAAAACCTTAACCTCATCCAGCATCCGAAACCTATGGCTCAGATTCAGCATTCATGCCTGTCAGGTGCATCAGTATCGTAAGACGCACCATCCTTGCAAGTTTGGTGAAGTTAGGACCAGAAATAACTAAGATATATTTTTTAGCAGCCTTGATAATGGAGATCAGGCTCTGCATCTGAAGCTACCTCTGCCATTCATTTATATTATAGTTAGATCATATATGCAAGTTTGAAATAGTGCTATTACCTACATATATTAAACATGTGACCTGTTCCAAAAAAACTAAACCTCATCCAGCATCCGAAACCTATGGCTCAGATTCAGCATTCAAGCCTGTCAGGTGCATCAGTATCATAAGACACACCATCCATGTAAGTTTGGTAAAGTTAGGACCAGTAATAACTAAGATATGATCATCAGAGGGCACCTGCTCTAAAAACTTTAACCAGCTCTTAAAACCTTAACCTCATCCAGCATCCGAAACCTATGGCTCAGATTCAGCATTCAAGCCTGTCAGGTGCATCAGTATCATAAGACGCACCATCTATGCAAGTTTGGTGAAGTTGGGACCAGTAGTAACTTAGAAATGGCTATCAAAGGGCACCTGCAACAAAAACTTTAACCTGCTCGAAAAACCTAACTTCATCTAGCATCCGAAACCTTCGGCTCAGATTCAGCATTCAAGCCTGTCAGGTGCAAAAGTATCATAAGACACACCATCCATGCAAGTTTGGTGAAGTAAGGACCAGTAGTAAGTAAGATATAATCATCAGAGGGCACCTGCTCCAAAAACTTTAACCAGCTCTAAAAACCTTAACCTCATCCAGCATCCGAAACCTATGGCTCAGATTCAGCATTCAAGCCTGTCAGGTGCATCAGTATCATAAGACACACCATCTATGCAAGTTTGGTGAAGTTTGGACCAGTAGTAACTTAGAAATGGCTATCAAAGGGCACCTGCAACAAAAACTTTAACCTGCTCCAAACACCTTATCCTCCTCCAGCATCTGAAATTCATGGCCCAGATTCAGCATCCAAGTCTCTCAAGTCCATTAGTAGGTCCAGATGCATCATTCATGCAAGTTTGGTGAAGATAGGACAAGTAATAAGTTAGATACAGGACCTGCAACAAAAACTTTAACCAGGTCCGGACGCCGACGCCGACGCCGAGGGTATGGCATAAGCTCCCCCCGACTTCGTCTCGGTGAGCTAAAAAGTGCATAATGTTAAGAATCCTCCAATCAGAATTATGAATATCAGCGTGATTATTAGTGAATTACTAAGAGCCATTTTGGCTTTATTTTTTACCGATATTTACTTTAGGTATCAATATATAAAGAGACATTGAAGACAATAGATTGTAACTGTTGCAGGAAATACAATTATTATAACCCAAAATATTAATGTAATATATGTGTAATAATATATTTGCTTTCCTACCAAAGAGGTAATCCTTGGGTTCATTCAGCTTCTTCACAATCATCTTTACTATTTTCTCTGCCTCTAGATCAGGTAAAGGTTCTTTTGACTTCCTTGGATTATCAGTTCTAATTCGCTCCTTCACTGGACGTCTTTCTTTATGAGTTCTCTTTCGTTTACGGCTCACTGTTGAGTCAATCTCTGGTAGATCAACTACTTTATTGAAGGGGTCATGGCACTCTATGTCACACACATCAGCTGCCAAATCTGGCCGTTTGTCATCATATTTCAAAGTAAAGTCATATTTTTCTACTGAACGACTATTGTCACATGTTGTAGTTTTCACTCCCACATCCTTTAAGTCCTGTGTTAAGCTCTGTTCAGTAAGGACTGATCCCCATACATTGTTGATTCTTCTTTTGGCCATCTGAGCATTCAAAATTTCATTTGAAACCCTTTCGTTTTTGCGCACTGGAGATTTGATTTCTTGAGGCAATTCTGTAATCATGTTTTGTTCTTCATGCCTGCTTGAGGAGAAATATTTTGCCTTCTTGCACCTCCAAAGGGGAGTGTCCTCGTCACTGTACGATGAGCTGTCAGAATCCTCACTGTCATCCTGCTGTGGTTTGCTTGATCGGTAACTTATTGAGGTTGTTGCAGCAGCATTATCTGATGCAGGTATTGGAAATGTAGACTTATCTTTCTGTAACATGAAAGAATGGAAAGCAATGTTAACATTTCTTCAACCTTAATAGGGTAAAAGTAAGCATCTATTGTTTTAGCAAGTAGTCTGCCATATTTATTGAAAAATTACAGTATCCTATCTTAACTAGGAAATATGTAACACCCTCGCTGTTGTATATCCGAAGTTATATGGCTGTCAGAAAAGAAGTGAAACTAAGCTTAATTTTTTCAACATTAGTCTTCTGAAGATTAATCAATTCTTAATGTTTGGTCTAAGTTACTTATCCAATCATGAATTATAACCACATCTTATCTACCTATCTCCATCATCTCCATATCTAATGAATATAATCTGTAACGTTAATTAGAAAAAAACTATATTTCTGGATGGTTTGGGCATTTTAAAAATAGTTTTGCAAAAATATAATTATAGTTATTTCATCAACAAATCTAGCCTACAGAACCCCAATAGACCCCTTCCTCTAATCTGTCCTGCGATAAACGACACCCTAGCTAATACTCAGGTTTATAAATACATTTATCTATTTTCAACTAACCTTTGATAAGGTTTCTTCTTTGTCTGAATCTGTTATTTCCCCTTCCTCAAGGTCTGACATTGTACAGGTTTCTTAAAACAGACAATAAATATTAAGCGCCTTTTCTAGACTAAACAAAAAAACCCACGGACGCAGAAACTTCGTACTTTTTCCGGTGTAATGGGTAGTGGACAGTTCGATCAAAAACTGATTCGATAAACCGAAGTTTTTTCATAGTATCTAAATTATATTTTGAAATTTGTCTTTTTAGGGAGTGGGATTTATGTCATAATATTATTCATTGTACAAAATATGACATATAACAATTTGAAAACCAAGTGAATTTATTTTCGTTTATTTGACACGTAACTTTCGCAAGTAAACGCAAAATTTTCGCACTTTCGCGAAACTTTTGCACTTTTTAGGTACGAGCTACATTTTTAATTAATATTAGTTTAATTCTTTTATTGGCTCTTAACAAAAACTCTAATTTTAAGGTCGCTTGTTAAATTCATATAAATTGTTGATATTTTGAGTATATCCAAATATCTACATGTGCATCCGAAATAAAAGTAAAAATCGTATACCGCCTACCGGTATGACTTTGTCTATACAAATGTGTAGGTGCAATGCAAATACCATGAATATCATAGTAAGGTATTTTAATTATATAAAAATATTAAAGTACAAGGGTTGATCTAAAGTTATAATGTCACACAATGCATCGGGCATCTCACGAGCGCTGTATTATAGAAAATGAGAAAGTAAAATTCTTATTACCTCAATTTTATTTCGAATTGAAAACTTTATCAAATGTTGAAAAATTGAAAATATGAATGTTAAAAACGTTATTCACATGTTACATAGCCACGTCATTAATTTTGTTTGACCTTTTTATTATAGATCAGGGTCCCGTTTCACAAAGATTTCCTAGGATGTTACCTAAGATAGAACTTAAGATATGCCTAAGTTATACATGTAACTTAGGAAGTTCCTAAGATTTGTCATAGCTGTTTCACAAAACTTTCTTAGCGTAACGCAGTTGACTATAAAATCTTATCTTCAGATACATTGTAAGCCACTTTTAAATCATTTCGGGTTTTTTCGTCAAACTTATATCGATCATGTAAATTTTTTTTCAATATGGCGTGGGTGTAAACTTTCTAAGTTAACGTAAAGACACATTACCTTATTCACCTAGAAACAAATTAGAAAAAAAGGGTTAAAACGTGTAAATAGAGTGCAAATAGTGTAGTGCCTATGTGCATGTACAGAAATTTTGTATAATATTTTACCTTCACGATTAGATAAAAATAACGTTATAAAACTGTATGTGTACTCTTTGAAAACGGTATTTTTTGAATTTGAGAGATCGCAGTATCTCTTGTTTTTTGCTACATGTACATATAATTCTTGAAAGCATGAATCATTTGAAAACATTGGTCAAACGATTGAGTGCATTTTTTTGTCTAGTTGGGCCATTATAAATAGTCCGTGTTAACATATACAGATATGCTTAATCCTAAATTAAAAATGCCCGCTGAGATATCCAAATACTATGATTTTACTATATCTTACGTATATTTCAAAATGGAATACACATGCAGTGACAAGTAGGATTTAGAATGGAAAGATGTGGAACTTTTAAACTAAGTTTAATTTAACGTGTGTTTTCTTGTAATGGTTGGTATAAAAATAGGGTTTTTTAAACAAAAGGAAACATTGCAAATACTAGTAAATGCATCTTGGCTAAAAGAGGAAGCGAGGATAAAAGGCAACAATTTTTTTAATGAAACAGTATTCCTAAGGATGATTTAGCATCGACATACCTAAACCATTTGCCGGTTACTCCTACCCCTCCCAACGTTAACAAAAACTGAAATAAACAACCCCTCATCCCACCGCAAAGAAAACACCTAGAATTTCTTTCGTAAAAGAAAAGCTTATTTAGTGGAGGGGTAGGACATCTGTAATTGAGTTTTATTTAGTATTTATTCCTGTTTTTATCAAACTATCTAAGATATCAGTAATTCTGGGGCATGACTAATTTCATTATCATTAGTGCACTAGCTATAACAATACTCGATACCCATCTGCGCGTGCGACCAGATAATCTTTAAAAAATGATAAAATTAAAATTATACACAAAGAAATTAAATGAAGAAATATATGTTTATTTTGATAGTTCTAAAGTTTTCAGTTAACAAGTAAAGTGAACAAGTCATAATGATTCGTTTTTTCTAAACGTCATTATAAAATAAACAGTCGCAATGTTAAGTTTGTTCCTAAGACATCGATTAACCTGTTTTAAAGTTAAGACATAACTTAGGAATTTCATAAGATCAGACAAGAATAGTGAAACGGATAAGTAGTGAACTTAGGAAAAAGTTCTTTCCTAAGATATAACTTAGTCCTAAGTATGCTTTATGAAACGGGCCCCAGACAGCTGATATATAGAAAATTAAAGTTTCAATCTAAATACACAGATACCTGACATCATTTGTTCTACAAAAAAAAAAAATAAGAATGATACCCCCTTTTTAATGTATTATTATGTACGGGTTATTTTTTTTTTATCTTGAGAAAAATATTTAACGTCAGGTGCCTGAAAAAGTGCGCAATGTAACTTTTTTAACAGCAAGAACCGGAGGACGAACATTGTAAATGTTCAAAATAAACTATAAACTCTCCTCAGTAACACATTTTTAAAACCTTTTCTCATTTTCTTTTCGTTTTTTTTTTTTTTTGTTATTTCAAACAAGAATTTTTTTTTAGATAGAATGATACTCTCTTTAGCTGTTGCATCTATGTAACACTACGATAGTGAATTCATAGATGGGTGTCATTATCCTTCGTATATCAGGATCTTCAAATAACACAGCGTAAAGATTGGTTCACTAGTCCAAAATGTGAGAAAATAGAGAGCGATAGGCTTAGACCACTTATCATTACACTCACACATCAAAATAGCTCCTTAATTTGTATATAAACTTCATAACTTAAACTTAGCACTTTTATATATTAATAATTCAGATATTACTGGTATTAATATTATAAGTAAAATTTTATCCCTCACTATTTCCATAAGATGGCCAGCTTAAAAAAACCCAACTGATTTTTAAGCTTGCCTTCTACATAAAGTTTTTTTTTTTTTTTTTTAATTTTGTTTGAAAGTTTTTAAAGTGATCATGTTTATTTATTTACTTAACTGTGCCTTTCATGTGGCTGTGACATAGCTACAAGTTGCTAAATCCATTGATGGTCATAAATTTCTTGCTATAAATGTAACATAAAATACTAAAGAAATGACATTCATTTAAGTTTTTATTATGACATTCATCTGGACGGATTCTAACAAACATTCAACTAAAAAATTAATTATAAGCCATGCAATAGTAAAAACTTCTACATATACACAAAAAGTTTAATTACAAAAAAATGAAAAACTTTCTATTTCTTTTAGAAACTTCAATATTCTGTTACACAGAATATGTGTGATAAATTAAACTTAAAAGTGCATAATAAAAGATTGTATATACCGGTAGCTAACCTTCTAAATATATTACCTATTGACTTAACATACAATACTATCAAATAAGGATTGATTAACAGAGACCTGGAGTTGTGAGGATGTTGGGGAATTTTGTGATAATGTGGCGTTTTATTCAGGAGCAGTGTTAATCCACAGAAACAAAAATTCTGGAAAATATATGTATATTACAAATAGTTGGGCCACAAAAAAGGGCTTGTTATGTAATAACTGATATGTTACCTGAATTTCATCAATGTAAATAAAAAAGTTAATAAAAATATAGTCATATACATGTAACAGATAAAATAAAATGTATACAAAAATCTTTACAACTCACATTTTGGTAATGAATAAATTATAACGATAATGTTATGAACAGTCATAAATAAAACGTAAAATGATTTATTCTTGGCTCTTACTACATGTAGTTTGTAATTACAAGATCATAATATTATGGCAAAAAAGATTAAAACATGTAGATGAACATGTGGAGATGGACAGAAACAAGTTGTACAGTAAAAGGACAAACATTCCATAAATAAACTACACATTTTTCACATAAAAAGTAGCTTAGGAATGGAATTCTCCTCGTACATGACTACATGTACATGTACCTAAATATGCAAACTAACTTTTTAAAAATGATCTCAAACCAACGATAAACTAAACAACAACAATATGGAACAGTAGAGAGCTGCCATAAATAAAAATCAAATGTACATATAGGACCTCAAATATACATAACTATAGGACCTCAAATATACATATCTATAGGACCTCAAATATACATAACTATAATGTTTGGCAAGGCCTCTGTCCTGTACTGCATGACTCGTACAGACACCTGTAACAAACAAGGACTGCTACCATTAACCAGAGAGGTGTATATCGGTAAGTTAACTTTAGATCTTGCTGAATCCCTCTGCTTTCCTCTTGGAATCTAACAGCTTTTTATTGAAGCTTTCGAAGGCCACTTTGATGCTCTGTCTGTCCGAGGTAGTACAGGAGTGTATTTCCCAGTGCCGGCTATTTGTTTCCAAGTCCAGTTCCAGGACCTTCTGAAGCTAAAACAAGGTACAAAATACTTCTGTATTACGATATATTTAAACAGGTAACATGCTTAAAATGCTCTCTCTCTCTCTCTCTCTCTCTCTCTCTCTCTCTCTCTCTCTCTCTCTCTCTAAAACTAAATGCTTAGGCAAAATGAAATATTGCTTTTTCTGACCAAAATATAATGCACAGTCAGGTAATTTGTTTTATTGCCTAATTTGCAAAAAATTAAGTCATTCCCTTTTTCAACATTAGCATTGATCTGATGCTGGAGAGTCTGAGGAGAAATGAACACTTTGACATTGATGAAAGTACATTGTATTAAAATCAATTGTTACTTAGAAATTTGTCATACATATTTATATCTTATAAAACTCCTATAATTTAAGTTTTAAAAATTGTAAAAACCTCATATGTTTTTGAACAAATGACCACATTGTTACTGCTTCAACCAACTTAATATCTATATTGTTAAGAAACCAGTTTAGGGAAGTTAAAAAAATGTAAATTGGACTTTTTGTAAAAAAAAATATTTTGAAAGAAAATGTATCACAAAAGTAAGTGTCCAATAAAATTAAAAAGGAAATGATAAGAACCTCTTCTTTAGACTTGGCACCCTCCTTGTCACTATAATTACATAGCACCATCAAAGGGAGGTTATCAAGCTCTGGATCAGCCAGTACTTTGTGTAGTTCATTGTTTGTCAGCTGTAGATCTTCATCACTGGCAGAGCTGTCCACTACAAATATGATCCCCTCAGCTCCCCCAAAATACTTGTCCCAGTATGGACGAACACTCTCTCCTCCTTTATTAAAGAGTGATATTTTTGTCAAGTATAAATAAAATCCTGCACACCTGTCAATTTAATCTCAATTTCACTATGTTCAATGTTCAACTTTGATATACAAAAAAAAGGTTGAATATAAGTCTATTGTGGAAATTATGAGGTTCTTATTTTTCTTTAAGTTAAATCGATAAATTATTACAAAACATATAACACATCAAATATTGTTTATGTAAATTCTTACCTCCTAATTCTTTAACATCAACTATACAGTCATTAAACATTAAGGCCTTTATCCGAAAACCTGTTGAAATAAAACAATATTATTTACAGGCATCAAATTTATCTTATCAAACAAAAGCTCATTAAATCAAATTATACAATCAAATTAAAGAATTGAGATTGATGATACATCTAAAACATGTGTAGTAAAAATTAGAATGTTTTCAATACATCTGAGATATTGCCGATTATTGGCTCTCTTTAGTAGGTTAAGTTGTTAACAGCAGAGTTCCTTTATCCACACAAATCGTTTTAATTTTTAAGTATGTTTTAGCAAGAAAAGTCATGTCACACAAACAAATCTCCATATCTAAATAAGCTTATGATGTGTACCTAGAGATCATTGTTTTCATTATAGGCTGAAATTGTATTTCACTTGCCTGGATGATAGGAATCAAAACTAGAGAGTCCAAGGAATAAGGCAATGTTGAATTTTGTTTTATATTGTTTATATACCACTAAATATTTCATTTTGACATTTTTTTTAAACACCCAACTGTGCAAAAATTCATTCATATAATTTTTTAAAAGAATGTTTTATTATGAAGTTAACATGTTAGAGTATTTGCCCTAGAATAAGCTTATGATGTGTACCTAGAGATCATTGTTTTCATTATAGGCTGAAATTGTATTTCACTTGCCTGGATGATAGGAATCAAAACTAGAGAGTCCAAGGAATAAGACAATGTTGAATTTTGTTTTATATTGTTTATATACCACTAAATATTTCATTTTGACATTTTTTTTAAACACCCAACTGTGCAAAAATTCATTCATATAATTTTTTAAAAGAATGTTTTATTATGAAGTTAACATGTTAGAGTATTTGCCCTAGATGTGCTTTTTCTTTAAAAATGTAATCTGAGATGAATGAAAAATGAGTCCCATTTCATTGGTAAAATCACAGGAGTTGACAGTCTTATTAATAAATGAGCATTCTCAGGGCTAGCTTTTTACTTATTTTGACTTTATTTCTCATTTATTGATGAGACTGCCGACTACGGAATACCATTTAGGCATTTGACTACCATATGGAAGTCAAACCAACAAATGGGGGTGAGTGCCTAACCTGTTATATAGACAAAAGAGAAAAATTTGACATACTTGTGAAATGTGTACATACCTATAGTTGGTTCAATGTTATCTGTAGATTCTCCACTTAAAACAGACAAAAGAGTGCTTTTCCCTGATTTAGACAGACCAACGCACACGACATTAAAGTTAGGCTTCTCTACTGGTGGTCCATGTCCGCACATCCTTCTGAAGAACTAAAACATCAAAAAATGTTATAAATAAATAGGGTTCTGGGTTTAAGCTTTGGCCATGAAAACTGTATCTAATATAAACATAACGAATATTTGGAAATGAAATAGCTGTTAAATTGCCACTTAAAAATTGTATGAATAAAGTATGTTTGAATATTACCGAGTATATGTAAATCCTTATGACTGCACAAAATAACTGCACGTTTTGGCACATTGCGATAGTTTTGATGGTTAACAAGAATATTCATGAATCTTGACAGAATTTCATTCCGGATTTACTTGTTTTTATATAAATATAAAAACTGCTGGAACAGAAAATGTTTTTCCGGAATAACAATTCTTTGCAATTATTACTTTGATATATTACTCGTAATAAATAAATAATGCACGTCAATATGCACAGATCCGTCACTATAGATAAAAATACGAGGCCTGTGGGCCCCATCCCCCACCTTTGGCTTACAACCTGAGCCAACCATCTTAGTTTTGATTTAGGCCCTATGTATTACTAAATAGGCATGTATTTAAGCAATGAAATGCTTTCTTTGGCGATTCATGCGGGCTGTGAAGGTGGCGACATTGCAGAAAAAATACATAACCCGCGTTTGCATGCAGCCCCCCCCCTTTAAGGTTTTGCATGGGACCATGTAAAAAATGAATTTTAAATAAAGAAATGAACAGTGGTATATTACCCCCCCCCCCCCCGAATCAGGATTTCGATGACCTTGAAAAGTTGCCCTTTTTGTGGATTTTTTTTTTTGGGGGGGGGGGGTAAAGATTTGCTGGATGAGGCTCTTTCAAAAACTATGCTACGTGCCTGCTTGTTCGAAATTATTTTGAGTGGAGCAGTTTCTTTTTCTCTCTCTCTTTTTTTTTTAGGAAGTGGGTGGTAAGAGTTGACACGTAGTAAAAGGCTTAAGCTACTAGTTCAGCGACTGACTCTACAATTGTTCATTCAACAACCGAATGTAATGGGGGGGGGGGGGGGGGTGTGGTCGTCACATCAAATAAGGGTTATCTCTCTTACTACATTGAGAATAATACAGAGAAAATGAAATGTCACTATAGTTTATGAAGTACAGTGATCAAGTTTTAATATGCAATCATGTTCAATCAATTCGAAGAATCCGCTGAATTAGAGACATTTTTGCATATAGGTAGAAGGTTTATCTACAGCAGTTCTGATAATCCATATATATAATTTATAAACTATGTGTAGTTAACGTTGCTTTTGATAGTGGCCAGCACGGTGGGATAGTTTCACTCTGAAATAACTTATTTTATTTTCAAGTAAATACTGTGGAATATTGATATACACTGTATATATTAGCCATGCATGGAAAAGTCGTTTACAGAGCTACATGACAGGCAACATCTGAGGGAAGGAAAGTGCGGGGGAGGAGGCGGAGTTTTTCTGGATGTATAATATGCAACTATATTCTTTACTTGAGTGTCGTGTATACCATGCGTGTGTACTGACCGCACCTCACTTTCGAACAGGTAAATCTATACATTTTTTGTTATCTCATTCTAAGATAAATAATCTAAACTGCTCTGTGGTTTTTTTTTAGGTTGCATGTACATGTATATAGTACCTAGAGCTGTACTTATACATGTGTACACATGTATTTAAATCATTCTCTCCAAAATGACATTCCACATAAATATCATACTTATTCAAAAAATGTTTCCCTCTTGATATCTAGATAGATTAGCCATATCATAATGTAGATGATAATAAATAATAATTTAATTAATATAATTTAAGTATGTACTGTACGTATGCCGTACTCTGTTCTCGTGTGATCAGTCACACCCCCCCCCCCCACCCCCTTCCACACCAAAATGGGGGGATAAAAAAATATAAAGATAAAAAAAATCTGGACACATCCTTGTCTTAATAAATCAATTTACACAAGTGAAACAAATATCTTATCAAATTCCTGCATAACACCCACTACTTTGTAAACCTTTCCTTTCTGACCCGGACGAAAGCTGAATGAAATCCACTCCTGCGTACTCTGACGAATAATTTGAATAATTCTTGAACAAATAAAGATTTCGATTCACTAGAGAAAAAAACTTCATTCATTACAGATATTGAATTCACTAACAACACTAAATCGACATAATAAATACAATTCCCCAAATTCTTAAAAATCCCACTGATAATATGTAATTCTTACAAAACGCGTTCAATGATTAAATTGAACCATTTAATAGTAGCCAGTTATGTCGCACGGGGCACCGCCCACAAAATTGTTTTCATTCCAGCAGATGTCGCTGCACTCGACACACCTGTATTCAGGTAGAGATTGCGGGTGGAAGCCATTTCGTATGACAGGCTGTGAACTTTTCAAGTGATAACTACCAAGCAATAACTTGACAAACGTAGAATAAGTGAAATTTCGGAAAACCACGGCGAAACCGGTTTTACGGAGCACATTACACAGTGGACAGTGCTGTTTGGTAAGTTACCGTTGGCGCGAAGTTGCATGCCCCCTGAACTATCGATCTGGCGATAGTCCCAGGGAAAATCACTTCTGCAGAAAGTTTATTTTCAATAGTGAAGTGGATTACGTGACATTTTGTGGCAGCGAAAGTTTTTTCTTTGACGGAAGTAAGGTATCTTTCATTCAAATGTGCCCGTGGTTGAATGTCATTGAAAACACTCCGTGAAATCTTGTTTGTATTAATGTAAACAAAACCCCAAACACGGGGTCTTATCTGACCACAGGTGACCATGTGAAAAGAAAAGCTTGTGATGTTATGTCCATTACTATTGTTTTATATAGATGTTTTGATGTCACGAAGTAGCTATTGATATTACGACATAAACAGGTTTTTGCAATAGGGAGAGCATGCCGACATTTGTTGATTAAAACACACGCGTCCTCGCACTCTCGGGAGCTTCATTGATCAGAGAGCCACACAGCAAGTTGTCATTTCATGTCAGAGAATCATAATATATTCATAGTGTATATCTGCTGAATTATAGTCCTCATTCTTATGTTTGAGTAGGTGGATGGATGTGGTGGCAACATTTTTTTTTTGGAGGGGGGGGGGGGGGGGTGTGCACTTAATGGTTTCTTCACAAACTTGAGAAGTTCCATGTTCAATGCAGTTTTTCTTACTTAGTATTTGTATTATTATGGCCTGAAGTGGATAAGTTTAAGGTTTATTTTGATTACCCACCCATCTATTGTGCATCTTTTGTGTCTGTGTGGTACATTCACCCTTCCTTGAGGACAGAACCCCTGAATGATTTTGTGGACCAGTGAATATTTGAAAGGTTTCAGCTCTGAGTTTGTTTGTTTCACTTATTAGGACAATGTTCTATGTATACATATATTCATAATGACCTCAGGCCCTCTATAGATACATGCCATCAACCAATTAAGTATAAATTTTGTATTAATAACAAATACTGAAATGAAGAAATTTTAACCGAACACAAGTTTATAAAACTTAAAATTTAAATTGTCCCACAAGTTGAGGGCTAAAATAACCATAAATACAGTGTTGTTGACTGTAACAAAAGGTATAATTGATAAATTTTGTCAAAATAATTAAAATATAATCAAAATCTCATATATCGCTGCTTATGTTTGACATATAGTGCATCATGGTCGCCTTCATAGAATTGTTTGCCCTCTACCAGGGTGTCGAGATAAAGCATAAAATGTTGATCATTTCTGATTTTCATTATATTAAAATTTTGTTTCTACCATCAATGTCAACCTAAACTTTTAATTCTGATTCAGGAGACCTAGGAAATACAAGCAATAGGGTGTAAAGTAGTACTAGTGTTTTAAGTTACAACACTACAGCTGGTTTAAATGATTAATTAGTGATAGTGTTTGAAACGAGATACGCTAATGTATAGAGGAAGATTCAATTCAAAAGCTAAACTGCATTAGGGTATCTTAGATTTTGTAAACAAAAACCCAGATGTGACCAAAGCCAGTTGATTATAGAGGGAGGCAACTTCCTTTCTTTTATCACATGTTTATCAGTCCGAGTCCTCAGATACAGACAAATATAATTATCTATATCAGAAAAGCATGCGCAAACACTGTAAAATTAAAAAAAATAATAATCAGTAATGCGGCTAAAGGAAATTAAATGACTGATAACCTAGGTATTTGACCCGCAGTATAAAATCGTGACAGAAAATGTTCATAAAACTGTTTGTAAATGTAGATATACTGGTAGGTGATTCAATAGGGGCTGGAGGATTAGTAAGCTTAGTGTAGCAGTTTGTTTACCATTAATTAAGTCCTTGTATGGAATGAACTGACGGTCTGAAAAGCGAAAAAGGAAAATGACCTCATGTACATTGAATGTTGATTGAAAATTTAAATAGTACAGTCAGTTTAATTTACTACTCTCTCACGCAGTACTTGCGAATTTCGGTGCATTGTTGCTGAGATCATTTGGTTATGAAATCTTGCAATTTGATCTCTTTGCGAATGTCTTTATAACATACCAGTAAATGGAGCCTTACATAAGATTGAAATAAATTGCAAATTAATCTGATAGGAGTATTTGCACGAGAATGATCACTTTTGTTCTGAAAATCCCCTCTTGTTTAAATCCCTGGAGAGGTTTCCGTTGGTCAACATTGGACGTCTTTCTGTCAGTTCCACTGCTATTGTCCTGTTTAGTGATCGGGAAATGTTCTAAATGTGGAATTTGATAAAAAAAAAATTGCCATGAAAGCTGTCCTTCTTTTTGAAAATTGAATGACACTTGTTAGTATCCAAGCTTTCTTTGTTAGTTCGAAGAGGGTTATAGCTTTTCTTCTTGATAGTTAAAGATAGAAAATATTTAATTTAATGATAAGTTTTTGAACCCCAGTGCAGGGTTGGATTAGAACAGGATGCTTTTTCTGTAGGGGGTGTCCTCCAGTAAATACACTTTCATCACTATTTCTATTTTTAAAAAGTAAGTTTTGAGCCTTTTATGTTTAGGAAAAAAGTTTCTGGTATAAAATTACTATTACTAAAGTCTGTAATCTCTTTTGTAACTAGACACCTGTATTCTGACAGGTTTTTGCAGTTACTTGGGTAAGGTGTCATCAAATACCTGATCTTGTGCACAAGGCGTCAATTTCTCGGGATATGCTGGTTGTTATGCATATAAATGCAGTTGAAATACAGACAATGAATCATTTTAAATGACTGTAAAAATGTGTGGTTTCAAAATGAAATTCATGTATGCTAATGCGTGTCTAAGGCTCCCTTGAATAACTAGTGTCTTGCAGTGTTTGTGGAATGTTGGGGCCCTCCGCGGTTCTAAGTCTTAGTCAGTACATTCGTAGATTTATTGAAGTCCCAAGGTAGCCTTAAAGAAAGTTTATAGCCTTAAAGAAAATACAGGTAGTTCAGTTCAGGTGGTTGAAAGAAACTGCTGTAATGTTAAGCAATTAAGGCCAATTACAACCATTAATCCATTGAATAGGGATGTGATAATGGTCCGCAATTTCTCAGTGAAAAAAGGAACAGTCCGCTCTCTGCATGTTAATTTTCAAAGCCCTTCATTAAATTATGGTGACCAGCAACTTTGCAAAGCTTTCATTAATTTTTCTTCCTCTTCTCCATTTACCTATTAAGAGAAAATGAATGAATTATGTTTAGACTGCAGCCAAAGAGCACAGTCCCAAACGAATGCATTGTATGCTCTATCATTAACTGGGATGGTGGACAGGATCAGTGTATTACGGAATGCTGCGCTTTAAGATTATTGGACTGTGTTTTTTTGTACAGTCTGACATTCCTTTGATGCCGATAGCGTGTTTATTGTATCGGATGATTTACAAGGTTTGGATTCGGTATGCTGCATTGTATGTCATCAACGTCTACCTAATCTTCTGTTGTTGTAACACCTATTCACTCAGTGCAAGTCTTTCCTGTTTGGCCTACCTGGTAATTTAAGGAAAATGTCTGTAAAAGGTAACCCAGAATACCAATCAGCACCCATGGTAACCTTCGTCAAGTGAAATCTTTACTGGTGCAGCGTCTATCACTTAAAAATATGCACCATGGAGTCACACAGAGTAGAATTTCACTGATACACAAATACTCCTTCAACATATTACAATGATTCAGTGTACAGTTTTACAGTGATGCAGTGTACAGTTTAAGTAGATAACAGTCCTCTTTATCCCACAGATGTGTGTGATTTAAATTATTGCTTCCTTTATTTTTCTACATCTCATCAACAGTTATCTTTTCACCTGCTTGTGACATTTGACAGAATCGCTTGATGAGATATGCATGACCCCACAGACTACCAATTTTGTACAGGAAACCTGATTAATTCTGCTTTTTGAAACAAAGAACTGGCCATTTCAATTTAAACAGCCTCTGATATGTAATTTTTTCAAACATTATGTAATTCGTGTGACGTACGTTAAAGAAGAGTTTGATTAATAAGGTCAAGAATTGGCTCTCAGGTGTTCTAAGTTTTGCAGGTGATGTATGGAATATTCTGTTAGTGTATTCGTTTGAAGAAAGTGGAATAATGACCTGCTTGCAGGAGGGAAGCATGAATTATTGAATGGAATGTATGACCCAAATGAGTCCCAGCAGGGACAGATACATAGGTGTGGGATTATACATGGCTGATCAGGTGTTTTGTGAGGGGCTTAAAAACCCTGTAACAGGTAGGAAATGCGGGACAAGGGCTGAATAGATCTAATCTGTTTGAACTTTTGACAGTTTGATATAACGAAAGCTTGTTATTTATCTTCAGAGCTTCGTTTTTCGAATGTTACCTCATTCTTGGTCCTGTGTACCTGGGTATAATATCTTGTGTTTACATTTTTTTGTGACTTGATTAGTGGTATTGTTGACATTCTGCTGACCAGGGGGAACATTCCGCGGTGTGTCTGTGTAAGGAGGTGTCGGACTATGATGATCATTGTAATTATGTGCCATTGACCTCGGGGGCACATGAGGTCACATTAAGAGTGACATCTCGTACTACCTATTAGAAGTCATCAGCATTATTCATTGATGATTCGATCTCTGTGTACGTCAGACAAGATTATCACAAACAGTTATCTAAGAGTTCAGATACAATATGCTATTACTCAATCGTAAAACATTTGATTCTATGATTTTGATAGCAAATGTTAGTTGCATTGAGAACATTACTTGACTATCTAGAAGAAAATTAAAAGCAATGCAGTTCTTGACATTTTAGAAAGATATATGATGGGTCAAGTGTTTAGACTTGGAGATACATAGTTCTACATTTATAGTAACATGCATTTCAAAGATATTTGAATATAAATGCTAGAGAAATTATTTGAATAAATTTCAATAAAGTCTTGCCATGCAAATGACATATTCATGGTATATTTACCTATTTCTTATTCAGACCATTGATTTACTTAGATTCAGAATTCAACAAGGACTTAATATTACTTTTCAAGGGTAAGGATCAGTTCTTAAGGTAAAAGGATGGAGTCATCATCATTTTCATGTTTATATAAGAATACAAAATTTATGGTCTGTGTGTTGTAGACTAGATATTTCATCGAGCAAACAGTAGAGGAATTATCATAAACTTGAATTTTTTCCCTCGGTATTTGTCATTGACAATCATCATTATTCAAATATGTGGGCATCCCATAATTGACTGAATTCAATTTTAAGCTTGGTTGTATGTTTGGAATGTTGTAAATTGAAAAAAAAAGTTTGAGATTCTATATTGCACAAAAGATATGTAAACCAAGATACCTGCAAAAAACACCACAGTAATATTTGCATATTAGCAATTGATCATCTCCATTCTGAGTAGATTGAAAACCCTAAAAGTATTGGTATGACGAAAGAAGCTTTTTATATGTGATACACCTGTAATGCATTGCATTGCATGGCCTAAATTGTATACCTGTAGTTCACTGAGGCAGATACATGCATACATGATAATTCATAGTATGCTTATGCAGGTAATTTTAACCTGAAAATTTAATGAGGGCAAATTAAATCAAGATAATTAATGAGTGTAAAGCATTGGTGAAATCCATATTTGTTGTGGTCTAAATTGACCATTAATTTGCACACCTTTGACTGGAATGAAATAATTAAGCTTGAATTTATCCTTCTCTGATGAAGGTTCCCTTAAATTCAGACTTATATGGGATATTAACATACTAGGTGTTCATTAGTATGACACCAGTGGACCGCCGACCTCTTGACTGTGTCTCTTTTCTACAGTCGGAATGATGGGCTTTAGTGACTGCACGGCTATGGACTGTATTGGTACAGAAGGTGAAGTTCCGTGCCAGTTAACATGATGAAAAAATAAAAATAATTTGTATGTATGTGCTGATGTGTGCCCCTTAGAGTGAGGATTTTTTATACATACAGTACTATGGGCCTTGTGTGTCTGAATGAATTAGCATAATCACTGGAATGCGGTCATGCTATAGAATTGTGGGACGGGGACTTAAATCTCTCTTTGCCGTATTTTTAAATGTAATGTCAACACCAGCAATGCTTTACAAATCATTTCCCTTTGAAATTATTCTATTATTTAGGAAACCTAATAAATGCATTTTTTCCTGTGATATCCTTTTAACCACATGTACTTCTCAATATGAAACTCTCCTGTGTTCTCTTGAAGAAAATATGTTGCATATTTGCTGCAAAAAGTTCCCAGCTTTCTTTCCGTGTGATTTGTTTTTCCTTTAACAAGCTTGATCTAACTTGGTATTTCATTAGACATTCACTAAACCCATTCTCTAGAGAATAGCCCACCAGTAATAAGATTTTAATAATACCTACTGCAAATTTTGGCACTATGACAGTATTTCCTTTAACTGGCTGTGGAGTGCTTTACTATGTAGACCAACTGCATACCAATGTAAACAACACAGAAAATCTCCCCCCATCTCAAAAACAGTCATATAACCTGATCGGCCCATTTGAATTTCAAAATTTGCTGCAGATCAGGTATACAGGACAGGTAGGATCTTTTAATTTACCTGGCATAATGACTCAAAACAGGGTTAACACAAAAGGGAAAAGCAAAAGTAGTGTACAGTATGCCATGCACCACAAGCTTTTTTTTGTGCTGCATTTTGTGCATTTTTTTTTCAAAGGGGAACTTTGGATCTCGACAGAAGTATGGTATATAATTGTCTGAGTAAACAGGAGATGTATGGTTGCCCAATTTAATAAGCAGAAAATTAAAGCTATAGACGGCAGATCATTACCTATTTGATGCCAGATAAAGATATGTCTAATCATTCTTAAGCTCTTCTTAAGTTGTAGAGAACCTTCTTGAACTTTTTCAATGTCTGTTTTGAAAATGTGTCCCTGTCACTGCATATTAAGCTGATACAGAAAAAATAGGACACAATTGTATTTGTATTTTACGCAAAAAAAAAGCAGACACTTTTCATATTTTATTACACATGCATATTTAAATTGTGTTAAACGGAGAAGTTTAGCTTTTCTGAATACTGAAGATTTTTATAGCTATCATTAATGACCATGGAGAAACAAAAAAAAAAAAGAGAGCGTCCCAATTTGCCTCCATTGGTAGAACACACATTCAATATAAATGGACGATCAGAAAGCGGTTTCTTGTCCAACACTAAACGTAACATGATTTATTATGATCTGTAAGAAGGTGGTTGTATTTTTTATGGGGTAATGAAATTGATATGAGGCTACTAAAGTTGACTTGAATTTCATTGCATTGAGTTGAAATCTTCCCTCTGTTTTGAAAGACAGTTAGGATCTGTGCAGTTTTATTGTTCAGATTTTTTTTTCTGCTCATAGCTAGGTTATGGAGAAGCACATGCATAAATTCTGAATTCGGAGCATTTGTTTGTGCAGATTGCATTGGTTAAAGTATCCACTACTATGGTAGCAAACGCATCTGTTAAAAATGTTTGAGATCATGTATGCACATTCATTAGTTGTCACTTAAATATGCTACATTTTGAATTGTCTTTACAGATGGAACTGAGACACAAATGAATACATGTCAGTGATGGATGTACAAAATTTCGAGAAGGGTCGTATCAAAGCCCTTCAGGATGAGAGAGTTTACATACAGAAGAAAACCTTCACCAAATGGGCCAATGCCTTCCTCGAAAAGGTAAGGAATATAATCATTTCTGCTTTAGTGTAAATGAATTATACATACAGGGATAGAATTTAAAAGGGGGGGATACATTTATGGATCTCAATGATATGTAATTTTTGTCTTAGACAAGATTAACTATATTCTCATTTTCTGTTTCATATTTTTGGGGGTGGGGGAGGGGAGGCATGCAAAAGTTTGACAGAATTTGCTGATTAACTTTACAATCTAATATAATGGTCATTTATCACAGTGAGAGTTATATACCTTGTCAATAGGTCCGTGTACGGGTACCTTAATTTGAGTATATATAGCCCAAAACATTCACAATGAAGAATCAGGAAGGAATTTTCCAGTAATTTGGCAAATTTTCATTAATTTTAACAAAATATTATAGTTTTTTTGTTGGATTTTTTCATACAGTATTTAAATTTGTAAAGGCAAGACAGATACCTATTTCATTTGATGGGATTGGTCAAATAGAAAATTGAATTTTGAATAACAATGCACTTATTATGATACAGAATGCTAATTTTCATCTGACGTCCTTATATTTTAAGTTTTTTGAATTTACAGGGTATTGATAAGATTTTTAACATATATCAAAATGCTGACTACCAAAATTCCAAAAGTTAAAACACAGCAAATAAATCTGGAGAATGGCTGAAGATTCTTGGGACTTTAACTCTGCATGGCTGACAAATACTTGTAAACATAAGAGCTTAGCCTAAAGATTGTAAATTTTAAAGATCAACATATACATGCATACTCACTGACCCAGAGTTTGTAGATATACCGATACATTATGTATTCATGAATTATCTGGTATCTTCAGGGTTCTTTTCACTCATTTTTGGCAGAAAGGAAAAAGGGGGGTGTATTTTTTCAATTTGTTTACTACATTTGCAAGTCAGTAGTTCATATAATCTAGAATCTGCCTTAAAGAAAAAGTCTGATATATATTTGTCTAGGTGGGTTTCCCCCTTTTAATGCATCTGAATTATATAGCATCCTAAACTCAAACTCTTGAAAGAAAAAGTACATGAATTTGAGGTCAAAATTCGGACTTGATGCCGTGTATTGACAAGGAAAGTTTGCAAGGATGTATTTTTTGGTCACCATGCAATGTTGCATTAGCTTGGACCAGTTCTGTCCCATAAGTATATATTTCTGTACTGGGAAATATTTCATTTACATTTAAACCACAATTAACTCCCAGCTACTGATTGAGAAAATAACAGGAAATAGATGTGCTAAAATGAAATAAACGAGCCTGACTGGTCTGTAGCTGTCAGTAGCGCTGTGGTTTGTCCCTGCTATTTTAACTGAGGTATTCCAACTATTTTCACTATCTCCTAGCTGCTGGTTAAGTTGCCAGGTAGAAGTTTTATATCAATATTGGAACACACTTTTAATTGATAGATGGGTCCTTACTTGGGTTGGACATAGCCCAGCTACCTTGGATGTCTGATTAGGCGAAGTAGGGCCTTTACCAAATCAGACCTGCATGTAGCAAGAGACCAGGAGTGTTATTATGTAATGCAATTGAAATTTGATAAAATTGTGCACTCAAAGGCTTACCAACTTTGAATATTATTGTCTGCCTACTGATTGTTATGTAAGTGCCAAAAATACAGGACTGCTGGGCCTATTACTCCATACTTTGCTCACTAGGGAGATATCCTAGAAAGATCAATGAACGGAGCCAAATTTGATCAGATCCTAAATAATTGTCGTTTTGGGATTTTTATAATGGGGACAACGCCCAAATTTCGACACTACTCCCTGAATCAAGTCAAGTTTCAGCTTATACAGTTACGGTTGTGTGAGACAGAAATCTGTATATGCTGTGTCACTTGGAATGATAAAACTTCGGAAAATTTAAACATTTTGATTGATTGGTACAATAAAAATGTGAAATGGAAATACATGTAAATATGTGTATATTTCAGACTGATGGTGTGTTAAATATTTACTAGAGTGTGGCCTTGATGAATGCAGGAATAACAAAATATTTGTTTCTTGATTTACACAGACACAGACCAAATACTAACTTGTTAACATTGCCCCTAAGTGTCAGTTGGTGCTGTACACTGCTGGTTAAACAGCTATGGGTGTCCATAACATTATAACCATTGGCAGCTTTATGGGCTGCCCTATCACCTAATTAAGATAGATAGGTTGGTGGAATCTCCAATCTGACCATGCTTGACCACCAAAGTGTGAATCCTCAACTTGTAAATGATCTTGCTAATGTATGTAGTTATTGCTCTCACAAATTCTACATTTCCTGTCTTGGTTCAATAACACCACCTGTTAAGCATGATTTGATATAGAAAAAAAAATGATGTGTAGAAAAGACTGGGGGGGATACTTATATAATAGGTTATAATATCAATATGGCTCCACGTCATATGCAGAAGTTCACTTTTTTAACTGATTGTGTCAAAGAACAATTGTGTCATTATTAATCACACTATAAACAGGCAATCTTGCTATGGCTTTGATGTAAAAAGGGTAAATATTCTTGCAGTCTGTTTGGTGCCAGTTTTCTTAGGTGTGAGATTTTTTTATGCAACCTTGTCCCCAAATTTTGGGGGGTATGATTACTGAAGACTTTTTAAGTTGCAGTGAATAGTGAGACTATACAGAAGCCAAAGATGGAAATCTTTAGAAGTCTGTAAAAAGGTCCAAGTATTACACCTTACGTGATTTATCTCGAAAATCGACATGATAAGAAATAAAATCTACAGGTCACGCTTCAGTAGGGATCTACTTAAATACCTGACCCGAATCTTGCCAGACCATCTTCATATTGTCAAGACGGGTGCTATTTAAAAACAAGAGGAGGGGCTTTAAATTGAAAAAAAAAATAATCTGTATATATTTTTAGATTCTGCATTAATAAAGCCTAATTTTAATGATTTGAAATAATGGTTAATAAAAATGATTGCATGACTTTTTTTTTTTAATACCCGGTATACAAAAATGATTTATGCATGTCCTATTTTTTACTATGTACTATAAATCTAAATGCTGTTAGGTTTTGGTATATTCCTCAGGAAAATGGTGATCTATTATGATAAATATTTCAATTCCTCTTTGGGAGAGTGTACACTAAATTTTCAACCAGGCCAGATATATTCAAGTTCATTAACCATGAAGGTTAAGGTTGTAAATGCATTTTAAACAGAAGTTGACCTAGAAATAAATATTTGCGTATTTATAACAAATTCATGACTTTTAAAAAACCTCTTGACACACACTCAAAAAGACATTCTTTCATAAATGAGAAATTTGACACAAGCGAAAAAAATGTTTTTGTGTTGCAGCTATACTCATGTTTCTTCCATTTTGTTGGAATTTATATAGTTCACAACTTTCCCAAGCTACATGCAAATATAATTCATATACTATATCAGGAATTTTTAACATTTGTATTACTTTAAAATGTATTGTTGCTGTGAATTAGAATATATGAAGATGTATAAAAATTTTGGTTTGAAATAGAATTTGATGAGTTTCCTGTGTAGAAAAAGCTGGGTAAAAATAAACAAATCCTTCTGATTGATTTGTTTTGGAAAATTGCATCTGTCTGCTCTTTGTCACATCACAAAACTGACAGGAAGTGACATCATTACTTTCTGCAGATCATTCCGTCTGCATTTTGCATCCAGGAAATGCCTTTGATATATAGGACTGTATGTAAGCTTTGCTTTTAAAATAATTTAAATTCCTTTTTTACAGGCTCGTCTTGAAATTAAAGACTTATTCACAGACTTGGCAGATGGGAAAATTTTGATGAAACTGCTGGAAATCATTTCTGGAGAGCATCTTGGCAAACCAAACAAAGGGCTTATGCGTGTACAGAAAGTTGAAAATTTAAGCAGATGTTTGAAATTTCTAGCTACAAAGGTAAATTCATTGGTGAAAAATTGCAAAACTGTTTGGTCACAAGTTAAATGCTTTTCCTTAAAGTTTTCAGCTGTTGGTTTTCTGTTATGAACATATAAAGCAATAAAATGGATGAACAATAAAATAAAGAATGTGTATAAAAGCTGATATTTGGGACCACGCTAATCTAGATAAATGAATGTTTGAAGTTTTGGAACATTTTACTTTGACAGGTTTATTTTGAGAACATTGGAGCAGAAGATATTGTAGATGGCAACCCACGTTTGATTCTCGGGTTAATATGGACCATCATTTTGAGGTTCCAGATTCAGGAAATAGAAATTGAAGTGGTACCTATATTTTGTTTATGTATTGCCTACAAATTTTATTCAACAAATGCATTTCTTTTGTGCAAATTCAGGTTTATTTATACAAATATTGGACCTGAAGTCATTGAACTTTAATTCACCTTTTATAAAAAAAACCTTAATAAGTAATGAATTAAGGCATTGCCCTAGTTTGCATCAATTTCTGGATTCAGTGTGTCAACTTAACATGCAAGATATCAACTGGTTCCCTGATAATTGGGTCTTGGTCAGTTGGTCATAACCATACATGGCATTTTTACTAAATTGAGTACATCCTGCCAGTTATAAAACTATTAGTTTCTTTAAATTTTTCAATAACTTCTGGATTAAAATCAACAAACTCTTAAATCTACATTCGGATCATCAAATGATGAATTAAAATATGCAACATATGAATCTTCCATTTGATTTTAAAGTTTAAACTTCAAATACTTTGACCCCCAATTGAAAACTTTTGAAAGAAACCTTCTCTTTGTACTATCTTAATGATAAATAGGTCATGATAAATCAAGCAGCAGTCTTGAACACAAAGATCTTGATTTTAAGCACTGGCACGTGACACCTGATTTTTCACCAGTGAATTCTTGCGGACAAGGAAATGCACTTAATTAACCATAAAGGGAAACAAAACAACCTTTCACTTATGGAAATTGTTTTCAGTAGATACAGATTGTGTTCAATTGTCCATACAGAATTGGCCTGGTTAAAGACTAGTAAACAACAGTGTACACAGCCTTGTATTACATGTTATTTTTTTGTGTTGTAGGATGAGGAATCTAGTGAAAAAAGGTCCGCTAAAGATGCCCTACTGCTCTGGTGTCAAAGAAAGACAGCGGGGTAAGCAAGGGAAAAAAACGCAATGAAAAGCCAAGGGCAAAATAGTACATCCCTGTTATCATTCAAATGTAGAAATTTTATTTTAAAACAAGTAGTTTTCTATATAGGTGTAAATCATATCGATTAAGGTGTCATAAATATTATCTCATGAATATATAGGAAGTCAGGTTTTATCAGAGCGACAATCAATATTCTTAGTTTTTGTTGCTTACATTTGCACTTTCTTAGCTCAGAGATTCAGCAATGATGCATATTGAACATTGAACAAGATTGATGAGGCCTGAAATATATTATCAAATATAGGAATGCTGTTATTTGCCCTCTAAAGAATTGATTAATGGTGGCATAATACACATGGTGACATCTTGCAGTAATTGATTGTTAGAGGACATCTTTAGGTCTAACTTCGTTCTCAGACATAAGAGGTTGTTTTTACCACTCAAGGACAATGGCTGGTTTAAACATTGCGTTTTCAGATGTTACAAGATGTTAATTCAAAATGACGTATTTATCGTGTTCCTATGTCATGTCAGATTATTAAATGTGGTGGGCCTCTTTTTAAATGTCTTTCACTTTGCCCTATGATTTGCAGCCTATGAAATTTAAAGATTTTAATTAAGAGCATGACACATCCAGTGTTTCATGACAAAAATCTGTTAACATTCTTTATTGTACTAAATGGAAGGAAGTTCCCCTAAACAACATTCAATTATAATCTTTTATGAAAGTCTTTCTGCCAATAGATCAATATTTGATCAATAACAAATTATCTCCCTTGTCCTCACCTAGGATGAAATCAGCCAGATTGCAATTAAGAATGTGAAACAAAAGAGACTAGGAACAATATGTCAATCAATTTTTCCTCCATCGATAAAGAAATAAAAGTTAATCCTAGCTAGCTCAAGGAAAGTTCCCATTGTAGAGATTCCTTGTTACAATTCTTGATTGAATTCCATTAATATCTTGTGGCGGTCCTGATAAATTCCCTTGATGGGATAAACTCCCTTGATGGATGGGGGGTTCTGTGTTGACATCAGGGGGAGATTAGTACCAGTGTCTGGGGTCTGTTCTCTCCTACCTGACTAACAGTCCGATCAGACACTTTACGATTATTGATGGAGTCTGATTTATGAGTCTAATGGAAATTTCTGTGAGGAGGAAGACTTTAAGATTTGTTTTTCTGGAATTAATACTAAATAGAAAGATTTTAAGACTTGTATTTTTCTGGAATTAATACCAGTTTTTCTCCTAATCATGTTCTAATTAGGTATCCTGGTTCTTCTCATATTTTGGCATTGACAATTTATGGTAATGGAGTTTCTGTTTGCTAGCTTTTAGAGATGATGTGTAAAGTCTGTTTGTTTTCAGTTCAAAATCTTTGAGGTGAATTATTTTAGCATTTAGAAACCTCAAAGCATGTATACCTCCCAAATGTGTAAATGTTTTACATGGTAATGACAGTAAAACAAACATTTAATAAACCCATTGGGTTTCAAAAGGAATCGGAAATAAAGTATTAAGCAAGGACACTTTAGCTCATTGTTCTTTTGTTTTAGATATATAGGTACATCATTGTTCCTACTGGATAATATTATCAAGTAGTACATGTATATAATATAGATATTATGAGTGTGTGCTCTGTGAAGAAACTCTCAATTAATACATCAGTTTCACTCAGGAAAGATTTGAGAGACAATAATCTTTTCATCTTGTGATACATTTTTGTATGGTATTTACATGTACATGTATATATAAAATGTATTAGTTAAGTACAGAAGAACTGTTTATTCATATCACAGGTGCTCTAAGTCTTCCTTATGTAACATAACTATCAAATATCATATACTCGGTATGTTTAAATAATTTAACCTGGAAATGAGATATGTTTGCATGTCACGCTAAGCATATTGTCATTGCCGAGGCCTGTGACCCAAATCAGTTTCACTTACATGCTTTAATTATTCTTCAGGAAGTCGGGTATCAGCAGGTAGTGTCAGATGTTTGGATTTCACCTTTGACCTTTTGTTTGTGATAGCAGCTACTGTTGATATTTGTGTGCTTGCTGATTACATTCCTTTCCAGTTGCACTTATTTTTATAAAAGTAACATACATTTTGACAGGGATCAAGTTTAATAAACTTTCATGAATTAGATTGAAAAGATTATTTTACACATGAATAGTATTTTTTTTAGAGCTAGTTTCAATCAGAAAGACATCAAGATTGTTTGTATATTTTGATACAATATTTAAGCCCATCACTTAACATCCCAGAATATTATTACTGTTTACAGGGTTATATTCATCCCTTGTTATTTTCACCCTCCTTACTTGCAAACTGTTTCGCCCCTTCTTGAATTCGCCCAGATGAAGTTGCGTTTATCATTGGAATTTGCCCAGTCTTCAATTCACTCACTGAAAATGAGGGCAAAAGGGGCGAAAATAAAATGGGGGAGAATATTTCCCTGTATACATAAGTAATAAAATCAATTGTTATGCACATATGTCTTTCCACATCGATAAACCCACTGTCACCAGTCTGTCTTGCACAATATCCATGCCATGTCCTTAACATAATTACATGTCCTATGTATTAAATGAGTTGCCTCTATGTTTTTCTATGTAAATAAATGTTTCTCTCAAGAAGTCTTGATGGTATGGTTTGTGTTTTAGGTACCCAGGGGTCAACATTACAAATTTTACAGGAAGCTGGAGAAATGGATTGGGATTTAATGCTCTTATTCACGCTCACAGGTAAACAATTCTAACAGAGTTATCTTTCTTGAAACACATCTTGATTACATTTTGTGTTGACTGATGTTTCAAATAATTATTAAAGATAGTCAAATAATAAAAAATATCTTATTTCAAAAATGGCATTCAGAAGTCTTTATTAGATTTTAATTTTTCTTACCTTTCTCTATAAAAGACCAGACTTAATTGACTACGATCGACTACATCCTGAAGATCACATTGGTAACCTCAACCATGCCTTCAACACAGCAGCCAATGAACTTGGGATTCCAAAGATCTTGGATGCTGAAGGTTTGATAATACCATTGCAAATCCATTGTTCTCTAAAATGTTCTTGAAAATTTTTTGTTATAAATGTAACGCTCTCATGTTTGAAATTTTAATGAAATATGAAATGAATTTGCCCCTATATAATTACCTAATAAAACTGATAAATCTTAATACTTATTTTGTTTCACAAAAATTTGCAAGCACATATTTCTATTTTATCTAGATGTGGATGTTAATCGGCCAGATGAGAAGTCTGTCATCACCTATGTGGCCTCTTACTATCATTATTTCGCCAAAATGAAGAGTGAAATGACAGGAGGAAAGAGAATCGCAAAGGTAGAATCACTTTAACCTTGCTGGTACTGTAGGGACTGTGAACTATAGTTTTACACATTTTTTTCAGCTCATTTGACTTATCTATCCATGCAAAAAAATAGTTCTTTTGGAATATATATTTTATGATTGATATTAAAATCAATGTAAATATTACCATTATATGTACTGTTATTACAAAACAAACAAGGATTAACTGTTGTATCTTACTTTCTAACTGTTCCATTTGCACAAGAGTGCAGTTCCATTTATTAGTGTGCGACATCTTTCGTAAGGGTTTCTTATCAGTGTATTCCTGTAAGCAACTGGAATAAACTATCTCATTTTATTAATTTTTCGCTCTTTATAATTTAGATTTTAGGCTTGATGAATGATGTGGAGAAAATGGTGGACGACTATGAAACCTTGACTTCCAGTTTGTTGGAGTGGATTCGGTACACCATCCACAAACTGAACGACCGTAACTTCCCAAACTCCCTGGATGGAGTCCAGAAGGAGCTTCTTAAATTCAAAACCTACATTACTCAGGAAAAACCACCAAAGTAAGGAATCTCAGAATTCTGAAAACACTTTGTGGTGTTCACGCATGTTCAAACTCTGCAATTACTGGTACCTAAGTGTTTGAAAAGATTTGATGATATAAAATATTTGTACTGTTCATCTTATTACAATATGTAGTGAGAATCTGTGAAACGGAAAATTTTTATATCCTTCCATAAAAATAGTGAAAAATATCAGTAATGGGGATATGTATAACAAATTTTGATATCTGTGAGTTGTGTATTGATGGATGGAATTTTCACACAGGTACAGAGAAAGGGGAAACATAGAAGCCCAATTCTTTAACATACAAGCCAAACTGAAAGCCAATGGACAAAAATTATATACGCCTCCCGAGGGGCAACTAATACACGACATAGAGAGTGCATGGATCCGCTTGGAAAAGGCCGAACACGAACGAGAGGTGGCGCTCAGAGACGAAATGATTAGGTACAGGAAATTTAACAACAAATAATGTTTTGATAATTTTTTTAAAAATGTATAGATTTAATGCGTAACTTTTGTTTTACTTGTGAGAAATTAAGATTTCCTCTTTTTGCATTTAGGCAAGAACGACTGCAACAGTTGGCCGAGAGATTTAGGAAGAAGGTTAGTAGTAATGTTTCAGAGGGAAACTGTGTTTTTATTTTGAGTTTCCATACATGGAGTGATGAGAATTTTTCTCTCCAGTTTGTAAGTTTATTTGATGTTCTCAAATTCATCAACTGAGAGTCTGTAAATTGAAATGTGACAATTAAGAAAAGCCACGTCTACAACCATAACAGTACCTATAAAGCATTACAATTTTGTTAAAATTTTGTGCCTTCATTGTTTTTGAGATGAAGTGTCTGATTTGTTTTCAGGCTGAGATTCGCGAGTCGTGGCTAAACGATATGAGTACGATCTTAGATGAGAGTATTGTTGCCAATAACTCAGCACAAGCAGAGGCAGCCATTAAGAAACATGAAGCTATCAGTGCCGAGATCCTGGCTAGGGTATGTCAGTCTGTTATAGTCCAGCAATGCCAGATTATTTATTACTTAACTCTTTTTAGTGTTTTTTAAAATACTGTATATTCCTAATTAAATGCAAAGAATTAATTTCCATTTTAAATTGCAAAAAAGCTCCTTTTGCAGATTTTGAAATCTTTTGTTCTTTATACTGCTGTATGAAATTTTTACAACTTAAGCACTCGTATTTTTATGTTTTCATAATTTTACGCATAAGAGTGGGATTGCAAAATAAAGTACTTGCTTAGAATAAATAATGGTTAGAAACAATTTATTGATATCTCTGAATGAGAATATATTCTGACCTTGAAATAAACTTGCTATTTCAGGAGGACAGGTTTCAATCACTGAACAGTCTTGCCAGAGAACTTGTGGAGGGCAGCTATCATGGCAAGGACCAGGTTCAAACCATGTAAGAAACAACCTCAATACCATAGTATAGGATTCATTTGGATTTTTAACCTTTTATCACTTTAACATTTTTTCTTTTTTAAAAAAAAATCATTGTTGAATTGTAGTGATCAAACAATCATGAGAAAATGGCGGGAGTTATTGGATAAATTAGAAGGAAGAAAGAACCTCTTATCAGGATTTAAAAACACCATGAACATGTTTAGAGAAATCGAGAACATCCAAGAGGAACTGAAAGAAATTGAGGTCAGGAGTTCTGGTCTGTTAGTAATATGACAAAATATGTCCAAATTTTGAAAATTTATGATTTCTTTTTGCTATTTCCATGTCATTTTGAATGAAAGTCCTGTTTTTGCTGTACCAAAGTCCAAACTCTGAAGAATTAAGAGACTTTGAGAATATGTGAAATTTTTTGAAGAAAAGAAGTGGTGTTGCGCTTGGCACAATAGGCAGAAAAAAAATATCATAAACACTTAATCTTTATTACACTTATCTCACATTTACAATTTCTCCCCTTTCTTACCTAATACATAACCGTTTTGCTTTTCTTATAGTCCAAAGTACAAGTGAAAGATACAGGGAAGCACCTGCAGGCGACCGAGGATTACCTCCAACAGCACAGTTTGCTAGAGACGCAGCTCAAGGCCCTGTCAAAGAGGGTCCGAAACCTCAACCGGAGGTCCAAGCAGATAGAGCCCACCCACCAGGAAGGAGGGGTCCTCGAGAAGAGGCTGGAGGACCTCAACAAGGACCTCGACAGGTACCTCGTTATTCTATATTATTTTGTCATTGAAGAAAATGTCAGGATATATTTCAGATGGATAAATTCAAGTTCATAGTATATTGTATTTTACAGTTTTTGTTTATGTCTGTTGATGCAGGGAATTAAGAAAAATTCCTATTTTTAATGACAAAATTCACCAAAAAAAATCCCAGTACTTCTAGTCTAGATTGGAATAGAATGTGGACAATTTGCTTCCAATAAAACTGAAGCTATGTCATCTGTAATACAATTAGTTTATTAAAGTAACAATCATAGCATTTCCCATACAATTTGTTAAATGCAATAATGTAGCCCTCTTCGTATTTTTTTAGGGGGAGAGTAAACATCAGATATAAAAAATCGGAGAGGGCTACATTGTTGCAGCTAACAAATTGTATGGGAAATTCTATGATGGTTACTTTGATTAACTATTTGTGTTACAGATGACAAAGCTTCAGTGTTGTTGGAAGCAAATTGAAAGTAACGGGTGGGCTTGACTTATATAAAAATCTTGACAAGCGAAAAAGAAAGAAAAAGGGTTAGGGTTATAGTTATGTCTAACTTTGCAACAAATTTACTGCCCGTCCCTTCGGTTCCGATGCCCCAAATTAATATTATTCAATCCAAACAAGGTTAATAAAATGTGACAGATAAACATAACTTAATTGGTTTGCGCCAAAAAATTTATTTTAGTACATGTGGTAGCTTGTTAATATGGATCCCCAGAAAGATTTCCTCATAGTGTTAGGAACATTAAACAAATTAAATGAATTGATCACCATTTTAAGATTTTTAGAATTGTACAAATTCATCAACTGGAAGTCTTTTATTCACAACAGACTAATATTTTTTAGTTTTTTAACCGGGTTTTCCAAAGGAAAAATCCAGATACATGTATTGAAATGGTGAAAATGGGGGACGGGCGGGCGGCTGCTAAAAGGGTACCCCTATTGTACAGATAATTCCTCCTACAGTTTTCAAGATATGAAGTTGTTGTTTATACAAATTTTACATATATCAGTGATGTGCATACTGCTAGGGTTTTGATATCTGATAATTTATGAAAAAAAATACCAGCTGTTGAATTTAGTCATTTGTTTGCGAAATATTGCATATAGGGTACCCCTATTGTAGTGATAACTTCTCCTACAGTTTTCAAGATAGGAAGTTGTTCTTTAATAGATCAATTGGACAAATATCAGAGATGTGCATATTGCTAAGGTTTTGATTTCTGGTAATTTTTATGAAAAAATACCAGCTGATGAACTTAGTCAATTTTTGGCAAAGTATTGCATACAGAGTACCACATTTCTCTTATCAATTCAGGGTTAACAATATATGGATTATAGATACCGTTCACTTAAAAAAAAAAAAACTGGTTTGCTGTAACATTGACAGCTTTTCTCTTGTTTTTATCTTAATCAAATCAACCAAATTCTCTGCAACAATATAATGGTATCAAATGAAATCCGTACTTACCGATAATTCCTATTTCACCTTACATTTTTTTTTTTTTTATACACATTTATTTTGTTTTGATTTATATCACAATCAAAATAAACAGAAATATGTAGTGTATACAAAAAAAATATATAATTTCATATCCTTCATTGATTAGAAAAATTCATTAATAGTACCTAATATATTGTTCAAAATTGCTTGGAATTATTATTTATTTCAAGTCCTGGATAAGTACGTGTAATTTTTTTTCCTGAAAAGGGGATGTTGGGCCCTGTTGTTGTGAAACAGGTTAATCAAGAGAATATTACCATTTCATTTTAATAATCATCAAGTGAAAAAATACTGTATCCCAATCGAAGCAGTAAGTTAAAGGTAGTTCAATGATCGGTTGATAGCTTTTAGCAGGGTAAATGGTAAGAGCAAGGAGTACAATGATCCATTGATTGCTTTATTGATCCATTGATTGCTTTTATCAGGGTAAATGGTAAGAGCGAAGAGAGGAAGAAGGCACTGGAGGTGGTGAAGAAGTACTACCAGTTCCTACAGGATGCTGAGGAGGAGGAGCGATGGGCCCAGGAGAGGATCGACAACTGTCGCTCCGCCAACACCGGCAAAGACCTCAACGCAGCCATGCTGCTGCTCAAGAAACATGACGTAAGTAAAACAAAGGTTACAGTTAAGGAAGCTGAATGCTTGCCAAACTGACCTTCAGATATACCCTTAGATTTTAGATATCATTTTTAAGCCATTCATTTTACTATTTAGTAGAGCTCTTTCTCTCAAGGAGATTATTATAGTCTATAAATGGCCGCAACCATCCAATCCTCTTAAGATCGAAGTTTTTACTAAACAAATGCTGTAGAATAGTTAGGATTAATTGACGTGTGGCTTAATGTATTCGATTGTATTGCAGGCTCTTGAAGCAGAGATGCACGGCCGCTGGCCAAGATGTGAAGCCATTTGTGCTACTGGACAGGATCTGGTAAATGGCGGACACGGAGCTCGTGCAGAAATCGGAAGCAAAATAAATAATCTGATGGACAAGTGGAAACTGCTCAAAGAGCTAGCAGCCCTCAGAAGAACAAAAATAGAAGATGGAATTGAGGCACATCAGGTATGACAGAATTCTATATTGC
Source organism: Magallana gigas (assembly GCF_963853765.1). Classification (NCBI taxonomy): domain Eukaryota; kingdom Metazoa; phylum Mollusca; class Bivalvia; order Ostreida; family Ostreidae; genus Magallana; species Magallana gigas. The sequence continues at coordinate 10,952,720 of NC_088858.1, read as the reverse complement.
GTAGCTGAGTTTGAATTTATTTATTTGGAAGTTTTGTTACTTACTGTAATTTATTATAGTACTATGCTGATGCCAATGAGGCTGAACTGTGGATGAAGGAGAAAATGCCTCTGGTCACAAGTGATGATTATGGCAGGGATGAAATGGGGTCAAAGGTCAGTTATATTATATTTTCAGTTCAACTCCAATATCCTGAATTTGATTGGCCAAAGAAAAAGTTTGTGATACTGAAAAAGAGTTTGAGAGTCAATGAACTTGACATCAGTGTTAAGCTACATTTATTGTTAACTTTACATGCTCGATTTCTTGTTTAAAAAGATACATACCTATAACTAAAAATATATGTTTAACAACAAAACTGCCAATAATTTGATTGTAAACAAATATTGATCATTTTCATACTTATGCATGGTCACATTATTATTACCTTACTCCTTACCAACAATGACAAAGCAATATACAAAATAGGATTCACCAATGTTTCATTTTTATTGTTGATAAACAAAACAAAAAGAATTAAAGTCTAATGTTATTTATTAACTTGATATAAAATTTGAGATGCAGAAATACCAGTAAAACTGTATCTATAATACAGGAATAGTAACAAATTACATGTCGTTGATACATGTATTGAATTTTCTAAATGCTGAAATAATAATTTCAGGGGCTTTTTGAATTACAAGATTTTTTTTTTTACATATGTACACTTATTAATCTTGGAAGGGATTGAATGAACATCTTGAGAGCTGTAAATAGGAAGACTTTCTTCTTTTGTGGTTATTTTTCGTTACTTTGAACTTAATCAGGTTTTCATCATCTGTTAAATGTAGTAATGACGAGCTTCATTAATCCCCTTTAGGCCTTGCTTTCACGACACAATCGCTTAGAGGGAGAAATCCGCAGCTTCCGTACCGAGATCAAGCGTCTGGATGAACTGGCTCAGCTGATGACAAAGGCTGCAACAGAACATAATGTAAGGGTCTCCCCAAGATGTGTATCTCGGTTAATATAATGATTTTTCATGTATTTAGTGTATCCACAAGAATAGATGAGTTGTTTACATTGAATAACTGAATAAAAAAAAAGTTAGTTCATTTAATTAAGAATTCATTTGGATTTATTTTCAGTCACAGTGAATTTCTTTCTATGAGTTCTCAAAATTTCACTTGAAATATACATTAGTTAAAACTGAATTCATGATGGGAAAGTCAACCCTATTTCATGTTTATATTAAGATCTCCCCTGAGAAATTCATGCCACATGAGAATGGGGACAAATCGGATGAAGAAATGGTGGAGGAGGTTATTGAGGTCCCACATGAGGTGGAGGTGGAGGAAATGAGGGAGCGTGAGGTCATGCAGGATGTCGTGGAAACTCGCAAAATTCCACAGGTCAAGGCCATGTACACCTACAAAGGTCAAGGCATGAAGGTTGAGAAAGGGGAGGTAAGTGTCATCTGTATTAGATGCTCTAAAACTGTTTTATCAGTTTTTACTTATAAGCACATGCACATTTCTTAATTGTTTTTACTCATATGTAATAAGTATTGTTGTGATTTTTTTTGGACTACTGGGTAAATAGGAATTAAAAATTACAAGTTTTATTAATTCTAAGTACAGTAATATCAAGTTTAAGATTGTTTCCTTTGATGATTGAACTTGACCTTTGCTTGAACCTTTAGGCCAAAGGTCATGGCCATCCTTTCATATCAGAACCTGGAGTCAAGATCTATTACATGTGATGGTCATTGTCTGTGACACAACATGCAAAAATATACCAAATGAATGTAACTTTCTTTTAATACTTAGAGAAAAAAGAACTGGCTTGCTAATTCCCAATTAGTCATATCTGTTTGAAGTTTACAAGTGAATAAAAGCTGCTCTGTGTGGTTTATTTTAAAACTAATCTTTCAGAAAATTATCTTAAGTGCAATTTTGAAATCAATATTATCTTAATATAAGGATGACTCTTGTGAGTTTAGGTGCTCACAATCAAAGCTGATGCACAAAAGCAATAATGAATGCTCACTTTCTGACAGTTTTTGCCTTTTCACGCAATATGCCACAAATCTTTTGAATCTACAGAATCTTCAGGGGATATATTGATTACTAGAAACTAGAGAATATGCACCTTAATTTTCAATTGGTTAATTAAAGTACACTGCACAAGTTGTAGAGGACATGTCACAGTCCAGACAAATACTCCAGGCATTAAATGGGAGTTTGTTACTGCACTTTAATTAATAAGTGATCTTATCATAAGCAGGTGCTGAAAGTGCCTTTAAATAAGATTTTTTTTTATTAAAAGGGAAATAGCATAAAACTGAACTATAATGTATTTTTAGCTCACCTGAGCCAAAGGCTTAAGTGAGCTATTCTGATTAAAATTTGTCTGTTGTTTAGCATCATTATTGTTGTGATATACTTTTCACATTTCGTTTCTTCTCCAAAATTTTCTGGGCTAATTTCAATCAAACTTGGCACAAAAGAATTTTTTGGTGAAAAGGATTCAAGTTTGTTCAAATGGAGGGTCATGCCCTCTTTAAAGAGAAGATAATTTAGAATTGTTAGAAAATTTAGAATTATTGAAAAATTGTTGGTCATGTTTTTCAAAAATCTTCATCTCAAAAAAACCTTTTGCCCAGAAAAGCTGAAACTTCTATAGAATGATTCTCAGGTATTGTAGATTCAAGTTTGTTAATATCATGATCCCCAGGGGTAGGGTGGGACCACAATGGAAAGGGAGTCAGATTTTATTATATACAGGATATTCTCTACTAAGTTGTCTAGATATTTGTATTTGATACTCTAAAGACTGTCTAAAGATTTTTTTAATCACTTATGGCTATTGTTGCTTAGGTGAGCAATGTGGCCCCTGGGTCTCTTGTTTGGTTAAGTTTACAAGTTCTAACAAGATCCATATACCGGTATTTGTTTATTCATTTATAATGCAATATTTGCTCATTTTGAGAATTATAAATGTATTGAGACAAGTATATATTATAGCCCTGTGGTGGAACACTTCTGTGATCATAACAAATGCAATATCAACAAATATGGAATATTCTGGAACTGAAGAAAAAACATGATTGGGTATTTAAATAAATGCCCAAATAGAACTAGGAAAAAGTATTAGCATGCATGTATTAATTAGTACAGCCTATGGAGATGGTTTTTCCTCCATACAGGGTTTTTAGAAATGTATGTTAGTATTGGCTCATCAAAGTTCTGTGTTGCATGATTCAGATGCAGAGTAACCATGCTAATTGGTGTTTTGAATCATGACATTGGAATTTTTGCTTTAAAAATACGACAACAGATTTTAAAAAAAAAACATGACTTTTATATATTCTCAAAAGACATTCATTGACATTTTTGCAACCCCCCCCCCCCCGAAAAAAAAACCAACTTAAGGTTATTTATTTCTAATTAGAAATAAGGTAACAATAAGGTGTCTACTTTATAAGTGCCACAATATGTTTTGTCCTATTGTCTGTTTGATCACAAACTTAGATGAGATTCTGTCTTGAATATGAACATAAAAGACGTTAATTATCTTCAATATTGCGACAATAGTTTCCAGAATAGGGCTGGATGAATTGTAATACATTGTATTTGCAATTAAAAGACAAATCATTAGGACAATATTTTATGATAAATGTATTCCTCATTTATCCTTGAAATTCCATTGAAATTCCGGTTATTAACCATCTCTTTCTTCTCTGATGGGTCTTATTATGATGAAACTGTAAGTAGCAGGTCAGTTCTAATTTGTATTTGAAAAAGTGACATTTCATTGATGAATCCTTACTCTTGTCGGGATAATAGGGCAACACTCGGTTAAAGGATGCAAAGTTTCATCATAAGAAGAAGGAAAATCTGAAGAGAAAAAAATCATAATCTCAAGAAGATTTTTTTTTAAAGTCATGAATGCAGAATAAAGCTTTCTTTATTTTTATGAATTTAAATTTGTTGACATCACATGACCTTCCAGAGCCGTAGGGAGATTACAATCACTGGTAATCACTGGTAATAGGAATTCATTGGGGGTTTTTTCTGAGAAAAGATATGTAAAAGTAAACATAGAATATAGGTCTCTTTTTAAAAAAAAGATCTAGTAGTGTTATTTTTAAAATTAAAAACTGGGATATAAGCATATTCATATTTTATAGATTGAAACTGCCTGAATTCAATGTCCTGGTAAAAACATTTAGTCCTTTATCTGGAAGAACTTCCCTTCTATCATAACATGTATAGGGGTTCCGTGGACTGGTAAACTAGTAACCATGTTATGCAAGGAGCTTTTCTGCAATAATTCTTAGTAAAATATTTGTTCAATTTTTTTCTATATTTATACTAATAAAATGGGATTTTAAAGTTTTGTGTCTTGAGACAAGTTTCACAATTTGCAGAAATTTCACTGTGCTTTTAATTTCATGGAGAATTGATTTTTATTATTAAGTTACAGTTTTAGAGTTTCGAATATTTTTCTTCTGGAAATAACACTTAACATACCGGTAATCTTTATGCCCAAACACTAAAATCATATATATTTTGAGGTTTTGGGGATAATTGATAAGGAAGTTTGTTTTAGCGGAAAAAGGTTGTCCAACAATATAGTTTTTAGTTTTAAAAAAACTTATTTCCTTTTCATTATAATTGAAATCAATGTTCTGACACACTATGTATAATCTGGCATAATATTTGTAGAAAAACATCCGATCTCTAATAGTGTAAAATAAAAAAACAGTTTGTTGTATTCCACATCTGCAGTAATAAGACGCTAGTCCTGTTAGTCAATTTAGTATTATTTGTCATTGTGTATTAAATATTATTTTATGATGTTTGTTTTTCAAATCTAAGCTTCCCGATATTTTCTTCAGCTATATAAAGATCAATATTACTGATACCTGTGGTCAAAAGTGCATCAATAAAAGGAATGCACTTTGATAAGTTATGATATGGTATAAGCAACAATAGAAAGAGTGTCTTACTCAAGCTGCTATGTTTTGAACATTGAGTCTAATGCATTGAGTTTGTTAGATCAATATAATGTATGGTAGCTTGGTGGCAATGATCTGCACATTAAGTACGGTACATTCTAACATAGGATAGCATTGAATTTTTTTCAAAAAAGTAGCATGGTTTCATGAATTGCCTGTTGTAATTATGACAAAATGCTTACTTCCATTTGGAGATGGGTGATAATGAGCAAATGTGTGAATGTTTCCATTGTTATATAGCCAAAGTGTTGAAATGTATTTGTGTTATAGAATAGATGGACATTGTAAATGTGTGTAATTGGCAGTTGGACTCAGAGTTCCCATTATTGTTATTGATAGGGATCTGTACACTAGTTAGCTTTGTCTTTTGAAGAATTAGGTCCATATTGCCTGTAACTTACTGTCCTTTGATAGGGTGGTACAAATGTACTGATAAGTTATGGTACTGCAAATAAAAGCATTGACCCCTCCCTTCCTCCTCCTCTTTCCCCCATTTATAATAGAGTACATCTTCAATGATATAATTGTGTACATTGTTTATAAAAAAAAAAATCCCATCTATCTATCTCTTATAAATGCGACTGAGATTTATATGTCTCTGAGGCTGTAGATATGTGACAGTATTCAGGTAATGATCTATACGTCACAAAGCAATGTACGTAGGACGATGTTTTCACGTTATTGTGTCTTGTTCATTCCCAATCAAATATGGCATACTAGATGACAGATTTTAAAAGTCCACAGTGACGTGTTGACAAACAGATTGATTAATACCAATTTTACTAAAAACTATAAATAATTTACTAATACTAAACTAAATGAAAAAGGATTTACCCTGGAATATTATTAGAATTAGTATGATTCATCTGAGTCTGCTGCTGAACCTGTGTATAATATCAGACCCCCCGAGTTTAGTGTTAATGGTTTTCCTCTAATTAGCCGATCACTTAGGCCAAAGCAAACTCCGACTGTTTCATTGGGAGTTCTGAAAAACTATGTTACTTGTACACTAGCAAGCTGTGTCCCTCAAGAATAACAATCTAGAATCCTGAGGTTAATTTGTCCTTGTTCTACAAATATCCTTCAAAAATTCAGAAATTGTAACCTAGGGATATAATTAATAAAAGTTGCGTACTCGAATAATGGTGATTGAAGTGTACCATAACAGTGGAGAGGATTTAGTGTAGAATAAGTCCGCTCTGACAAGATTGTGTGCACTTCATCATGAGTTGATTATTAAGCTGTCCAAGGAGTTCAGCCTGGGGATCAGAAGAGTCCCTCACCAAACATTGTCTCTGATATTTGAGACTCATGACATATTTGATTGTTTCTAGTGCTCTAAGCTCTTTCACGATTTCCTGAAGTTTATTATATTCTGCTTGCATTCAGAATCCTAAATTATAACGGTGTCATGATAGGAATTAATTATAATGTCTGTAATATTGTATCTGCCAAATTTTTCTATTGATGAAGTAAAACTTTTATGGAACAAAATTAAATCAGTGAAAAAAATAAAATTATAAGAAAGAAAGAAATGGATGTATGCAATATGCCTTAAATTATCTCGGTGATGTATTTAAGAGTTGATTTTATGCACACCTTAAATACTTTTAATGTTTTAAAGGATAAACATGTGGACGAAAAGATGGTTGTAATTTTTTTCAATGCTTAGATAAAATTAATCAGGGACTTTTGTTGTTGAAACGTGACTTGATTTTGGCTTTACAGTACATAAATGAATACTCAGTATTGTGAAGTGGATGCGTTATTTCCATAAAACTTGATCATGCAGTTTTTCAGTCTTTCTTAATGTCAGTAATTTCCCATACCCGTTGTCTAAAGATTCCAATCAAATTAGAACTCTGAGACAAACCGACTCGCCGTAACAAATAATTAGTGCTTAATTATACTTACATGTTTTTTTTTTACTCGCATATCACCTTATCATTAAACATCTTGACTTGAGGATATCTACATGACACATATTTTCATAGTATCTACAAATTAATGAAATGAAGGTTATTTTCACGGAATTCAAAATAATGATTACACATCCAGCTAGTTTCATATAACAGCAAATTTAAGGAAAAATAAAAAATTCCATTTTCAAAATTATCATCTTCAAACCGTTATTATGACAGCCATTCTGAAGATGATATAGAATTATCTTGAACCTAAATAAATGTACCGGTAAAAGGGTGCCCAACTTAATAAATGTGCTGTCAATTCAGTCATCTATGTTAAGATAGAAATTGAATGCTTGAGGGTCAAATACAGGTCAATGCAATGAAGATTACATGCAAATACCTCTCAGTAATTACCTGTAACCATTTAGCTTTGGATACATTACACGTGATACTGACAATATTCAAGTATCCAGCAGCAATAACAAGTTAGTGTAATTACCTGGCCCTGGTTACATGTAACTACTCAACACTGTTTACATGTAATCATTAGTAACTGATTGCACTAGATACTTGGCATTGATTTCATGTAATTACCTGGCAGTAGTAAAAAGTATTTACCTGGCACTGATACCTATGAATACCTGACACAAATTACATGCAATAGGTGTAGAGATTAATGTAACAACCTCATTTTGATGACGTAACTACCTTACACTGATTTTTTGTAACTATCTTGGATGGATAACTTGTAACTACATGACAATTACTTTCTATTACTACCTCATATTGATTACATGTATCTATGAAACTGATTTTCTGTTACTACCATTCATGGTCATTGGATTACTTTTAAGTACCTGGCACTGATTACATGTAATTACCTGACACTAATTACCTGTAACTACCCCTAGTTTCATGTAACTATCTGCAACTGATATTTGTAACTACCTCACACTGGTTACATGTAAGTACCCCAGATAATAATTATCTTTAATTACCTTATATGATTAAATGTAAATACCTGGTCCTGATTACTTGTAACAGCCCCACACTGATTACATGTAACTACCTGACACTGATTTATCAATTAATCATTGCATTGATCTCAAAAAACATCAATAATTGTATATCTTGTTGTAATTAAATTGTTGATATAAAGGTTTTAACAGAAAGGATCATTTTAGAAAAAGTTTACTGGCTGTGCATTTAACCACAGGTTATGTTATATTTTTTTACGGTCCTCATAGCCACTGTTTGAAGTGAAATGCATGTCAACCCAGTGCTTTTATTGATCTAAAAAGTAATCTGTTTAAGCTAAGAGGATTTGAACCCACACTGTTTAAATCATAAGATGCAAACTATAATTATACTGTATATATGGATACCTGGCAATATCATTTGAAGAAAACGTAAATAATGATAAAGCATATTTGGGTATAAAAAAATTTTTTTATTTTGATCAGCGTTTTTTTTTTACTACAAAAGAAAGTACCCGTATTGCACATTCAATTACTATGTGACAGTCCTATTTTATTTTTTTTTATTTTGGTTAAAAGTGTATCATCAGAGTGGAAATCAAAATATTTAATTCTTATACAATAAGCAGTTTTTTAAAATGGGTATGTTTGCATCCACTGAGTATGTCTCAACTATATATTAAGATTTTAAGATTCTGTATTTTACCCATTGGAAAATACTTAATTCCACTTTTCCACTGTTTTGTATCAAATCATGAGAACCAAATCAAGCACCAATCTTTTTTTTTGGTATCAAAAAGTTCACAACTGTCAGAAAAATAAAATCCATGTGGAATGCTTCTTGTGATTTCAAGGAGAAATAAATTCCTCACTTTTAATTAGGAATTCACAGTAATTTTTTAGGGGTTACACAAAAATACAACAATCATGTACAATGTAAGTGTAAATAGAAGCTCTTCATCGTAATTTAATTGTTCTCTTTTTTGTTTGGGTGGATTTACATCAAGTTGTTGTACATTATAAAACATATACAAACTTGATTAGATTTTACCCTCATCTATCTTATTCTTTTGTTTCATAACCTAGAATTTTAATGAATTATAAAAACGAAGAACTCTTTTGAAGTCATAATTTTAAAGTTTTATTAGTGTTGAACAACAATTATAACAGTGCATTGAAACTTACATATGAATTATGAGGAATAGTCTTGCAAAGATGTTTGTATGTTGTGAACTCTTTCTTTTTTCCCCCATATTGAAACAAATATCCTCTTATATGCTCTTCTGAAGTCTTTGCGAAATATTCCATAAATTAATGGATTGACAGCACTAGAAATGAAAGCAACAATGCTTGCAATAGAATTGAAATGGCTGTTCAGCACTGTCTCTTGGGCAATGGTTACTTTCATTAGTTTGGTCACACTAAATGGAGTCATACACACAAAATACGCAATGACCACGATAAGGAGACTGCGTATGGCTTTGGAACTCGTACTGTACGACTTTGCACTGATTGGTGATCCCGGGCATGACACTTTAGTTCTAACTTGTTTAATGATTAGATAATAGTTGAATATCAGAATAAGTCCAGGGAGAAGAAAACACAGAATAAAGGCCACCACCACATAGTACACAGCCTGCTTCTGCTCCTTCTGCCACTGTATGGCACAAATAGCCTCCCAGTAGTCATACTCCACCCATCCCAGAGCCGAGGGAACCGCCGAAAAAACGATTCCTTGGAACCATGCGTAGGAAATCATTAGGTATATGTGAATCGGCTTCATTCGGTTGATGTATTGGAGGGGATAAGTAATGGCTTGGAATCTGTCGCAGCTTATAAAGCACAGAGTTAACATAGAAGTAATTATAAGGCAATAGTTGATGGCACAGATTAAGTCACAGTACACAGGTCCAAATCTCCAGGAATCGGCGATGACAGAGAAAAGGCTGCTGAATATGACCACTAGTCCATTGGACAGGTCAGTGATGGCCAAGTTGATCGTCAGCCTGTTGGACAGTTCCTCTCTGAGAATACGGCTGGTGAATATAGCCACGATTACAGCAAGGTTTCCACAGACGGAAAAAACCATCACTACTGCTAAAGAAAAGGCCAGAAAGGCGTTCTCTACCCCACTCCTTCCAACAAAGATAGTGTCCGTAACATAGCTGCTGTTCACAGAGTATGTAGAGTTAGGGATCATTGTTTTTATTCTCAGTCTTCATTTCATTCCTGCTCACTGGGGACTGTGTACTGTTGTCTCACTGAGGTCAATATCACTCTGAGACCTACTCAGTCCCTACTCATAGACTGTCAGGTATTAATAATGTTCAGGCCCTCTAACTGCCTAGATATAAAGTGGGCTTGTACTCAATGAATATTCATTAATCTGACCTGTCAATCACTTTTATGTTGGCTTGTTTTCCGACTTCCTTATTGACAGAAGCATACTTCAAATAGATCTAGCTTCGAGTTATTTTTATTGCCTTATTTACTGATCCAAGAATCAAAATAGAAATAAATTTCTATATTGTTTTAACACTTTACACTGTATTCTCATGTGTGTATTTATAAATACCTGAATACAGACTACTAAATGAAATGAAAAATTGTTGTACCAGTACATTTTTCAATTTTTAAAAATTGATTTTAAATCTCAGTACTCTAAGGTTATCAATTTTGTTTTTGATGTGTAATTTTAATAAAAAAAAAAAAAAAGGTTTAAAAGTAAAAAAAAATATTTTTTGCTTTTTCTTGATATATATAATGATACAGTTTAACTTACGTGAACATGAAAAATCTTACTTACATGTTACCCTTAATATAAATGTGATACAGCATACATATAAAGTTCAGGTAAATTCAAGCGGGAGTCTTTGATGTTGAAACAATTTAAGATGGATAGTAATGATGTGTTTCAAGGAGTCTAGTGTGATTGTTGCTATCGATTGTAAAATTTGTCTTTGAGTAATAGGAGTCGTAATTGTTATACCATTGTTTAAATCTCTCCATAACAATTAGAAGGTATGACTAAGGCCTAGTTTTTGGTGTCTTCTAGTTTCTTTTCCAATCTCTCTGTCTCTTTTCCAATCTCTCTCTCTTCCACTCTCTCTTTCTGTCTCCCCCCCTCTCTCTCTCTCTCTCTCTCTCTCTCTCTCTCTCTCTCTCTCTCTCTCTCTCTCTCTCTCTCTCTCTCTCTCTCTCTCTCTGAGAGAAACTAGTATGTAACAATTCCTGAAAAAACATCACAATTGATTTTGTGGAATGCTTGGTTTTAATTTGCAGAGGAAGTTGGTTCCTGCTGTTGTTATCCAATTCAGTAAGATTTTATGAAACTGTGTAACTATTGTAATTCATTAATGATTTCTGCATCATATTGATTGTATAATGAAGGGGGAATGACATTTGCATGTCTATAATCTTAAATTGCCTGAATTATTTTACATCTTGATTGCCTTTGGTTTGTTTTCCAAACACATTTTTATGTGTGTGTCAATACAATCAACTGATGATTATTAAAGCAGTGTTTTTAGGGACATCCAATACTATATATAGGCCTTTAATTTTGTTCTCACATTTTATCTATGTGAAAATTTTTTGACAAATGAGTTTTAAACTTGAATTTTGCTGTGTACTGCCTGATATGTCAGGAAGAATGACCTTCTTTTGTTCTATAGGAACAACTTCAATAATCAAAAGGGCTATTTTTAAAAAAGCCATGGTCATGGAATTTCTGAAATATTTCCTAAATATAATCCATAGTCCCATCAATTCATCACTTTTAATAATTTGATTAATTTTGATATAGAGTAGTTTCAAAGAAATTTATATGAATGAATGCTGAATATCCTTAACACTGTTTTTTTTTTTTTGTATTTTGCAGGTTATGCTTTTGGTACAGAGAACAAATGCAGATTGGTGGCAAATCAGAAAACCGGATGGGAACGAGGGGTTTGTGCCAGCCAATTACGTTAAAGAAGTGGAGCCGAAGGTTACACAGAAGGTCGTCCGCCGCCCAACCAAAGTACCAGAAAAGGTCATCGTCAAGAAGACAGTCATGAAGAAAGAAGTGGTCCAGAAAAAGAAGGAGAAAGCCAGCAAGCTAAGGAGAGCCCCCTCAGGTGATTCACATTGTCTCAAAAAAAATAAAAAAGAAAATATTATGAAAAAAAGATAGATTATACCAATCTGTTTATCATCATTCATAAAAGAAAATTTTAAGAAAAACTAGAAATTCAGGCATATTATCATCTTTAAAAGAGAAAAACTGAAAAAAACATGATATACAGGCATATTAATTATCTAAATAAAAAAAAATTAACCAAAAAAACCACAAGAAATACGAGCATGTTCATTTATCCGGTAAACAAAATATTATAAAAGATGAAACCCAAACGCTGTTTACATTTGCAACCCAAACTATGTTAATTACCGGTTTGGTATCTTTTGATCAAGTTTCCATTGCGGAATATATACATTCTTTGCTGCACTGATTATATGAATTCTGATTAGTTGATTTTGTTTTGGAAGTTAATCAGTTTCCTCTTTGATTCTGTCTTCTTCAGTGAGATCAAAGGCAAACTTGCATTTTGACAAGGAGAACGTGGACAAACGACAGAAACAGATAAATCTAACATACAACAAACTAGTCAAATTAGCTCAGGTAAAGTCATTATGCTAATTAAACAAAAATTCAATAACACAGGAAATATTTTGGATTTACTTATTTCTGAAAAAGACATTTAAATGAAATTTTACCGATTTAATCATTAGTATATTTTGATAATATCAAGCTGTCTATTTTAAATACCCGGTAGTTTTTTTTATTGCATTTCAGGCGAGACGTATAGCACTGGAGGATGCTATGAGGTTGTTTAAATTCTTCAGAGAATGTGATGAATTTGAAACATGGATGAAAGAAAAGGTGATTACCGTTCCTGTATAGCATACAAGAAATTCAAAAGAAAGTGACTATCCTGCTATCTGTATATCAACATGTCTAGTTTATTTATTTCTCTCCCCGAAAGCTTGCTTCTTACTGCAATGTTATACCTATCTTACTTCAAGGAAATTGTCGTACTTTAAGTTATTTAGTGAAACCCCTAACCAAAGTGCTTTTGTAATCGCATATTACATGTACTGGTATCATATCTGAGATATGATAAAGTTTAATGCGCATCTGGTGACATTGCATCACTTTATCACTTTAAAACAATCAAGGAAACATAAATACTACATGTAGTAGAGGCAACTATTTTGGTCTTCTTCAGGATATATTTAGATTTTTGTGACTCGTTTTTGTCTGTTGGAGGATGTTCCATCCTGCTTCGCATATGATGGACCGGTTTTGATAAGATTTCTGAAAATATTTCTAAAAATTTTGTGATTTATGATCTGGAGTCAAAATCTTCCTCTGGAAGGCTTAAATTCCTCATACAAGAAGTTAAATGGTTGTAGGGAAAGAATAACGAGCCAAAAACTTTTGAATAAACTACATCATCAAAGCATACAATAAAGTACTGTTATTACAATCTAAGTCATGATCACAACTTTAGAGGCTGTACAATTGTAATTTCCTTGTAAAATTTATACACCTGTCATTTTCTTTATCAAATATGTTATTTTTATTCAAACTTTATACTCATGTTCAAGTGATATATTCCTCTGTACAAGGAACATGATTAAAAAAAATCCTAAAATTATGTTTTGACATCATGTAATCTCTGTACACTTGAATTATTAGAAGAGAAGACCATCAAGTTGTTGGGTTTTTTTATATACTTTTTTATCAATTATTTAAAATAAAATCTTAACTAACTGTATTTTTTGGACAGGAAATACTACTTACAAGTAAGGAAAGTTTGTCTGATAACATGGAGGCAGTCAAAAAGAAGTTTGAGGTAGTGCATCCATTTTGAATACTCCTGATATACTTTGAATTAAGGTGGAATAACACAAACCTGGAAAAAGTCACTCAAATTAGTTATTTCATTTTGTAATATATAATGATTAATAAACTGTACATATGTCAAATAAGCGAAAAATATGCAGTTTAGGTAATAAAATATATAAAAAATTCAATTCAGTAAGTACAGTAAAACATGGTTATAGCGAACATGTTTAATATAATGAATTGAGGCTTACAACGAAGTGATTTTCCTTCCCTATGACTAAATTATATGTTGTAAACTAGACAGATATAATGTATTACACTTTTAGCGAAGGAAAATTACTGTTCCCTGGCACTTAATGAAAAGCCCATGCTAGATTCGTACTTGGGATGTACGGATCTTAAGCCCAACACTCTGTCCACCCAGCTATGGAGTGAATCACATGTTGCCATCGATAAAATCCTTTTAATGAAACAACATATAGTTTCGATCATAGGCCATCCATTTTGTGATATGTTATTCCACCTTAAGACATGAAAAAGTTGCCTTTTTTCAAAGATTTATTCTGATTTTTTAGACATATACCTTGGTTCCCTGGTTGTATGTTAACAGCTAGTTTTACTTTTAAAATTAAAGAACTTGCTGACAAACCTAGCCGGGAACAAAGGACGTCTTGATGAAATAAACCTCCTTGCAGAAGAGATCGTTAAATCTGGCAGTGGCCAAAGCAAGCAGGTTCAAGTCCGCCAGAAAGAAATCAACGACAGGTCAGGGGTCAATCAAAGCATACACTTGTTTCCATGGCGATCTACAAAATATTAATTTTATTGTGTAATGGCAAAAAAAAAATGAATAAAGCTTATTTATTTTATTGCATTAGGAAACAAAATTGATTTATGATTAATTATGAAATTGTGCTGTAATATTGTATAGATTATTACCTTCAACATTACAGATTTTAGAGAGAAAAAATGTTATTCTTGTAATTTCTCTTGTGAAATGATGCCCCAGATTCTAGCTTTAATAACACCCCTTTGTTGCGATCCAGATTATTGGCATGTTTTAGTTGATTTGAAAGTTTTGTGATTTATTTCTTCATTAGATGGAATCGTTTGATGAAACTGAAAATGGAAAAGGAGAAGAGCTTGCAGGGAGCATCAAGGTTTGCATTCATACTAGTCACCCTCCCCCCCCCCCCCCCCTCCCAGATTTATGTGTACAAGAATTGCTAATAATAATCTTCAGTAAAACATTTGTTATTATATGAAAAAAAAATTCTGACTCTTTTGTTTTTGAAAACACATATATTTTAATGACTCTTGCAGGTCTATATTATCTTTTTTTTTAGCTCACCTGAGCTGAAAGCTCAAGTGAGCTATTCTGATCACATTTTGTCCGTCGTCCGTCTGTCCGTCTGTCTGTCCGTCCGTCCGTCCGTCCGTCCGTCCATCTGTAAACTTTTTACATTTTGAACTTCTTCTCTAAAACCGCTTATCCAATTTCAACCAAATTTGGCACAAAGCATCCTTATGGGAGGGCGAATATAAATTGCAGAAATAAAAGTACGATCTGTATTCAAAGCGGAGAAAACCTTGAAACTGTAGAAAAAGGGGGGTGCATTTTTAAAAATCTTCTTCTCAAGAACTACCGTGGCAAATTCAACGTAGTTTCGCATAAATTATCCTTATGGGAAGGAAAATATAAATTGCAAAAATTAAGGTCTAATTCAGTTTCAAATCTGAGTTATTACGAAAATAATGATAAAGGAAAGGCGTGTTTCAGCTTCGGTTCGGTTCGGCATCCGGTAAAATGGGTAGGCAAGACTTGGCCTGGTCAAAACAAAAGATTGGCAGTTATTAATCTGCCAGTTATATTTGTATTCGCTGTAAATATTGCCGCAAAATAATGCGTATTTGGAATTGACGATTGCCGATCTACCCCGGCTTTTATTTTGCCACGGCCCGGGTTTGCATACCCATTTTACCAAGACTCGTATTCCATACTTCTAAAACGAGGTTCTTTGTTTAAAGCAGCCATGACATTATACGAAAAAGGGTCGATCTGACTATGATGAATTTGCTTGTTTATGCAACAGTTCGTGTATGAAGGGAAATTTTTGAAACATGCAAAATATATTGGTGCCGATTTTGTGAAGTAAATTGAGGCTAAATATTTCAATGCGTTGACAGATTTCACACATGACGTTGGTGTTAGCTTGTACTGATTTTCGTTTCGTATTCATTATTTATGCTTTGTAATTTAACCTGGGAACTCTCGTATTTCGTGATTTTTACGTATCAATTCAAACAGAGACTTCGGTAGATCAAACAGTTAACTCTTTACCTGCGCAAATTAAGCAAAATCTGATGTATCAAAAAAGTACTGAAATACAATTCATTCTATCGGTAATTCGGCATTATCTTTTGCGTAATGGTAGATTAATGCAATAGGTTTTGTTGAGATCGATGCTCGGCATTTTCTCGAGTTTATTCAGTTTAAATAGAGTTTGATATCGCTGAAGGAAATATGTAGGTATATATACATGTATATATGATTCATTTCGAAAAAATAAATTGTGTTCTTTATTTGTTATAGTGCATGCATGTTTCTTGTGTTTAATTGTTTACAATTTCTATTTACTAACCATATTTGAGTGTTAAGCTTCGAAATATAAGCAATTAAGATACAGAGATTTGCTCACAATTCTATGTTTGTACACAGATCTTAAAAACTAAAGATTAAAAAAGTAAAAAATTTGTCAATATTTATTAAGAAAAATTTTCGAAGTCTGTTCTTCCAGAAACCAATTTTAACAACTTATTGTATTGTAAGCTTAACCTTTTTTCGCCATTATTACTCCTACTGTACATGTGATCCTTGACTGTGTTTGTGTACATTTGTATAAACTGATTTTGAACCTTAAATACCAATGAACTGGTCTTGAGTGAATAAAAGAATTGAAAATCTTAGGCCATTCTTTTTTTCCATTTTAAATGCTGAATAGGAAATACCAAGTTAAAAATCTTAAGCTGAATGTAATAAAGTCATGTCAACAAAATATGACTCAAACCTAGGGAAACTGTGAGCTCTGTATCTTGCTTATAATTCTACGATTGACGCTGAAATTTTGGTTGAACATTAGAAATTCTATATGAATTAGAGTATGTTAAATACTTGTACAAAAAAATAAAAGAATGATATTCTGTATATACCTACTCTCTGGGGTCCCCTCATTATACAATAAATAATGTGAAATCTACATCAATTTTGATAGTTTTTCAGACACGAGTAAATAAAAACGACATCTTTAAAACAGTTTCCATAGTTTTGACACATTTCTGTTATGGGGATAAAATAATTATCGCTATTCCTAAGAAAATATCACAGCGGAAAATTATCCTGGTTTGTACGCGAGGTAAATAACAGTCATTTAATTATAATGGAAAACAAATTAAATTTTTGTTTTAATTTGAGGAATTGAGCACATTGAGGTACAATTTTCTTCTTCACATCTATACATGAAGGATTTTTTAAATAAAATACAATAACTATTACCGGTATATATTTTTTTTAAATACAATAACAAGTAAGTAGTTGATGAAACAAATGTACCTTTATGCTCTCATATATTTTGATCGCTTTACAAAGTGTGTGTGTGTGGGGGGGGGGGGGGGGGCAGAACAAAAATATAGGGAATTGGAAGTTAACAACTTAACAGTGTACCCCTACCAAATGTTTAGTTTTATATCTTGCGTAGGATTTTCTTATTCTGGTAAAAAATAGTATTTCATGAAGGTACAATGTCAAAGATTACGTGTATGCAAAAATAATTGTAAAATTCGATACTTGACAATATTTATTTTTTGTTATTCTACCGAGGACCATATGGCACAATATCTTTTGAACGCCAATTGTTGCTCAGGTGAGCGATGTGGCCCCATGGGCCTCTTGTTTCAATTGAAATAAAATTTTAAACATGCATGCAGTAAAAATTACATAGAAGGATGGGAATTTGATCCATGAAGCTCTAAGAGTGATGGAGAACTGGGACAGCCTACATTTCTTCCTGTTTCATTTTTCATTTCATATCTCTAAAAGTTTTACTTTCATTTTTAGGGGGGGGGGGTATATATGTTAAAACATTAAAAAAAATTAAATTAATTTTTACATTGATTTGTATGAAATCAGATTTTAAAAATCTTCTGATACAGTTGTTTTTTGTTTTTTATTTTATCACTGACTTATCAAAATTGGCACAATAATAGCTAGATTCCTGCAGACAGCTGCTTATTTTTATGCATTCATAAATAAAATGCGTATTTTTACCTTTATCCTTGTTTTATTTTGGATTAAGTACAAAGTATTAAATTTTTCCTTGCATTTTGTAGATAAAATATGTACTTCCTCTGGCTGAAGTTCATGTATATTTTTAAAAATTCCTTTAAATAAATTTTATGTTATTTGAATAAAGTAGTTTTCAATTAATTTTTTGATAGAATATCCTTTAAATATCACATACTTTAAAAAAAACTAAGTGAAAAGTAACTGAATTTCAATTTAATTCCTAGAATGTTTTATAACAATTTAAGTCTCTTGATTTTATTCTGGCTTGGAATATTTGATGATTCAACCATACAGTTCACTAGCTTTCAACAATTTTAATTAAAAATCTTATGTTTGAAAATTGAAATGAAATATATACCAGTTCATGTGTGTGAGAGTCTTTTAATGCAAGAAGTGTAGGGTTTTTTAATTATTTTTATATGGAATGAAGATTATATATAATCATTATTGTAATGAAGATAACTAATCTTAGAAGTGATGAGATATACATTTATTGCATAATGATCTGTGAAATGGTAGCTGTTTAATCCTCTAATCTTCAATTAATAAGAAACTTACTTTATTTACTGTTATAATGATTTCAGCATTGAGATGTTCCAGTCTACCTGTGACGAGCTTGCTGATTGGATAAAAGAAAAAGACAACACGTTATCCTCTGACGATATTGGAAAAGATCTAAAAGGCATTGAGGCAGCTCTCAGGAGACATACAGTCAGTATAATATTGTATCGATAGATTTTTTAAATGTTTTGATTGGATTTTATGAGAATATGATATCATATTCATTGACTTTTGAGTTGTGTTGATTGGAGTTATTAGCATTAGTACTTTTTAATTTGATACCTGATTTGTCTTATTCAGAATTTGGAGAGAGAATTAGTTCCAGTGGAAGACAAAATGAAAAGAATGAACTTCTTAGCAGACTCGTAAGTTTTACCCATTCCAAGATCGTGAAGTTTTATACGGATCAGAGTTTATGTATACCAAGAATATATATGATTTATTTTTCTTTATTCTGATTGACAGAGTGAGATCATCCTATCCAGATGAGAAAAACTATGTTGACCAGAGACAAAAAGAATTACAAGATCTGTGGAATTCTTTGCAGGTACGTGATTGTTATAGATAAGCCAAGGTTATAGGAGGAGACTGATTGTAATACTAATTCGTATACAATCAAATTTATGTGGTATTGATTTTATAGAAATTTAAGTGGTATATTTTCTTTATAGCACCTAACCTAAATGACTGCTGTTTTATCTTTAACAGGTGGAATAAACCATGAAATTTTTAAAAGTAATTCTACAAATAAACTGAACAAAATCCACATACTTTACATTACATATGACACTGAATTGGTATACATCTTACAATGGAATATACTGTAAATTCCTTATATTACGCGAGTACTTAATTTCATGATCCCGCTGTTTTGCATAGAATCGCCAGAATATAAAATGGCAAATGCAGAGCATATATCAATATTTCTGATAGTTCTCAACTCTCAGAAAATAATAGTGAGGTTCTAAAATCTGCGAGGGATGCTTCTCGTGATTTTACGTGGATATAAATTCCTCACGTTTATTAAGGAATTTACCGTATATTTCAAGAAGATTTTTTTGATGTTTTAGGATAAAGCTGCCGAGAAGAGGAGAAAATTAGAAGACTCTGAGGAGGAACAGAAATTTAACAATGATGCCAAAGACCTGGTAAATAAGAACTGAAAGTTTATATTAAAAGAGTGACTACGTTTGTATGCTCCATTGATGTGTAATAGTTGAGGTGACTGGTACATTTTTGTGTGTGTTCCACAGGGTATCTGGATCAGTGCTACAAAAGCCAAGCTACAGAATGCAGAGATGCCCAAAGAATTACAAAGAGCTGAGATAATGATACAGGAACATCAAGAGATTGCAGAGGACATTAAAGCTCACAAACCAAAGTAAGTGGTCGTTAGATTTGTGCAACTAGTGCTGCAAGTCAGAGAAAATGACTACATGCTCACAGAAAAAAAGCGGACATCATTTAATGGTTGACAGCTCATTATTGTCTTAAGAAAATCTTCCAATAAAGTTTTTACATAGATTATCATAAGTCTTAATGGAAATCTCTATGTACAGTATCAGTTTATTCATAACAAGTATCTATGAATTTGATGGCCTGTACAGTCTTTTATTATCATTTTCTTAAAACTGAAATGAGTTTAAGTAATGTAACGTCTTTGTCACTGACAGGTTTGAGGATGTCAGAACCTTAGGCAAGAGCATCCTAGACAAGGACCCTGGTGCTTCCAGCGTGAAGGATAAACTTCAGAAGTTGGGCAAGGATGAAGAGTTGATTGACAGGATGTGGGCTGACCGAAACCAACAGCTTCAACATGCCTACGAACTACAGGTACCTGTTATTCAGTTATCAGAATTTAAATACATACAGGGTCCAATTTTTGTGGATTTCAATGGGTCTGTGTGAAGAAATTTTGTAGATTAACTTTTACATTTTAAATATTTTGTTGGATGAAAATTTATGGTTGGCCAATGAAATCCATGAAAATTAAGCCACCATACATTTTTATGAGTATTAAGGAGGAAAGATTCAATACTGGTAAATAGAATTGAATTAAGATAACCGGGTTTGAAGAAGGATCCCTTTTCTGTTGTAGTTTTTCAATAAGGAGGCTGACAATATAGACTCTGTGTCCAGTGGCCATGAAAAGTTCTTGGACTATGCTGATCTTGGGGTGAGTGCAAACATTATGTAAAATCAAGATTTTTTTATGATGTTCATAAGACATTGATAAAAAAAAGTCCTTAATTATCGATATATATATATATTTTTTTTTTCAAAGGAAACTGTTGATGATGTTGAAACTTTGTTTAAACGTCATGAAGACTTTGAAAACACATTACTGGTACAAGATGAGAAATTAAAGGATTTGGATGAAATGGCTGACAAGAGAATCGCAGAGGGACACCCTGACAAAGACCAGTAAGTTATTCAATTACACATACCGGTATTCAGTAGACATATTCAGTTCAATAAAATTTAGTAGATCATTGCATGTAAGCTTTCTTATGAATATTCTCAATTGACATACTGCAGTTCACAGTCTGAATTCAATAACTTAGCATTTCTTTTTTTACAGTATCGACAAGAGAAGAAATGAAGTTCTGGAGAGGCGACAGAAAATAAAGGAGCGAGCAGAAGACAGACATAATGCTTTGCTGGCTGCACAGGGCTTCCAGGAATTCAAAAGGGATGCAGACGAGGTCAGTTCATTTAGTCACAATTTGAACCACAATAGTGTTAACCTACTATATATAAAAGTTGGCTTACAGTATTTATAGTATGATCCCAAAGTTGAAATCTGTAAACTGGTTAAAATGAAACCTATAGCTGTTTTATCCTAAAAACACATATGTTTCAGAATTTGTATTTTTTTTTTCATTTGGATTTTAGCTCTCTGATTGGATCAAAGAGAAATACAAGACAGCAACTGATGAGTCCTACAGAGATTTAGCGAACCTTCACGAAAAACTGAAGAAGCACCAAGCTTTTGAAGCAGAGATCAAGGCTAACAATGAAAGATTGAAAGACTTGAATAATGTAAGTCTCTGGACTAACCAGCCCTCTGATTCAGACTGATCAGCGCTGTTTTGTGAGGTTTAAGTGTGTGCAATAAGTTTTCTGGTGATGGAAAATACTGTATACAGGGTTATTTTTGCCCCTTGTAATTTTCGCCCTTCTACACTTGCAAACAGTTCGCAATTCGCCCAGACACAGTTTTGTTTAAAGTAAGATTATGGAGACATTGGAATTCGCCCGCTGGCAACGAGGGTGAAAGTGGCGAAAATAAAACGGGGGCAAATATTACCCTGTATACAGTAGATGTTTCAATGAATTTGTGGTATTTCTTTCTATATTGTGTGTATTAGTTGTTTGATTTTTTTTATTAATTTTATGTAGAATAGAATTATCATACACAGGTTACATTGTTTGTGTGTGTTGTGTTGCTACACTTAACAGCTTCATTAATGATTTCAAAATTTACAGAAATATATGGATGTAAGTACTTGCCTCCTGAGTTCAGTTTAGAAGTTGCCTCTGAATGATTTCACATGACACTGTCCCTCTTCTTTCAGCTGCTGCAGTTCCATGCTTATATGTACATGTATAATCTTCATCCACATTTTCATCCAGGTTTTCCGCATGTCTCCACTCCATCCATATAGTTTTCTGCTTCATAGCCAAAACTCCTCCCTTGAATATCTCTTCTGCATGTTTACTGTAAAAAGATTTTTTTTTTTGTCAGCTTAGTTGAGAAATATGGATACACATGCATGGATCTTTATATTTTCATTTCTATTAAAACATGTATCTTCAGTCCCCACAGAAGGATAAGTGCAATTAATCTATCTAATTTTCTACAGGGTAATGAAATAAGATTACCTTGAACATATAGATGTGGAGTAATTCTGCATGTGATTTAATGAAAATAATCTTCAGACAGTGCATGTATCATTCTAGTACAGTGTACTGTTCTTGCATAAAGTAATTGTTTCTAAATCAGTTTGACCTGAGAGGATATCAATTATGATTAAAAAGAGTGGCTGCTTATCATGCAAATGAAGAGTTTCAGCTCCCATTGATTCTTTCTGTCAGCAAATGGTTTCTACTCCAAGCATGACAATGTCATTTATTCACATATTCCTAAATTGCTAATTCTACATGTACATATCTTATATTCATACATTTTGTGTTGTTTTCCAGTAATATAAACCTATATTTAAACAAATAATCACTGCTAATGCAGCATATAGTCTGTAATTTGTATACTTCCATCTTAATGATAAAGGCATCCTCATCAGTATATATGTGTATTCTCATTCTGTAAAAATAACAAGTGAGGAATATGTAATAACCCTGGTGTGTGTCTGTCTGTAGAGAGGGGATGGGATGAAGAAGGACGGTCACTATGCCTCCCCCGAGATCCAGGAGATTCTGCAGGACCTCAATGTACAGTGGAAGGATATGTGTGACAAGGCCAAAGATAAAGGGAGCAAACTCCGGCAGGCCGCTGACCAAGAGACTCTCAATAAAGCGTTGGCTGATGCTCAGGTTGGTAATTGGATTATGGAAATTAATTATTTTACTGAAACTGCCTTAATTATCATCAATGTTGGAAAAACAGTTTTATTACAATGAAATACATATGGGCATTGTGTTGTGATTTCTTCTTAGATTACTCATCTAATGTATGGAGGTTTTTTTTGACTACAACAGTTTACATTACAAGTATATGTATTGGAGATTGGGAAAGAGGAAGAAGATGATTAATGTTCTTAATTAATTTTTATAATCATTTTCTCTGCAGGCCAAGTTGGATGAAATGGAGAAATCAGTTGCAAACCCTGACCTTGGGTCTGACCTTCGTGGGGTCAAGGACTTGTTAAAAAAGCACCAGAATTTGGAGAACGAGCTTGTGGTCGTATCTGATCAGATTGCATCCATTGTGTCTCAGGGACAGGCCCTGGCACAGTCCGGCCATTTTGATAAAGCTAACATCCTCAAAGCAGTGGAGGACTTCAATAAAAGGTGAGGGGGATGTGAGAGATTTTGCAGACAGTGGAAACTATTTCCTGTTGAAGAGACTTCATTGAGAAAATTCAAGAGAAGTTCTGAAATTGACAGTATCTTTTTGTTTCAGATTTGGGAAGTTGAAGCCTGCAGTGGAAAATAGAAAGCACAAATTACAGGATTCGCTGCATTTCTTCCAGTTTAAGTTTGATGTGGACGAAGAAGTGCAGTGGATAAAGGAGAAGTTACCGGCCGCTGCCTCCACAGACTATGGAAAGAGCCTGGTGGATGCCCAGAACCTGCAGAAAAAGCACCAGGTCTGTGTCAGGGATTCTGGTGTACTATTTTGCAAGCTTGTTAAAAGGGTTAAATCTGTCAAAGATAAGAATGTCACACTACATGTAAGATCACATAAACTTATATGTAACATTTTCAAATTAAATGAATTTTTCTGAAATGCCATTGTTTTATACGGTACCTTGTCCCTGAATATTAAGAAAGCACAAAAGATTGTATGGCATTAACAGTATATAATGCTAAAATATTATTTTTATTACCCTTAAACCCCCATCCATCCTATTTTTGTGAAATTGCATGCAGAAGTTGTTTGTTACCAATTAAAAATGTTTTGTAGAAACTTGACCTAGAAATTCATGGTCACCAACCGATTGTGGAGAAAGTGGTCAGTACCGGGGAGAAGCTTATTGACCAGAAACACTACAACTCCAAACAGATCAAGGACAAATGTCAGGAGCTCCAGGTGTCGTGGGATGACCTCCTCAACAAAAGCAAGATCCGCAAAAAGAACCTGGATCTCTCCGTCCAGATCCAAAAGGTGTGGAGAAGCTCCAATCCTCTAGTTTATGTCTGATATGACCTACTTACAATGTTCAATTAAAGTTTTGATGATTACATAACTAAGTTCCATTAATTAGTTGTTAATAAATTTTATATTTATTCTGTGTATTATTTTTTTTGGCAGTATTTGAATGATGTGGAGGAGTTGGAGAATTGGATCAACGACAAGATGGCGCTGGCCACCAGCAAAGATTATGGCAAGGACGAGAACTCTGCTGACAAGCTTCTGACGAAGAACAAGGTGGGTACAATAAAATGACGGGAAATATATGTATATAGGTACTGATACAGGTGTGTGAATATTGAAGCTGCTTTGCTAAAGCAAAGTAATCCAGCCAGATATTTGACAGTACTTGCTTCGTCCAATCCAAATTATGGTAGATTGTAACTGGGTACTAATCCTGTTGATTTGTTGCAGGTCTTGGAGACAGATATCCAGACCTATCAGGGTATTGTCACAGGGCTGGGTAAAGAGGCCCAGCGGTTGTTTAAGATTGGATGTCAAGATCCCGCCACACTACGCAAGGCACAGGTGTGTTACATAAACCATTGTCTGAATCCATGCACTGTAAATTCCAAGAACCATTTTGTTTGTAAAACATAGAAGTTTTGTTGTGACTATTAATATCAGATTTGTCAGGAAATGAATTGTTTAAATTCTCTGATAGGATAACCTTCAGGACCATCTGAACAAGCTGAAGCGACTGGCTGCCGACCGGACCCACGAACTGGAGATGTCCAAGTGGTTGTTTGCTTACAACAGAGAGAGCAGTGATTTTGAGGAGTGGATCGATGACCAGATGCAGTTAGCCGCCTCAGAAGAATACGGATCAGACTATGAACATCTGGTGGTATGGATACCCTTACTACTTTAGATATCGTATATAATTGATGTTACAAAGAGATAATTTTCTGCTTTTAAATAAAATGTTGTCTGTTTATGGTGATGTTTGTTTTGTTTGCACTTTATTTTTTTGACATTTATAGATTTCAGTAAAGATAGAAGTATATTTTATTAAATGAGTACATGTAGTAAGATATACTATTAAAATGTGATTATTTTAATCTGTAGATACTAAGGAACAGATTTGACGAATTCAAGCGAACCGTAGAGGCTGGGACAGAGAGGTTTAACAGATGTGAACGGCTCGCTAAGTGGCTGCTGGAAGACAAGACACAATACGAGGACCAAGTCAAGGAGAGACAGGGCCACCTCAGGTACAGTAACAGCATGTAACAGTACTTTCAAGTACATGTTAGCCTTATTTTAATTTCTGTACCACCATATTTAATCTACTCATTCTTTGTGAATGAAGGATTCATAAATTTAAAAATAATTCTGTCTACGGTAATATTCCACTGAAATATCATGGAATTTTTGTTTTCAGAGAGAAATGGAACCTGCTTTTGGAACAGATAGAGAATAGGGACCAAAAGATGTATGGGGCTGGCGAGATTCACCGATTCAATCGGGACGTTGAGGAAGCCCTGACTAGAATCCAGGAGAAGTACTCCAGCATACCAGACGAACAGGGCAGGGATCTCTTTGCAACCCAAAGCTACCTCAAGAAACATGAGAGATTTGAAAATGAACTGGTGGCCTTAGAGGCTCAGGTAATTGTTTGGTACATGTAATAACATGTATATGAAGACACACGTGTAGACAACCATTGAGCTTGTGTAGATTTATCGACTTAATCCTCTGCCTCCCATGGGGGACATAGTGCCACCCTGTACATTATACATGTATTCCTAAACTTGACATCCCTGTACTTGATATTCCAGTTACAAGTCCTGATTGAGGACTCCAACAGACTTCAGCAGACATATCCTGGGGAGAATGCTGAGCAGATAGAACAGCTTCAGGCCACAGTGATAGAAAACTGGGGCATTCTACAGGACCGGGCCATGCAGAGGAAAGAAGAGCTTGTCAGCACCATGGACCTCCACCGCTTCCTTGCTGATGTAGGTCATCATGTACCATACAGTTCATGTAACAATAGATTGTTTGGGTATTTGGAATATTGGAAAAATTTTGGCTCAAAATATGCCAAGTAAAGTGATGGCTGTCTTTTAAGCTTTCATTCTGTTAATTTGCTTTGAATTTATTTTTTTGAAGGTAAGGGATCTAATGAGTTGGGCTAATGAGATAGAACAGGAAATGAAATCAGAAAAGACAGCTCGAGATGTTTATGGAGTAGACATGATTAAAACTCGTCATGAAGAGCTGAAGGCTGAGATAGATGCTCGAGCCGAGACGTTCACCACCATCATGCAGACAGGAGAGGAGATGATCAACAATGAACACTATGCCAAGTCAGAGGTACCCTCTCAAAGTTTTAAGGCTTCATAACCTTTAGTTTTTATAATCCACATTTGAATCAGTGAATTTCAAAATGAAAAATTTGACTACATGAAACTTTGCCATGGTTGATGTACAAATCTCTCAAGAAATGTTTTTCATTTTGAGTAAATTCGATTTGTAAATTCTCTTGTATACTAACTTCTAATACATAGTACATGTTGGTCTTCATTTTTTGTAAATGACTAGAAAGTCATGTGTGTGTTTATACATATATGTATCACAATTGGCAACTTTGACCATGACATTTACTGAGTCAGTTTCTGGTTTTTAGATTGAAGAGAAAGTGAAACTTGTATCGGACACACAGGACAGACTGCGGCAGGTGTGGGAGGAGAGGCGGGGTCTGTATGATCAGCTGTACGACTTCCACGTCTTCCTCCGCGACGCTCAGCAACTTGACACCATCACTTCCTCACAAGAGGTAGGACATTGTAGGCCAAAAAGTTAAAAATTAATACAAGATTTTAAAATTCGCGAGATGTTCTTCTCGCGATTTTACACAAATATTTATTCCTAGCTTTTAATTAGGAATTTACAGTATGCCAAATAGTGGCGCTGTATGACCAACTATCTAGAGGTTGTTTGTGGATAGTTGTAGGGTAATAATGGGCAGTAATAATTTGATGGATTTATTCTGTTTTGCAGGCATATTTGTCTAGCTGTGAGTTTGGGAGTACAGTGGATCAAGTTGAAGCTCTCATCAGGAAACATGAAGCCTTCGACAAAGTCATTGAAGTTCAGGAGGATAAGGTATGAAAGTGAAGATAAGTCTATAAAAAAAATAAAAATTAAGTACAAACTTAAGCAAATAGCAAATAAAACTTTCATGTATCAATTATTTTCCAGTTGGAGGCTTTGACAGCCAATGGTCTCAAGATGGTGGAAGATAACCATTTTGAAGCGCCAAAGATCAAACAAACAATCGACGGTGTCACAAAAAGGTATATAACTGTATAGATACATGGGACATGAAAATTGTCTTGTACCTATTTGCCTTGCCCTGACATGTTTGTTTGAATTCTCTAGGAGAGGTAACCTGAGGGCCCAGAGCAAGGCTAGAGGAGAGAAACTGAATGATTCGTTGTTGTATGCTCAGTTCAACAGGGATGTTGCAGAGGTAAGAGAACAATCAGAAAATACATGCTTTTTTTCTTGATTGTTGATTACTTTGAGGATATTTTTTCAAAAATATCAGATTTGTAATAAAAAACTTGATATGATGTTTTAAAAATGTAAATATTTTGTTTTATTATACTTTTATGTTAAATACTGAAATCTGATAGTCTCAGACGCAGTTTATAGTCTGTTCTATTACCCTCGGCATTAGCAACATACTTGGCAATGGGTAACACAATGAATTGCATAAATTATGCGCGTACGGGGTGCCGTAGAATTCAGGTCAACAAATATAAAAGCAGTAAAGTTTTCTTTAAAAACCCTCCCTCCCAAACCGACACTATTTTTATAATGTAGCACATTTTGATTCTGAATAAAATTGGATTTTTGGAATATCACCTTTGATTTGATTTCTTGATACCTTTAGGCTGAAGGACTGATAGATGACAAGCTGAAGGTGGCCTATGAGGACGACTTTCAAGACGTCACAGATGTACAGGACAAGATTAAGAAACTACAGAAACATCAGGCCTTCGAGGCTGAAATTCTGGCCAACACTGACCAAATTGACAAAATCAAAGAGGTCAGAATCTCAGAATTAGTCAAATATACTCTAATTGTTTTTGATAGCTTGAGCTTGTAATACCTTTTTTGAAGCTGATTAATGGATAAAATGTAAAAAATCTCTTTTAACTCCTGAATTGTTTTTGTTAGGAAGGGGATGTGTTGCTTAAGAAGAAGCACCCCGAGTCAGACAATGTCAGACAGAGTTTACAGAGACTCAACTCCAAATGGAACGAGCTTCTACAGGCCTCCAACAACAGAGGGAAAGGCCTGGTGGAACTGAAAGACATCCTCATGTTCAATGAGCAAGTGGACAAAGTGGAAATGTGGATTAGAGAGAAAGTAAGGCTGATAATTGAAGAACATAACTGTATTTTTGTTTTTAAATCAGAGTACATGTACCAGTAATTCACAGTAATTTGATTTTTTTGTGAATTTACTCTAGTTTTACATTGTTGGTTAATACACAAGTAATTTAAGCTTTTTGATATTTTAGTACTTTGATTATCAAACTGTTTTCTATTACAGGAAGCTCTAGTGAGTGCCGGAGACATGGGAAGGGACTACGAACATTGTCTGGAGCTGCAGAAGAAGGCCAATGACCTTGAATCAGCTGTAAGTAGGTCACTAGGTCAGGTTGTCAATCATATGTACACTTACCATATGCTAGGTTTCATTTTATTTTGTGGTTTTTACCATCAGTTGGATTCGCTCTCAGTTGGACCTTTTTACTAGTATTTTCATGAAGCTAACAGATTTTCATTAATTTTACAGACTAGTGCTCGAGTATGTGTAAGCGCATGGTCTCATATCTTCCTCCTCTCATGTCATTATAAGCATGCACATTATGAGTAGTCATGTATATCTCTCATGTCTATTATTTATCTCCTATGTCTCCAAATTTTCTCCTTCATTACATTTGATCCATTTCTGCACCAAAACTGTTCATATTAAAAAAATTGACACATCAAAACCACTGCATTACCGGTATTTTATTCTGCACTCATCCTTTGATGTCCTGAAAAACCTGGTAATGAAATACATTTGTATGATACAACACTGTAAACAAGATGATTCTCGAATTCATAAGACAGAATATATAGATACATGTTCAGGGAGATGGAAAGTGGCAATCTTGGTTTCAATCTTCTTGGATCATTAGTTTTATGGGAATTTTTATGGTTGAAGGATTCTCTTTTTTAATTGTAGCATGCTTTTTATCTTAGTTTTTACAAAAACTTTTATGACCAGTGATTTTAATTTATAACATGGAACTCTTCATAAAATCATCATCAATCAATACTTTCATTCATATCTTATTCATAGACTCTTCTCAATTTTGTGACAGAAATATTAAGTCAATGTTTATGTTTTATCAGGGAATTACTGTGGATGATAAGAGAATAGCAGACATTAATGCTCTCGCAGACAAACTGATCTCTCAGGGAAGAACAGACACAAATGCAGTCAAGGAAAAACGCAACAACCTCAACCAAAAGTATGTCATCTTCTACCAATTGCTGTCAATTTCATTTGAGTGTTGCTTTTAAAAATTTCATTCCAGTGATTTAGTTATCTGAATCAAAACTGGTATAGTATTTATTACCAATTTATTCTACATGTAACAATTTACATGTAACAATGTAATGTAACAATTGTAAATACTGTAAATCAAGAAAAGTTGAGTAAGCCTCACTGTTTCTCTGTAGCTGGAAGGCAGTGAACTCAGATTTAGCCGACTACAAGCAGAACCTGTCCTGTGCCCTGGAGATCCACTCCTTCAACAGGGATGTAGACGAGATGCTGGATCGAATTAATGAGAAGGCCCTGCTGTTGTCTAGTGAGGACCTCGGGAAGGACCTCCCCAGTGTTGAGGCACTCCAGAGGAAACAGGAGGAGGTGGAGAGAGACATGACAGCCCTACAGAACCAACTGGAGGTATATACTCACAACCTAGCAGCCTTGGTTGAATGTATGGACTTTAATTGAATGCTTTCTCTATTCTGCATTGTATAAACTCAAACAAACTTTCAACCTTTTATCTATAATGTTGCAGCCTTTTATTTATAACTTACTGATATTTGTATAAACTTGATAAAATGGTCAATGTTATATGAAAATTTGTATGGTGCAATGTCTTTGTCATAAAGAAAATGGAGTCGTTGGAGGGCAAGTTGTGTAGGAAGTACCCAGACAAGGCCGAGGCTATTCACCAGAAACAGCAGGAGGCCCAAGACAACTGGGAGAAGCTTGAGGAACTCTCTGATAGCAGGTACAGAACCAAATAGTTCAAAGCCAACTGTTAGATATTTTTTCCGGTTTACAGTTTTTTTCATGTTCAGTGAATGCTGAATGCAAGAAACCATGGATTTGTTTTTCAGAAAGCAGAAACTCTCAGACTCCTATCAGCTACAGAAGTTCCTTGCTGATGCCAGGGAACTTGTAAGTCAGAGTTGTGAAAAATACTGTTTACAGAGTTTTGTGTTTGTTATTTTTAGACATGTATAATCAAAAGGAGCATATTGGGTATAACTTTAAATTTAACTTCAAATTGTACAGGTTTCTTGGTCCAATGAAATGGTACAGAGAATGAATGCTGCAGAGTTGGCTAAAGATGTTCCCGAGGCAGAGAGTATGCTCCAAATTCACCATGAACGCAAGGTATGTATACTAACACATCTCATTTGAAAAATTTCATTTGTCCATTTTTTAGCTTTGTCATCATGAAGGAAACATCTTGATATCTCTTATAAACAGGCTGAGATTGAGGGCAGGAAATCCCATTTTTCTGCTGTGCGTGACGATGGAAACAAACTGGTGGAGAAAAAACACTATGCTTCTGAGGATATCCAGAAGATGATTGGTCAGTTGGATCACACCAAACTGATGCTGAATGCTGCGTGGGACAAAAGGAACCACCTCCTCACCCAGTGCCACGACCTCCAAGTTTTCAAAGAAACAGCAGAGCAGGCTGAATCCTGGATATCTTCCAAGGAAGTCTTCTTGGCCAACGAAGATCTAGGAGTAAGTTATTAACTTTATATCTCTAACGGAATTTTAGGACGATGAAAAGGTCTTTGGTGAACTATTTTTACACAATTCTCATTTGTATTGCAGAATAATTTACACAGTGTGGAAACCCTTCAGAAGAAACATGAAGGATTTGTCAGGACAACACAAAAACAAGTGGATAAAATTGAGGACTTGAAGCAGTTCGCAGAGAACCTTAAAAGTCATGACCATTATGCTGCAGACGAGATCACAGAAAGATGCCAGGAAGTGGTGAACCGGTGCAATGCTTTCTGGGAACACTGTGAGGCCCGTAAAAAGAAACTGATTGACTCGCGGAATTACCAGTTGTTCCTAAGGAACATGTATGAGGTGACGGGATGGATCAATGAAAAGCTTCAGGTGGCTCTAGACGAGTCTTACCGAGATCCTACCAACCTGCAGGCCAAGTTACAAAAACATCAGGCCTTCGAGGCAGAAGTACTGGCCAACAGAAACAGAGTGGATGCTGTGGTTGAGGTAGGCATTATAAAATGAATGTACAAGAACAATAAAATGAGATACCTTTAATTATTTAGGTCATTGAGTGGAATGCAAGCTCATTGTAGGCACATTTTGTTGTGATGAAGTAGGATAAATTTACTGGTAGTATTGACAGAATTGTTCAAGCAGTTACAATGATGTACAAATTCATGCACATGAAGCAATTCATTTTTGTAAGAACAATTATACCTACATGTATTAAATTTTAAGGCTTTTTTGCATTGCTTTTCTAACAATGTGTTATGTAATTGGCAGAAATTGACTTTTTAAAGAAAATCTTAGAGCATAGATTTGTTTTAGCACAATTTTGGGTGTATCTATTTTCACATTTTTATGTTTATGCTGGATATTTAACAATTTACTTGATTACGCCTTTCTTTGATTTTGTTCAGGAGGGTAAAGGTTTGCTCCAACAAGACCACTATGCACATGCAGACATCAAGAAAC
Source organism: Magallana gigas (assembly GCF_963853765.1). NCBI lineage: Eukaryota > Metazoa > Mollusca > Bivalvia > Ostreida > Ostreidae > Magallana > Magallana gigas. Next base: position 10,920,126 of record NC_088858.1, on the reverse strand, counting down.
GATTAGAGGAGCTGGAGTTGAGCTGGGAAGCATTAATGGCTGCGAGTGCTGAGAAGAAAGACCGTCTGCAAGATGCCTATCAGGTGGGTGCTCTGGTTCTCAGTGAGATATAAAAGGCATTAGAGGCTGGTGATTAGATACTGTAAACGTATTATATTTGGCCTGTACGATATTTGGAGGAAATTAGTTTTTGAACTAGTTGGCGTAGATTTCAGTTAGCGTATTCGTGAATGTGACTATTTTTATACAAATATGCATGGCATTTAGCGGTTTACTTGATTTAGTGGAAGCCGCATTCCACCAAAAGCATTAAATAGAATACAATGCCAAATGTAGTACGTTTACAGTATACACATTACAAACTGTAGTATTGTTGTACTGAAGTTTGGACAATGTGAGATGTACTCACTGTTTGTGTCTTTGTGTTTGAAGGCTCTGATGTACAACAGAGTGGTGGATGATTTAATGTCGTGGATGGATGATGTCGAATCACAGCTCATGTCAGAGGATCATGGGAAGGATCTATACTCCGTTAACAAATTACTCAAAAAGCATCAGGTATTCAAAGTTAATGATTACATCAAGTACATGTCCTTCATCAAAAATAGATACTTTAGTCATCTGCTTGATACAGAATGATAAAATTTGTTGAATTCTGTCTAGCTCTTGGAACAAGACATTAGCAATCACAAAGAAAAAGTTCAAGATGTTCAAGATGCCGCCCATGTGTTCAAGGAATCCAAACATTTTATGAACAAAGAACTTCAAGCTAGAGCCAAAGAAGTTCAAGAAAAGTAAGTCAATAATCACAAAATCCAAATTAACAGATACTGCTTAAGAATATCGTTATTTGAAAAACATGTCGGTAACTTTTTATGTAAATAAATGAAACAACCTCTGGATGATATCTTTTGGTGATTTTTAGATACGAGTCCCTCTCTGAGCCTGCCACTATTCGGAGAGACAATCTGGAAGACGCACTCCTGATGTATCAGTACTACAGGGATGTGGAGGATGAGTTGTCATGGATACAAGAGAAGCTTCCCATCGCATCTTCCACCGATCTGGGAAATTCACTCAATGCCGTCCAAAATCTCATGAAGAAACATCAGGTCACTAATTGATCTATATTAAGATTACCAGTATTTGTTAATTTTATTTATTTATATCAGAAGATATAATGTGTTGAATTGCTGTGTTTCAGGCCTTGGAATCAGAGATCATTGCACATGAACCTTTAATAGACTCGGTGGCCTCAACAGCCCAGAGAATGATGCAGGCCAAACACTTCGCTTCGGAAAACGTCAAAGTCCAGCTGGATAAGTTGCAGTCTGAGCTCCAAGAACTACAGGAACTCACCATGGCCCGCAAACTCAAACTTCAAGCCTCTCTAGAATCTCAAACAGTATGTTCAAGTGATATGTTACAAGCTCGATTTTTGCAATTAAGAAAACGATGTTTATATGGTAATAAATGCTTCCCTTTTGTTTACAGTTCTATGCTGAGATTTCTGTAGCCGAGTCTTGGATGGATGAAAAAATGCCTATCCTAAATAGTACAGAGTATGGTAAAGATGAAGACAGTGTGCAGGTATGTGGAATCATGGTATCAATAAACTTTGTCTCTACTCTATTGTGTGGAGTATTTCTATTACATGTACAAGATGTTGATATCAAAACATAAACCTTGAACAGATAAATCTGAAGAAAATGGATACTCTGGAGAGAGACATTGAGAACTTCAGCAGTAACATTGCTGAGCTGGCTGCTCTAAGCCGGAGCCTGGTGGAGAAGGAGAACTTTGACCAGGAGAACATCAAAAAGCAGCAGGCATCAGTGGAGCAGAGGTACAGCTCACTGCAGGACCTGGCCACTCAGAGACGGAGCAGGCTCCTGGAAACCAAGAGGCTGTTCCAGTTCTACAGGGAGGCTGATGATGTCACCACCTGGATTGCCGACAAGATGGTCATTGCATCATCAGAAGATTACGGCCAGGATCTGGAACATGTAGAGGTAAGGATTTTGTTCTCTCCTGATGCAGTATTAAACAATGGTATCACTTATCTGATGGAAATATTAGCATGTAAAATCTATCATCAGAGTACCATACTATAGATTGTAAAATGTACATGCATAGCATGAATTTTATACTTGTAGACTACAAAGGGAGCCTGTACTTTGGGTTGTATATGTCTTTATCATTATGTGTATAATTACAGGTTCTGCAACAGAAATTTGAGGACTTCCTTCATGATCTGAGCAGTAGTGAGGATAGGGTCACAAGTGTCACTGCCATGGCAACAGAAATGATCGAGGCCAAACACTTTGAGAGTGAGGCAATTAAGAAGAGATCAGAAGAAGTGGTACATCAGTGGAATGAACTCAAAGAAGTGGCCAAAGCCAGACAAGAGGTTAGACTCATTCTTAGGTTCATGAAATGTGTCTATTGACAAATATATCAGGTTGTTTTTTATGTGTAATTGTATACTCTGTAGGCCTTGATAGCTGCCAAAGAAGTGCACATGTATGGACGTGATGCAGACGACACACTTGACTGGATTCAAGAGAAGGAGGGGCTAGTCAGCACGGAGGACTTTGGTCATGACCTAGAATCTGTTCGAACTCTAATCAGCAAGCACGAGGGCTTTGAGGTTAGAATTATAGAAAATCACAAAAACCCACTTTTTGCATCTTTGTTGATACATGTAATTGATTGAATTGAAAAAGGAAATACTTTGTTGAAATAAATGGTTTATTTTAACTATTCTTTTAAACAGCGAGATTTAGCTGCAATCAGCGAACAAGTAGAGTTAATCACCAAGGAAGCTGAGAGATTGATTGGTCAATACCCCGATGCCCAGGAGCACATAGCGGTCAAACATGAGCAGATGGTGCAGTCATGGAACAATCTGGTGGAGAAAGCCGCACAGAGGAAGGAGAAACTCCAACAGGCTGACCAATTACAGCTGTATTTCAACGACTACAGAGAATTACAGTGTGTAGCAGCCATAGTCAATTCAATTGTTCAAAAATATTCAAAGGTGTTTGGTAGGAAAAGGGTCTGAAAGAAGACTAAGGCTATTTTTTCTGCTCTTTTTTAAAATTGTAATAGATGGAGACTTAAGCTACATGTATGTTTGGGCCTCTCTCCTGGCCCCAGGATCATGAAGGAATTTCAGACTTAAGTCAAAATTTCAGTCAGCAATAAAATTATTGTTTATCATAAAATGACGATTAAAATTGGTAATTACTGGTAACAAATTTATATCAAGTCAATTTGAGTAGCATTTCAATTTTGTCAGTGTTTTCAATCTAGAGACATTAAGAGAGTGTACAATTTTTTACTTAAGTCTAAGATTGCTTCATGATCCTGAGGCCTGATCTGTTATATAAATGAATTAATTCATTTGATAACGGTCATAAATGCAATGCAAATATTTATATCTCATTGAGTGGGCAAGACTAATGATTGGGCAACAGACAAAAATCTCTTTTTAGCCCTCTGTCCTAAGACCATTATAGAGGGATACATGTAGTTAATTTTCCACAATGGTTGTGTTTAGGGCATGGATCAGTGAGATGATGGCAATCATATTGGCTGAGGAGATAGCCCGGGACCTGCCCAGTGCCGAGCTCATGATGACCAGGTGTAAGGAACACAAGGCGGAGATCGACAGTCGACAGGACGCTGTCAATAAATTCCTTGAAACTGGAAAAGTCATGATTGAAAATGGGCACTTCCTGTCTGAGGAGGTACTGCTATATGTTTTATTTTTTCTCGGTTCGTCTAAGAGTTTGTCAGATATCTGGTACATGTATTTTGAATCATATAACTGGGAAGGAATTTTTATAAATGGATCTGTACTGATGTCTTACCACTTGATGTTGTGCAAATTTAAATGTTGAGTTTTGTCACAGATCAAGGAGAAAGTGACAGATTTGAACACAGCATGGGAAGCTTTATTGAAGACATTTGAACAGTACCAGGAGCTCTGTGAGCAGAATCTGGAAGCCCAGGTAAAATTCAAACATTTGAGGAATCAATGCTTAAATGAAAAATTTTGAAATAACATTTAGATGCAAAAGATTTATTATACCAAATAACATCCTTTACAAGACAGGGTATTACGTGTTTGTGGGTATTGGTTTATCATTACATTGGAAGTTTGCTCTTGCTTTAGCAATTGCGACATGAGATGGAACAGCTAGAGGCTTGGATAAACATCAGAGAGCCTGTGATGAAGGAAAAGAATGTGGGAGAAAACATCCAAGCTGTCGAGGAGTTGCTTCGCCGGCAAGATGATTTCGAGAAAACAGTTGATGCTCAGTCAGAGAAATTCAACAGCATTTGTCGTCGAACACAGGTAACATAATCAATTACTGGTTAGCTGCTGATTTACTTCATATGGATTTCCCTTGTTTGTTTTCTAGAAAATTTCATGCTAACCATTATGTTTGCACACATCTTCCTAAATCATTGATTTAATCATTTAAAGCAATTGATCACAAAATATTATTAATGAACATAACTAAATTTTGCACCTTTGATATCCATAGAAAGGTTTTACTGTCAAGCTAATATGCCATACTAGCATGTCACGGACAGAGTTAATACTAACCTGGTATGTTGTGTTGGTTCTAGCTAAGCTTTGAGAGGGTAAATATTTCTCCAACTGGTAACATCCCACTAACTCTAACTTCTTTCTTCATTTAATACTTCTGTCTCTCATATGTTCCCTTATCAAGTACTGGAACTGCAGATTTAATTCTACATGATTGTACATTTTTAAAAATGACATATGAATGCATGTTTTCTATTTATTTATGACATATATTGCCCATGGTTTAAATTTACTTTATCCACCCATTTGTAATGACTAATGACCTCTGTTTATTTTAACTTTGATGAATAGTCTCCCAATGCTTCCTTTATGAAAAATTGTGTTTTTAGGTCTCGGGAATTTAATGGATATGAGGACCAATTTTAAATTTGCTTTTGTGGAAAAATAATGCATGCTTACTCTTTAATTTTTCCAGTCATATTTCATATTTTTGATGAAGAATGCCTCAATTAACAATACTTGAAGTAACTTTTTTCCTGGATCAATTATCTAAAATGATAATTGTTAAATCATGTGATATATATGTTGATAACTTTTTGTACAGTTTTTAAAGTTTTAATTCACAGCTGGAAAAGTCATTATTGGATCAAAAACAGCAACAAGCCCTGGCGGAAATTCAGAAGAAAGAGATAGAGCGAATGGATGAGATCCGAAAACGTGAGCAAGAGAGGATTCTGGAGGTATGTTCATCTTTTTGTACGGCACTTGTAAGTCACCCATCATTACTTGGACACAGGATGATACTAATACATATGATGTATGTCAGATTGTGTAAAAAAAAAAAGAATAAATAAAACAAAATCTGCTAATAGATTCATAAATGATGCCAAATGCATTTAATTAAAGTCACTTTGAATTTTCTTGCATTTTTGCACAAATCAAAATATTAATAGTTGCTAGGCAACCATTTGCGCCAAACATTGTGCTGCTCTTGCTTTTTAGTCATCAAAATCTTTTCATCACATATGGTTCGCTGAAATGTGCAGAAGTTCATAACTGATCAGTGAAAAAATGCTGGTTATATGATATGAAAAAAAATCTGATTTTATCTCTACTTGCGTTATACTAGTATCAAATGTCTTAAATACTTCTCTTACAGACACAGAAAAATGTATGTGCTGGTTTTTTGCTTTCTGTTGTATTAATCTTGTTGCCATGCTAATTGCTAAGGTGTATTTTGAAATAAAAGAATATTATTAGTCTTGATTTTAATGATAGAAAAAGGAAGAATTTCAAAATGCACCTTAGTGAGTATGTGTTTATAGTTATAGCCTGTGCTTTGACATTGTTAATCCAATGTTGATTTTAGTAACTGTCTTTGCTTGGTTCACTGTGAGTTTAGTATTCAGGTGTGTAATCTGATGGTTTGATTTCCATTTTACTATCGAATTAAATTTTTTAACATTGTTTTTAGAATGATGTTGATTTTTTTCTGTTTTTTAACCTGGAACAAATGGTTTTATCTTTATATTTTTTTCTTTCTTGATTTAAGTGTATTTTGCTTCTTAAAATTTCAAAGTAATAGTTAAAGTATGAAATAGGGTGAAATTTTGGCAATTAAGAAAGATTGTGCTTTAATCAGCAGGCTCTAATGCTAGCTTCTTGGCCGTTAATGCTTGAAAAGTGACATGCAGTTTTATATTCAGATTTACCAGATACTAGTAATCAATACAATGTAATATCAAATTATAATGATATTTATGAAGTATTGGTCAGTAAATAAACTTTTCAATGAATTTAACAGACTCTGATAGTTCCTATCTAAAATTAACATTTGAATTAAACTTAATTAAATTAGATTTGAATTTTTCTCATTTAACAAATCTTACTTTGTATCATGTTAACTCAAAATTAGACTGTCCTTAACATTCAGTTATTGATTCTTGGAATTCTCTTTAGGCTTAGTATTCTAGTCTGAAGGAGATTTTCTAGTCATTTAATTCAAAAGAAACATCTATTTAGTCTATCTGTCATGAAAGAAGAAATTTATGGTCTTACTTTAATTGATGCAAAAGTAAAGTTTTTAAAGCAAAAACTATTTGATTATCGTAACAACTAAAGATCTATCTGGTGACCGAGATTTTGGGGAGGGGTCATTTTCTCAACTTAAATTTGCACTTAGAGTCAGTGTAATTTTACTTCTGTTATTTGATATTTTAAACCATTGATTTTATTTTTTTGTTTTGAATGAATTACCATATACAAAATCTGTTTATTGCTGTATGATTATGCACATAATTTTATTACTTTTGATAATACTTTAATTAATGATGAAAATAATATTGATCATGGAGCATTTGTTAGAATTCAATTTAAAGAAATGTGATACATGTATCGGCATTTTATATGTAGTTTGTTCAGGGAGAGCTGAATTAAGATGGGGCCACTCTGACAGTGGTATATCATTGTACAAAATATGTAGTAAGATGTGATAATGCAAGAATGCTTCGACATCACAAAAATGTACAAAAGCGCATCATACCTTCAACATTATGATTTTAAATGAAACCTTTCACTGTCATGCAACCACTGCATCATTTTGGCATCGGAGCACTATCACATTGTCACTGCATCCTCCTTTAACTGAATTTTGTTTAAATCAAAGTGGCTCTATCTAAGGGAGACAAATGCGCAGCTAGTTTAGAGCAGGACATGGCTTTACTTCTACAGAAAAAAGAGCAGGCTAAATAATTAGTAGTAAATGAATGGCACAGTGTCTTAGAATATACAGCAGTACCAGTATTGATAGTCAGGTGTGAAGGTGATGCGTTTGGTGGAAAACTTCATGTTAATTAGGGAATATCATATCTGGTTTCAGTGGTGGTGAGAAAATAAACCCATTTCTGGGGTCCTTGTTATACCTACTCAATAACTGAAAAATAAAGAATTGAAATCGGCAAAATAGCTTATTTGTCTATGAGGACTTAACTCTGATTGTTGTTTAATATAATTATGTCTTGGACATATCATAACCAATTGTGTGCTTTACACTTTTATCATGTTGTATTGTGAGGTAATATTTGGAGTATTTGTTTTAAAGGAACGGAAGAGGGAAGAAGAGCAACGCAAAGCTAGGGAGGTGTTGCTAAGGAGACAGAAAGGTGCCGACTCATCAGAAAGTGATGAGGACAAAAAGTAAGACTTGCTCATTGAATAGACGATGGATTATTAGCTAGCATATATATAGGTGTTTTAAATTTCATATAACACCACACATCACAAAAACAGTTCAATAGAATTTGTTTATACTATTGACCATTTTCTTTGTAGGGACGAACGTTTGGACACCAACACAGTTAAAAACTTGATTGGTCGATCAACCAGTAGAGCTGAAGTGAAGAGAGCAATAAGTTTCAAGCAGCGAGGAGATGGGGCTATATCCCCACCGCCTGTGTTACAGAAGGCCTATGAATTCAGACAAGGCGAGGGCATTGTCAATCCAAACGAAAATGTTACATCAGCGAATGTTGAAACTGTGACTCCGACTGATGAGGATGCACCACACTTACCACATATGCCTCCTCCCGAAATTCAGGTGGCGCCTGTTACGCCATCTAGTGACTTACATAAAAAGGAGAAGTTAACTCCCCCTGTTAGTCCAAAGCAATCACGTGTAGAACACTTAAAAGATGAAGATAAAAAGAAAAAGAGGACTCCTAGTTTTAATTTAAGAAGAAGAACAAGGAGTTTCAAGGATAAGTACAAGCTTCCGGAGAACTTACCTCCCCCTGATTTTGAGGGGTTTGTGGAGAGGAAGGTAGAATTACAAAGTGGTGGAAAGCGTGCGACGATACGATCGTGGAAGAACTATTACATGGTGTTATACGGACAGGTTCTAGTTTTCTACAAAGACAAGGAGGGTAAGTATTCTGGGAATTTACTTGGTGCTCTGGATTTTAAAGTTTGTTGAAGTCTTCAAAAGATGATGATAGTAAATGAACAGATTTTGTAATATATTTATGATTCTTTATATTTTGGAGGGCCAGATATTGGTAGAATACATTTATTAGATTTTGAAGGAACCTATGAATAGCTGTATGCATTTACAATCAACATGTGCATCAAAAATTATTGCATAGGATACTCACGAGGAGACTATTAAAAACTCGGAACAAATTAAAAAACGGGCAATTTTTTCTTTTTAAAGCTGCAGCAGAGAAAATTCCAGCTACTCCTCCTGTGTTCATCTACAATGCCTATTGTGATGTGGCCTCTGATTATCATAAAAAGAAGAACGTTCTCAGACTAAAGAGTGCTGATAACGCTGAGTCACTGTTAGAGGCAGCCTCTGCATCCGACATGAAGGAATGGATCGCCAAAGTTAATCATTACGCAGGTATATAGACATGTAGAGGCGTATTTACCAGCTGGATATATTTAGCCACACACACCATATATATATATAATGTACAAATCTAATCTTTGAAGTGTAAATTCAAAACTTCAGTAGAAGTGTTTTGTGTACTTGGTAAACTATATCTTTTTGTATTGTGTATATATATATATACTATGTAAATTAATTTTTCACGATATTTGACAGAGGGGTCATACCTGATGTGATTCACACACTAACTCTACTATATACATATATATACCTGTAGGAAATACAGAGTATAAATAAGCAAAATACTATTAACGAGGCTAAATCTGTACATCTGTTGGAATAGTTGACTGCTTAATGAGCTAATTAACTTGCACAGATTGTGTGATGTTAGAAACATGCAGTGATATCCCATGATATGAATTAGTCAAAGATAGCCATCCATTTTCTATAGAAATATCTGAATAGTACTTCTTCATTTAAATTCATTACAAATATCGATCTTTCCTCTCTTTCTAGCAGTTATGATTTTCCTTGTGCTGCTCTAAATGATAATAGCGCATGTGCAATTGAAGCAATTCTCATGGAGAAAAGCTTCCAAAAACCTGCTACATGTATCAGCAAACTTTATTTTGAATAATATAAAAGACATACTGCACAAAGAACGAGTGTGGCGTCAATTCTTTTATATACACTGGTCCATATCACACTGCTCCCATAATGTGTACGGTTGCTTTCAGTTCAATCTCCATCCCATGCTGACCTGGAATTTTTTCGTAGTTCTGAACAACCGCCCGAGGATTTAGCGGTTGACGAAGGAGGAGGTGAATTTTCACGTTAGAGTTTGTGCCTTTCAATGCTTTTCGTCACTTTTTGCATTTTTCCTAAATAAAACTTGTGTGGCCAGCACTTAATTCAGTAGTTTCAGCTTGTTTTGTAACTTGACACATTATTAAATTGCTAATTCATTGACATATGTTTTATGAGATGGTTTTCTTTTTTAAACTTAATTTTTAACAAAATATGTTGCCAGGAACCTGCTTTCCACATTTTCTGGTCAAATTGGCTCTCATGCTACACTTTCTTAATTGTTCAACTGTATCAGTACAATTTAGAATTAAGTAGACTGAGTAGTGATAGAAAACATGGGACTAATATTAAATGTGCAGAAAATGCATACATATTTTATGTCTATAGTATTGATTTAGACATCAAGTAAAAGGCTACACAAGTTTTTCTGGTTTTAGACAGCTTTTCAGATTGCACCTGATTCCATTCCATTACTTTTGGATGTTTCTTTTTGTTTGTGGTATTTTTCCCCGTCATTTTCCATTCACGGGTATGGAATTCTGGGAATGTTTGCTGCTTTTCTTACTTGTTTACTAACAAGCTTTAATTTTCAACCAATTTCTTTGTTTTCAGCTTTTATTAATTGAACTATAACACAAAATCGTCAGAAAACTTCTCTTTGCAGCTTTTTCATTTAGATATGTGTGTTTCCAACATTTTGAAGCAATCTTTTGCTCTTAATCTGTCCTATGGGTTAAGGATTAAAAAAAAAACTGAGACTTTTTAGGTAGAACTAATGCATTAAAACTAGAGGCTCAACTACTATAAATATAGTAACAGAACTGTATCTCTGTTTGTAGTTTATAATTGTTAGAAATCTTTTAGCCTAAGGACTAAGTGGAATTTCATACCCAGTACAGTGCACCTTGTTTAACCATAAACACAACATTGTGAACACAGTCCTATATTAAAGAATATTTCCTTAGAATTTCCTTCATAGTATGAACAATTATTTTGAATTTCCCTGTACATTGCACACATAAAAAGCACTGAGAAAAAAAACTGAGAAATTAATTGTTTTAGTGATATAAACAATTTTGAAGAATGACTTTTATCAAGCCATATAACTATCATGCATGTTGATATGAAAAGAAAAAGCCCGTGGTAATATTGGTATGGATAATAAGATTGGATAACTGCATATAAGTTTGCATTGGCTTGCTTTGAACCTCCTCGGTGTCGCTTTGGAACAGAGGCAAGTAATAATGGAGGGCCAATATGGAGATAAAAGATGCTGCTCTACATGCTTTGTTTTTGTTCCCATCCCATCACACAGCTTGGAGTGAGCTTGTTCCTGGTCTAATTTTTGGAGTGACTTCAAATTTAACTAATTTAATTGTTATGAATTTTAATAACATTAAACTAATTATATATTGAATTTAATTCAACTGTTGATATTTGACATCAATTTGGTAATTCTTCAAGGTCTTACATAAAGGAAATTTTTTTTTTTTATTTATTCATGTACGTATAATAATACTGATTTTCGATATTTTGTTTTACACAGCACAAGCACCTGATGAACATCATGCGGCTGTGTTACACAGATCGGCCAGTCCGGAGGGAGAGCGGGGACGCAGTGTGTCCCCCATGGCAGCACACAGAGAATCTCAGGAATTCCACGAGGAGGATGTAGCCCAGATCATGCAAGGAAAGCCCTCCCCCGACAAAGGATCTCCAATACCCAGCCACCAAGCCCACAACGACAGTGTGGACCGCTCGGGAAGCTTCCATGCTGAAAACAACACGACCCCTGTAAGACAACGAACCACTAGTGGAGGGAGTTATCACCAATCCTCAGGTATGTGTGAGGCAGTAATTTATTTAGATTTGGGGTGTTTTTTTTTCAGCCAAATATTTTTTCCTCTTACATTTTGCTTTAGAGATTGATTTACTTGCATTGTGATTATAATTCCTAATCATGCTCTGCAGTGTCTTTGCTGTTGAACAGATAAGACTCGGAGTATGATGATACACGTGTGACGGTCAGACTAGTTTGAATATCGGTGCCAGATTGCTTAATTGGTAGAGCACCTGACTAGAGATTCAGGGGGCCTGGGTTCAAATCCTGGTCTGGTCCATCATTTCCCATCCTGTTACACATGTATTACTTAGGAAAAACAATTTTCACACATTTATTTTCATAATTGGTTCTGTCTTTTTCTTTAATTCATGAATTTTACTTACACAGGTGAAGAGGAGTTGACGGACCATTCCTTCGTTTCCCCTCCACACAATGGGGGACATGGAAGAATGAACGGGGATGAAGGTAAGTTACTCTCACTCTTGTCATAAAAGGTATATGGTTACAGGTGAGTTAGTTACCTGGTGACATTTATGGGATCATGTATTGAATTTTTGCTGTACATTTGGTTTAATTTTTATATAAATCATCTTTTCATCCATTAGCTATAATTAAGCTCAACTCATAATAACTTACAGTTATTGTGGAAACTTGCATAATATAAAATATTCAAGCATTCTTGTAGGAGTTACACTATTTACTGCATAGTTGAGTCAACTGTCTGATTTGTCTTGTGTTCAGTACCAGCTTGTGATGTGTTCTTTTTTATATATATGTATAAATATGTTTAGTGCTAGTCAATTCAGTGCAGTTTAAATTTTCAAGAAACTACTGAGCAATTGCAGGGGGAACTTATGGTTTTGCGGCCAGTCTCAATTTAGATTTTTTTTAAATCAATAAATGCTAATTGTGTTCAACTCTCTAATAAACAATTTAATATTTATACCGGAAGTTTTAATTAAAAATTTTAAATCCTCAATTGAGTTGTAATAAAGGAAACCCATGTGAATCTTGACGGTGTTCATATTTTCCTTTAAGTGATGATGTAAACATTTTGGAAAGGGATTTAAAAGTTAAAACTACATTTCATGTCTCTATTTAGAATCAACAATTGAGGTAAAGTAGGTGGGCCTTATTTATGTTCACGATTTTGTCACAGATGATACCAGTAATACAGTGTATGTCACCATCGCATGCGGTATACATGTACTTGTCACAAAACTTTCAGAGCAAAGTCACTGCACCACAGAACAAACTGTTTTAAAACAACCCATGGAATCCCCATATAGAATAGAGTTGTGTAGGGATTTGAGAATACAAATGTACAACTTTTTTTTTTTTAGAGAGAAATGCAGTATGTATCAGTTTAAGCTTAATTTTCTTATCCTTATATTACAAAATTTAATCCTTTATTTTATTTTTCAGATCAATTCACAGATGACATTAAGGTAAGCATTTTTGAAATTGTTAAGATTAATTATTTTACCGTTTACCATTAATTAAGGTTGATTAATGCATTTGCCATTTTGATTAAATCTTTTACTTCTTGAATAGATTTGATATGCATTTTAATTTTTCCTGGTAATTACTATCATTTAGAAAAGAACAAAGAGCTCTCCGATGAAGGAGCGTCCGATGTCTGAGCCCGCCATGATGATGGAGGATCATGATGGGGGGGACAGGGAGGAGAAGAAAAAGAAGGGCATGTTTAGTCGATTCAAGAAGAAGAAGGACAAGGATCACGAAGAACATAAAAAACATAAAAAAGACAAAAAATCCGAGGCCCATTAGTATTCTCAGAGACAAAGAATCCAAATTGCTACCAAACAATTGATTCAAGTGACAGGTCCATCTTCAAAACTTTGACCTGAAATATGATGACTAAAGGCAGTTTCAGACCAAACAGAAAGACAAACACAAATATTCAAAGCAAAATTGACGAGGCTAAGTTAAACATGCACAAAATGTTCGGTTTGCTTCTTATTGCGTTTATACAAAATCTATACACTAGTACAGTGAATTACTTAGTGGGCAAACCAGTCGACTCATTTACGAATGTCCATTTCTACAAAAGTAACCGATGTTTACATTTGTACTTACAACACCTCTATATTGACCAAGATCTCATGTACCCTATCTGTGATCATTGACATTCGGGTTGGTTGATCTACCTTGTGATTTTGGTATGGACCATTTACAAATGCTCTGATTTTTACTGATGTTTTGGTAGAACACATGAAGCTTAACCAACATGTATTCAAATATACTGGCTTTCTTAAATACATATCATTTTATTGTACCATCCATGTTTTGTAACTTGTAATTACTGGTATATTCATTAAATCAAAAGCAAGAAACTACTGTACATGTATATTCAGGATGAATATCCAAAAATACTTCAGTCCATTTCTATACTAAAATGTATGTACTGCATCATGAATGACATGGTGTTTGGAACAGATTGTCAGTTATCGATAGTTTCATTTTTACTTAGAATACCTTTATTTTATGAATCAGTTCTTTTCTGAAATCTTTGTTTTGTTATGTTAATCAAATTGAATATAAATATATTATATACAGCATTATAGTGCTTCCATTTTTTGAAAAATTCTTTGTTTTTGATGAGGTTGTCTGTTAAGAATTCATATATATGCAAAATTTAGTATGATTTTGTTTTATTATCATTCTGTTACATGTTAATTTTCTATAATACATGTATTAGACAAATACATTGTAGTTATATTGGCTGCCGTGAATGGTCGCAAGAATTAATCGTCTCATTGATGCATATCCAAACATTGAATGTCTCCACAAAGTGCTTCCGGCTTGCATTGCAATTACATAACTGCTGAATTTGAACACAAAAATAGAATTCTGGGAACATGCAACAGAACTGTGTTGTCTGTTACAGTTCAAGAACAAATTGTTAAAAAGGTGTGCAATGCAAACTTTTAGAGATCTGATTTTGTTCTGTGAACTTCCATTAAGATAAATGTTTGTAAAAATACTCTGTTTATGCTTCGTATGTTTCGGCATTGACTGTGTGGAGGAAGTTGTAAATATGATAGTCCAGAGCAATACATGTGTACATTTGTACAGTTTTGTTAGTAGGTTTTATCAATAAAGCCAGTATCTATCATGTAAATAGAATTATTTCATAGTGAATGTTAAAGCCAAAATGAAGAGACCATGGGGTCTTGTTATATTGTAGTTTGATGGTAGACAATTGGTTTTTTTTATACGAAATCAGAATGGAAAATCCATCAGTTAATAGCAGACAGATTGTAGAAGTTATATAATATAATATTATAGAGTGACTCATTAGAAAACTCTTAAATTGGTGTATAATACAAAATGCTGCCTCATAAACCACACATCAATACTTGCTACATATGTTATTGTGTTGTCATGTATATCACTATTCAACTAACATCAATTATTTTATTTTCAAATTATATTATATACATATATAAATTTATATAAATATTTATACTGAAAACGAAGTTCTGTTCTCATTTATGCAAGTACTATACTTTGTATACAAGAGGCCAATAGGCCTTAGTGGTCACCTGAGTATAAAACACAACCCTGTAAAGGATCCTCAAAATTCAGAATAGAATATTTTATAAATTGTTCATTATAATTCTTGTACAATTTTAATATGCAGTCATTCTATTCATACACGTGTATAAAGCCTTATCGTTTTGGTTATTTATCGTAGGTAAATGTTAAAAGGAATAACACCTACTGAGAGTTCATATAATTCTTCTGAGATAGGTTGATTTAGCTGATCAGTAAAAAGATATATACACAACTGAGCTCCATATCTGAAAAAAATTGAAAATGCCTCTGAAGGAAGCATTAATTATGGGGAAATTATGATTATTTAATGATTAATTATGACAAAAAAGATGGAAAGGGGTAACACTTTAAATGCATTTCAGTAGGACATGCATGTAAATCACATATGAATGAAAGTATACGGATTTTGGGTCTGGAGAGTATTCAAGATATATTAGACAGAAAAAAAGGATTTTTGGGGGAAAGGGCTGCTATAATGAAAAACATGCCCCATATCTCAAAAACTTCCTAGTACTTAAATAAATTCTTTAAAGAATATAACATTATTAATGTATTTTCCATACATGGTAAGTAGAATCACAGTTAACAATAGAACCTATTCCCCAGCCCTCTTGAATTTTTCTTTAACAGAATAATAGATTTTTACCAAATGATCAACAAAGTCCAGCACTTGCATCATATTGCGTAGAATTTAACGCTCGAATTTAAAATTATCGTATATCATCGTTCATTACTGTTTCATCCATTGCATAAAATACATTATGTTCAACATCTTCATAATGTTCCCTCAAACATATCAGTGTCTGGATTCCGCGTACATTTAGACCACAGTGAAACCTGTCCATTCATCGCAATAAACACCCCGGTCACCGACAGCGTAGTGAGGACTCCCAGAGCAAAGCCCACGTTGAAATCGGCGTCCGTCGCTTTGAAGGTTTCGGGGAGGAAGGCTCCGGTGATGACGATGGTTTTGTCTGTGACCCTCTTGGACAGGTAGGCTGCTGTCTCTATCATAGAATCCGTTCCGTGGGTGATAAGAATTCTCGTCGAACGAGCATCGATGCACGTGCTCGCTAACTTCTCTCTGAGGATAAAAAAAGAAATACCGGTATTTGCATTCACGTATACTTTGTTTGAAAACATGATTGAACATACTTAAACGTACACTGTCATGTGTATTTGTATTATTTTGTATTATATGCAAGTATATGCAAGTATTAGATGGAACAAAAAATATACTATGCAAATATATATGTCATCTTTTTTTTTAATTGCAAACTGGTGTTATTGCAAACTTGTGTTATCGATAACGCACGTTTCAAGTTAAATGACCATAATAAAATCCCACTTTCACTGCATGCAGGTTTGATCCTCACCAAATACGTGTATATTTCACATATACTGGCGTGTACCTGTCATGATCCCTTAGGTCTTGGCTGTCTTTCCGACACACAGACATCACGTGACAAGAGTCAGGCCCCACCCTAGCCCGGGGGAGAATCCGCTGCACGGCAGGCTGCGCGATCTCAAATGCGTACCCCAGGTTGGTTTTAGGATAGTCCTTATCTATTGTTCCTTGAAAAAAAAAATAGATATTGTATACTTGTGTTGTGCAATGAAAATGATTTTCTTTTGAATTTCTTGCAATGGTAATACTAACTTGGAAATATTTAAATTGTAAGCATATACATCATTCAAACGATACATGTAATACTTTCTTTTACCAGGATTTGAACATGTGCAGATCTAGAAAATATTGTATATTTATATATAAAACAGTTTAACAAGAGAAAAGGTCTTCCTATATATGCTTAAAGTTAAGCAAGATAAATTCATTTTTGAGGCGGTATTATAATGAGATAATAAAATAATTTTGTGAGATGTTAAACGACTAACTTATGCGTGTTTGACTTGCTATATAACGCGTTGAATAAATCTTTCTATATAACGATTGATTAGGGAATAAGGAATCATTCTTTGCATGAGGTTATAATTTTGGTGGGGGCGTGGTCAAATCCAATCAAGCCTGAAAGGCTTGATTGGATTTGATCATGCTACGGCCGAAATTATCACATAATACTGTATTCAAGAATAATTCCTTATTACTTATTTTACATAATTTAATTACGAAGGGCTTTATTAGATTTGACCACACTACGGCCAAAATCACCATATAATATTTAATTATTCGAAAAATTAACACTTTGATAAAGTTATTAAAAAAGAGAATATATAGTTATATACATATACATGCACTTTTTTAAATCGTCCCTACGAGATATCTTCTTCGTTATGGCAAGTTACATAACGAGATATTCTAACTCGTTTGAACAAAATATTATTTTTTACTTTCTAAAAAAAAAATGTTTCCGATTTTAACACATTTTTCATTTTATAAATCGGTCTGATAAATCCGTATCTGATGGGGAAAAATGTTTGTTTGTGTGTATTTTTCTGTACTGATATCACAAATCATATTGTCATACCGTGCTTGGTAGTATACGTGTGTGCCTCGTTGATTTGTGGACTCGATTTCTCGACTGAGAGAGTGTTCGATTGTACTGTGTTTTTTATGTTTAAAAAAGAACTAAACATTTATATTTTGACTTAATTTAAAGGCACGGCTATTAATTAAAATACAACTTTGTAAAACAGGTCATTTGAAAAAAACAAACCGCGATTGATTTTTTTATATGAAGTAATTTAAATTCTGTCGGCACTGAGACGGTGTACAGCGTAGGTCAGTCAAAGACATGCATATTTTTTTTTTTATAGAAAACAGCTTATAGAAGAGAGGAGAAAAAAGTGCTGGAACTGTATTGAAATTTACTTTTATAATGTTAAATAACTTGAGAAATATATAATGTACCCATGCACACTCAAAAAATTCTGAAAATTACACATTCCGATTCCAGTGATTTGACAGAACCTATCCGCCCTCATTCATTTCAGACACATGACTATGCACGTGACATGTGCCCTATTCTAAAATACTCTAATATGAATTACGGAATAAAATTGGCTTTAATATCTACCGACTAAGCTGCACTAGCAAAAAATAAAATTTCAGATTAGATTTAAAATGTTTTACCTCCTGTTTGTATAATCAGAACTGCTTCAGGTTCACACATTATGTAGTTATCTCCCGGAATATCGCATTTTACATTTCCCAATTTTTATATTATGTTTCTACTTGACATTTCCTGCTGTTTATTATTGTTGTGAAAATGGTTTGTGAAAAATGTAAGTAAGACGTTTTGTAGTTGTTTGTGAAAAATGTAGGTAAAACGTTTTGTAGCAATAACTAATTAGTATTGGCTTATATTTTTGAAATCGACATAATTAAAGAATAACAGATATTATGTTATTTGTACGAAACAAAAATGATTAAAAGTTCTTGGTATGTTTTGTTTATAAAATGATTATTGTAGTAAAATATTTGTTTGGAAAAGATAGTATGATGTATTTGTAGGTCAAAAGAAGCTTGGGAAAGTTATTACACCTGATCCATGGAAATCAGGGGCCAGAAATACAACAGGTATATTTTGTTCATAATTGTTATTCATATTTTATATTGATGATCACTTTTCTTCTTTGACACAAGTTTAACTGGATTGGAGAAATAATATCAGATCTGACCAGAATTCGAACCCAAGCCTCTAAATCTGCAGTCATTTGTTTTACTAATTAAGCTATCTTGTGTGGTGATCAAACCATTCGGACTGTCTCAAAGGAAATAATTGAGAGTCATTTTGTTATTTGTATAAGGTATTGATTAGATAAAATTAATTATTTCCTCTTGGCAAAAGGGATATTTTCATAAGATTTTAATCATCTACATGTAATTGTAAAATAAATTAGATATAAAGAAAATAAACATCAATTTTCAGGGAATCACGGAAATGGAGCAAATATGGGTGTTGGGATTTTAAGCACCCTGTCGTACATGTAATTATGATCAGATTAGGGTTATATAGTATAGATAAAAATTCTAGAATAATTTTAAGATAGTTTGTTAAAGGTACATTTCATTTCATATACAGTAAAACTCGTTTAGTACGAACACGGATATATAGCGAATTCTTGGATATAGCGAAGTCTTTTTGAGTCCCCTGTAAAATTCTTAACAAATCTTTGCAGATTTTTACAGTTATAACAAATTTGGATATAACGAATTTATGGATATAGCGAACTTATTTTGAGTCACCTAGATGTGAATTATAACAAAATTTAACTCTTTTATAACGAATGTTTTTACAATTTAAAAAAGTTTGCACTACCCTTTAACATAATAGTTCAAGAATGAATTTATTTTCATATAATTTTTTTTACTTACAATCCAATTATTAAAGGTATCAAAGTAATGTATTTTTATTCTAAGCCTCAATTAGCAAAAATTATGGTCTGGTCTAAGAATACATGTATATAGTAAATTTGCTATACATGTAGAAATTATTACAAATTTGTTATACGGAATAGCGAATTGCGGATATAACGAAGTAAATCCATCAGTCTGTAGGACCTCGCTATAACCGAATTTTACTGTATCTGGTAACATCACAGATATATGAAGTTGAAATTAACCTACGAAATCAGATAAGGGGTGATTTCACCAGGAGTTGCCTATCTCATTATTATTTATGTCCTTGTTGTAATATAAACCTCCACAGACCATTTATTTTTAGTTGTGTTTTGAAATCTGACAAGCTAGAATGTTCGTGCATTTCAAAGAAGAAATCTTTCGTTTTTCCATATTTATGAATTATTGAATGAACATTGTTAGAGGTCTGAGATATCAATATTTATGAATATCAAATAATAAAGTAAAGCATTATGTGAGGATATCTTGGGACAGAGTATGATATATATATTTATTATATATAATATATTCAGTTTAATATTTCATCAATTTACAGAAAGCGGAGGAAGAGTGGTCAATGAAAACAAAGCTTTGACATCAAAGAAAAACAGGTATTATTTGAGTGTGGTATATATGTATAAATACATTAAGAATAAAGATATATAATAAATACATGTATTTAATGATCTTATGAATAAAAAGAAAAGATTTGTGATAACTTTTAGTACAAGTGTTTGTATTAATTTTCTAGGTTTACTCCATACCAGACTTTCACTAAATGCAGGATTTGTAAGTCTTCTGTACATCAATCTGGCTCACATTATTGTCAAGGTAAGTTTATAAAAAATTAAAGAAAGAAATATTGCATCCACATATGTAAGAGGACAGGCCTAACCCCCCTAAGGCATTGGTTTAATTGCTAGAGCATTGAGTTTTAACATAGAAGGGATAAAGTTTGAGCTTACTTGTGGACATTCTTCTAATCTCTTAGTGTCTAACAAAATAACCCACGTGGAGTGGATTGAAGAGTCTCGTGTGAGATTTCTAAGGGATAGAAATCTCAAAAGAAAACGTATATTAGCTATAGTGTGTATGATAAGCTTAGTACTGTCACACTCTTAAAAGCCCTAGCCTATGGGTTAACCATCTAGCTAGGTTGGAAGAACACTGGTTTTAAACCATAAGGTCTCAAGTTTTAGCCTACTTGTTATAATTCCCTTCATCTATTACAACAAGTACAGTTGAGTTTGTTCAGAAATACATGATGTCATAAAAAGATGATTTAACATTGCCAAGGGGAATGGGGGCCTGTTCTGTACACTTCTGATTGTATCTTCAAGAACAATTTTTAAGTACATGTCAAAGTAATACTTTTCGATTATAATTCTTTGATGCCATAACTTTTTAATTATTCTCATATTCTTGTGTGTACATTTATTAAAACCTTTTGGGTGTTGTACTGCTTTAGGGTGTTTTTTTTTTGTTTTTTTATTTTTACATATTACTATTTTACCTTTTATAAAACTTTAAATTTTTCAAAACACTTTTTCGTGATTGTTATGAATTCACGTCACGTGCAAAATTACCACACATTATTAGCTTATTAAATTTTTTCTTTACAAATTGTGTACACACTACAATGTATATTTGCTATAGATCTAGGTTCAGGTAAACAGTTTTATGTTTTAATTTTTGTATACTCAAACTATTTAAAATACATGTATGTTCACTTTTCAATATCTTAACAATTTCTGTCTTTTTCTTTTTAGGATGTGCCTACAAGAAAGGTAGCATATTTTATTGCTTTTGGAAAAAGTTGTTTTAATAGTTGAATTCATTTTATAAGGAAATGTCTTGAAAACTTGTTTTTTATCCCCCCCCCCCTTTTTTTTTCCTTTTTCTTCAATTGCAAAAATTATGTCTAAACATCTAGATCTAGGTCCAACTCTGAAACTTGTATAAGTTTGTGGCCTGAAGATATATATGATTCATACATAAGAATTTTTTGAAGCAAGAACTAAATTTGATCAAGTGTTTGGTAATGTGTTTATGAGATAGAATAATCAATGTTTCAGGAATATGTGCCATGTGTGGCAAGAAGATCATTGAGACCAAGAACTACAGACAAACATCAGTTTGAAAGAAAAGGACAGTTTACAGAGCATAGAATGAAAAGAATTATTGGAGGGATAATTCTACAAACATAACTTTTTTCTAAAATGTCTGCCTATTGTTTGTGAATAATTTTCATCACTGTATGAGCACTTTTTGAAATGTTAATGTGTTTTAAAATGTGTTTTAAGCAATCGTCATTTAAAAAAAAAAAAATAAAGTCAAATAAATAATATAGAAGTGAACATTTAGTCTAGATCATATTGTTTTCACACAAATAGTGCAAATTTAAGATTAGATCAAAGAACTTTGGGTGAAACATATTGTGCTGTTAATAAGAAAAAAGTGGTAAGAATCACAGATGAGAGTTTTCATGTACCATATTCTCATTTTGAATCATTGTGAATGTACCAGGGGTCTAAATTTAATTTTTCACTATAATGTCTGTTATTATGAAAGATAAAGAAACAAGAAGCTCAACATTGCTTCAATTGATAATAAAGACTGTTAGGTTAAATCTAAATTGAGCCATAGTTTGTCTAAACTTTTGTTTGATTTCGGAGAACGAATCATTAAAAGTTGTAAAGATTAAAGAATTAACATAGGCTCAGAAGAAATGTTAAATGTAATGTATAGATTCATTGTCATATAAGTATTGGTATTTATGAGAAAGATTGTAATATAAGAAATGGTTATCAAGAGTTTTAAAGTGTATATATTTGTGTAAAGATGTCATAAAATATGTGTAAATTTTGATAAATAAATTTTTTTTTCTCTAAATTATCAGTTTTGTTTGTGCATTGAGAATTTGTTCGAAATATTATACGAATGACTTGTTTAGTATGCGATCTTACGCATGCGCATCATAGGAGCGCGGAAGTTTCAAAACAAACGCGAAGTCCGTGCAAAATGACAACGCGGAGAAAGACCAGACAGAGTACGCTCAAAGGTAACAAAACAGGTACGTGACTTCAGCGAAGTTTAATTTAGCGTAATAATGCGACAGAAAAAATATTTGCTCTCATTATGCATAGAACATCCCGTAACCAGATTATCAATGCATATCAGTAAACATTGCATTGTGAAGTTCACAATACATGGCCTCTAAATTTCTATCAATGAACAAGTAAATGCAATGTACGGCTAGGATGATATGAAACTTCTCTAATAAGATATTTTGGATTCACGTTTGGACGATTTTTAATAAAAATACACTTACCTGTGAAAGAAGTGCTATTGAAATAGTTGAAAGGGATATTTTCCAAGATAATTTCATTGACACATTTATCATTTTTTTTTTTTATAACATAGGCTCAGAAGAAATGTTAAGTGTAATGTATAGATACACATATATATGTACATGCCTTACATTCCCTAGCCATACATTTACATTTGTACCTGTTTACTGGCTTATTTAGTTATAGATAGAAATTTATAGCCCAGTGATAAAATGTTAACTTAACAATCATGCGCGGATCTAGAGGGGGGGTCGGGGGGGTCCCGACCCCCCCTGGAAAATGAAAATTTATTAAATTTACATAGTAAAATTATCACGAAAATATGCCTCGGACCCCCCCTGGCAAACACAATTATCCTTCGGACCCCCCCTGGAAAAATTTTCTGGATCCGCGCATGACAATGTTCATTGTATACCTTCTAAATTTGTTAGAAACGCATTTCCAGGTTGAACCTGTATTATTTAAGGTGGGACACTTCCAGGTTATGGCAAACTATTTATCGAAATAAACATTAAAATAGAGTGTAATTTTATAAATAGGTCCTTTCCCAGAATTGCTACCTAACAGTGTAACACGGTGGGTTAGACGGTTAGCTACGAATCTGTAACTAGGTCATGAGTTTTAATCTGGCCTGGGATTTTACAATTTTTATGTTTACAAAAATTTTTAAAACATATGCTTTGTGTCAAATTTAAAAATTCTAAACCAGTGAAAGTAATTTGATTATAATGTACTTTCATTCATATTTATATCAACAAATGTCTCATACCACATTAATTTGGGTGAATTAATCTACACAAATAGTGAAAAATTGGTTACATAAGTGCACACTGTGATCTGGTTTTTCAACCAGAGAGCCACAGATCTGCAGCTATTTGTGACCTTAAACTTATACCGTTGATCATGATGATAATTTTATTTTTCAGAAGAATCCTCCTCCAGTGAATCAGAGTACTCAAAAACACTGAAAATTATAACAAAGTTGTCCCAAAAATACCTGGTATGTTTAAATTTTGTTATATTACTGATTATTACATGATATATCAAGGTTGTGTTTTATACATTGAAAATTCAGTTTTAAATTATGGATGAATATCATTTTTTATAAAAACTTTTTGTCAACAGAGTACAGATGACCCCAAAAAGAAACCTGCAAGTACCAAAGCAAGAAGTAAAAGGGTATGACTATAGTTTTTGTTATTGCTATGAAAAAGATTTGACAACCAACTTTGCATAGCAGAACAATAATAAATCAAGATAGCATTTAAAAAGAGTGAAAAATGATCACGATTTTAAAAAATATAGAGAAAAAGGGTGCTTACAGTCAAAATCTCTGTGTTTGGCTCATTCATACGAGCAGATTAAAACTATACTCTATCCCAAGATATTTGTAAATACCACAGGAAATGGAATGGAAAAAAAAATGTCAACATTCCCAATTAAAAATCTCCATATTCAAGAAATCAATTTTTGTTCCTGTGACTTTTTCCGAATGAAAAATAATGTGTGAATGAAAAATATCCAAAATATTTTCCCTTTCATTGATTTCAATTGCATTTCTTTCACAGGTATTTGTATTCTTATTAAAAATCTTTCAAATGTGCTTCATAAATCCATATATCTTGTGACAGACTATAAAAACATTTCTTACTGTAATGTAAAAGTTCCATGTCTTTAATATGCAAAGTTATATTTGAAAAGAGAAACAGTTTAATCCCAACAGCAGGAACTCATCTTAATGTTGTTAATGGTTGCACATGTTCGTTATGCTAATGAGGATATGCTAAAAATAATGAATTATTGTGCTCTTGAATAATTTAACTCTATATTTGAATCTATTTTGATATACATGTAAATCCATCAATTTTAGAGTCCAGATAAAGCTTATGATGGAGATGAGGAAAATACCAGTCCTGATGGATCAGACACCACAACCAGTGTCTCCTCCAAGAGCAAAAGCAGTCTGTATGACTTCGATGAGGAGGATCCAGAACCCATGACATCATCTCTCAAACAGTCAAAAACCAAGAGGAAACGGTCACCTCCAATAAAGACTACAGTGTCAAAGTCGAAATCAGCCAAATCAAAAAATTCACCTCCCAAAATCACATCTAAAGTTGAAAACAAAAGTAGTGTCCCCAAAAAAGCCAGAAATAAGAAAGTACCGCCGTCACAGTCTTCACCCATGGACACGTGTCCAGTATTGCATACAAACAGTATTGAAAGTCCAATTATAAGATCAAGCTTGAAAGGAAAGAATGTTTCGTTTTCTCCAAATGTTTCTGAAATAATTCCAGCAAGTTTTACACCAGTGGTTTCCCTACAGAGACTTGAAGTTGACAATGTTGAAGGTTCCCAGAGACAGCTTAGAAAGAGAAAGCAAGAACCTCCTCCAACACAATCTGTAAAATCCCCAAAGATTAAAAAGGTAACTCCAACTTCAAAAGACAAGCTATTGAAGAAAGAAAAGTCGAGAGACAGCGGAATGTTTCTTTCACCAGACGTTGTGGCAGAGAAAGATTTCAAGGCCCGGGCTGTGTCCACTCCATTTAACCCTTCAATGGTTCCCATTCAGACTTCTCTGAATGCGTATCGTGACCCAGCCTCACTGAATGTGTCCCCTGTGAAGAAGACTTCCACCAGTGGTCCTGTTACTCCCCTCTCTGACTACGCCTCTATGGACTCCATTACCCACCAACTGACGTTTGATGACAGCATGACAGACATTGACAAAAATACAGCCCAGAACATTGAGTTATTTACTACAGAGGAAGGTTGGTTTAACTTTAAATGTTGTTTTCCATATTAATATGCATTATTTATTGGACAGAGTTTTACTTTTATTTCGATACCTTAAAGCTTGTAGTTTATAATGAATCATTTTGATACTGATTAATGATAATGTTTTGGTAAAAATTAAATCCCCTAATGATATGTTCAGTCAAATGGTCAAAGACATTGGACTTTCTGTTCAGTTTAGATTCAACTGTTATTGACCTGATGAAATGTATTTTGGACTATTTTCTTATATAAATTTAAAATACAACAAAATCTATATGGCTAGAGTTCAAGTTCAATGTTTAACATTTTCTCCCTCAGATTTAGCTGTCAACAGGAGTTTTCAGAAGTCATACAAACCTGCAAAAAGGAAACTGGAGAAAAAGAAAACAATGAAAGCAGTATGTACAAGTACATGTATAGATTACTGTGTCTTGTCATCATATACTTTGCATTGACTTGGTACTCGATAGAATTATATCAAAGTATAGTTCCAAATATTTTTGCTCATAAACATAACCTATTGTATCATGAATTTTCAATTTGTTTACAAAAACATGTAGAGCTCTGTCTACCAAAGCCTTTTTTTTGACAATGTAAGACCCTTTATTGGATTTAATTAGTATATTTGATAAATAAGATATATATCCTTTTATTCCTCAAGAGTTAAGTTAATTTTGCTGTTTATTTCAGAATGCCAAAGTTGATGAGTGGATGGAAAAGATGAACACAGAGTTTTCAGAAATTGAGGGATTTGAGCTAAGCATTGAAGACAATGCATAAGTTATGGGTGTTTGAAATAATTGTACATGTAGATGATCACAAAATGGAGCATTTATTGTTGATTCCCCACCTTTTTTATGGGCATGAATTACTTAAAGCTGTATGTTTTGCTAGAAACCATTGGTAAGAAGAAGAAAAAAAATAACATCTTGCATACTTTAGGAATTACTTAGTAAATGATTTGTATGAAGAAAAAAATCAGAGCAAATTTTTCTCTTTAATTCCATGAAAAGCTAATGAACAATTATTTCTGGTTGTGAATTAATTATATTGGATTAAGATGTCAGCTTTATTGAACTTCTGTCATTCTACTTTTGGACAATTTAGAGCTTTTATAATGAATAATCAATAAAAATGGATGTTTTTTTTCCATTAATAACTGAGCTTTGGCTCTTTCTCTAAACTGGGATTTTTTTTTTTTTTAAAACTTTTTTGCAGGTTTTATGAGATTGTACAGCATGAACATAAATTTTAAATTTTGCAAGTTTGAGAATTGTTTTATGGGGGTTTTTTTATTGAAAAAAAAAATAATAGATTTTCATTTTTTTTTTCTATTGAAGAAATCGTGTATTGATGTTGATATGTATTTTACATTCACGTGTAAGGTACATGTAAATAGGCCAGTTTTAATACTACCGGTACATGTATTATGATTTTGTAGTATTTCATCAAGACTTATGATTTATGTGCAATTTTGTCATACTTTTGTATCTAAAAAATGGTCATAATATGTTAATAGCTAAAAAAAAATACCAGATAAATAAAATCATGAATTTATTGATATTAAAAGCTATTAAATTTAAACCATCAATAGTATTTTTAAAGGTCATTATGGGTTTGAATCACATGTTGATAAGGAAATGCATGTTTTAATTTACATGTTCGTGTATGTAGTTTGGAAAGATTTTTTTTTCCCACTAAAAATGAACCTTACAGTCTTTATATAAATTCTAATACAGTGTATTATGGTTTTTTTTAGTAAACTGGTCTGAAGTGTACATATTTTAGTTATCATTCTGATAAAAAAAAAAGAGAGAAAATATGCTTGCAGTACACTGTATTCATGTCTTGTATAAATAAAAGTCATTGGTTACATATATAACTTAGTGTTATACTTGATGGAGTAGTTGGTAACATCATTTGAAGGTACAATTTATGCTTGATCACAAAGAAATTTAAAAAAAAAAACCTCTTATAGCCTCTTTAAATCCAATATTTAGTGTCAAATGCATTGAAATGCAGTCTGATCAAAATGGTCCATTTTCAGTTATAATGATACCAGCAGTGATTAAGAAACACAAACTTTCAAGTGATGAAGCTTTTGACAAATTCACACATACAGTTATGTTTATCACCTGTATCTTGATTTGCATAAACTTGCCATCTTGCCCGGGGTTTGTTTTTGGGGTTCACTTTATGCACTACCATCTTAATGCATGGAATTCCTGGCTACCCCATGTATATTCCAAAAACACATGTAACATCTGCTTTCAGAGGTATACTTTAGATCGGATTTACTCTGTGTCAAAATGAATTTTGAGTTTACTCTGGTAAACCTCGAAAGTAAGCCCAGGGTTAAGTTGAGTTAACTTTCTGTCCGGTTTGGTCTTATTGGCACTGCAAGTTTTATCAAGGTTTTTTCATAATAATGAGAGAACATCTAAAAGTATAGCTAGAGTATTGACCTGGTGATCTGAAATTCATTAGGAATGATCTTTTCAGATATACATGTGTTTCTTTGATATCTGTCCAGAAAAGAACTTGAAAGAAAGTTTAAGGGGAAATTTGCCATCTAGTATATTTGAGGATAAGAATGTAAAAATTTCTTGAACTGGCTTGTTTCTGCCTTAAACTTGCCTAAAATGGTGCCAACAGATAGCAAAAAATACCATGGTATGACATTCTACATGTCATTTTATTTGAAAAGTAAGCATACAAGAACAGGACAATGCATTTTAATCTCTTACAACAGTTGTTTAACTGCACAGCTACAGACTTATTTTGAATATTTAAAAATCTTACGGACACATAGACAACAGACAAAATGTGATCAGACGATGTCACCAGCTTTCAGCTTAGGGAAGCTAAATAGCACACATGAACCTTCAATTCAGGTGAGCTAAAAAGAGGGTCCTTACAAGGATTTCAAACTTATGTCAGACATCCTTGACCCATGGTACATATAAACTTGACTCAAGGTCACTGCACAGCTGATTCACATGGGCAAACTTTTGTTATAGTCTTAGCAAGATTGGGTTAATGGCCAAAAACCAGATTTATAGATTTTTGATGACCCCAACCTTTGACATCAAACCTTGGTTAAAGGTCATCGCACAGTCTTAACCCAATGATCACTTTTTATGTGAAGTATATGCCAGATAGGGTCAGTGGGAGATAATAACATTACATATTGGCCTTGTTATGGACTATTTCATTGAAGATATGGCAAAGTATACCGGTAAACCTTCATTTTGTATATTAATAGATGGAAAAAAGAAATATGGAAAAGACATGATGGCTGTCATTTTGCTGTCTATAATTTGCTACTTGATAACAAAAAAAATATAGATGGCAGTCACATAACATTGCCTCATTTTATTGTGGTGAACAAACATTTTGTCGCTATAAGGGCGCCTGCAGAGTGGAGCCCTTATTAACTGCATGATGTAGCTTTGAAAAAGGTGGTCAGTAAAGACCAGTTTTATAGATCATATACATGCATACATATATATATAGTGCTACATTTCTTTGAATTGATGGGACTTTTGATTTGTATATAAACATGTATAAATTGCTTTTAAGTTTATATTCAAGTTCTTTCATTAAATTATTACACTTAAATGTAATGGATAGCAACTAAATTTATTCCTCCAGGATAAATAATCTTAAGAAGACTTTCGAAAAGAAATTTACTGTAAAAGTGGTTATTTACAAAAGAGGTTAAGTACCATTTCTACTGTAAAACAATACAAATGGGTTTTAAATAATTGGATGCGTGATTTACCATACTAATGTTTTGATTTTTTTTTACGGTATCTTGCACGATTTTAAGCCTACCAGGTAACTAGTGTAAATTTCCCCACTGGTAAATAACCACTTTTACAGTAAATACATGTACTAGTACATTATTTAACATGAGATGTTTGTAAAACACTTACGCCCCCCTCCCTTGGAAACATTCACAAAGAAAATGAACGTAAATAACTGGAATTTTTCTACGTCCAAGGGCCATTACTCTGTCGAAAATGGCTCAATCGTACCCAATATCGAACTTGACCTAGATATTATCATGATAAACCTGTATACCAAATTTCATTTCAATATGTTTATCCTCTGCGAAGAAAATAAATGGAAACTAGGTGGACGACCGACAGCAGCAAAGCAATATGCCCTCCCTTCTTGGAAGAGGGGGGCATAATAACTAATATGTTTCTATCAGTAACAGTAGTTTAAATAGAATACATGTATATTAAAGGTAGCTGCATTTTTTCTACAATGCTTACTACTTTCATGCCTGGATAAACTACTAAGGAAATCGTTTTATTGTTTGAATAATAATCAAAATAGGCCTTAAGAAAAAAAATTTATTTTGAAACATATTTTCCAAACAGTAACTGCTTCACAAAGTAAAATTCTTTCAAAACACCCATACACTTCATCCAAATTGATGCCAGTTCATTTAAATACAATGACATAGAATTGTACAATAAATCAACTGATTTTAAGGTAAATTAATTTCAATGTAATTTGCAAATTTAATATTTTTCAAGAGAAAGAGTATCATCTTTTTATGTCTGAAACATGATGAAATTTTACAGAATTGTTAAGACTAAAAATTGCTGATTCTACCAGACATTCAATGGTAATGACTATCCCTCAGCCCCTGTGTTGCAAAATCAACAAAATAACAAAACATGAAATCTACAGTATACACATAATTACAGTACCTCATCTTTAAAACTAAATCATAAACAAAATAATGCTTCACTATAAGTTTGTAAAATCAATGAAGAAATGTGTTGCAACAACAAGGCAATGTCAACATAAATTGATACTACATGGGTAACTATGATAATGGTAGATGAAATCATAATGTCTCTGTCATTACTGCACCACATTCCTAGTGGAATTAGCGACCTGCCTGCTTTCTCAGCATTATGTAGATCTTCTCTTTTAACCAGTCCTTGTTGTGGGGAGCATAGCTGCCTTGATTTTTCTGGTAACTGCAATAAGGAAAAGCACATATCTTTTTAATTCATAAATTGTAGATGTAAATCTTCAGCAACTGATTTGTAGCATTAAGTACGGTACATGTAAAGGTATATGACACACCACGCAACGCAGTGAACATTTACAGATACATAAAACTTACACCAGGCAGTAAAGAATAGATGCACCATATTATACCAGGCAGCGCAGAGTACATGTACAGTTGGAAAGGTATTGGATTAAAAAAGAAACTTACACCAAGCAGCTCAGGTCTGTCAGCTGATCAACAAAGTCAAACAGCTGGGAAATGTCGTAAGTGATTGAGGGGCAATCAGGATTCTGCCTCTTCAGATGCTCCTCGTATATCTTGCAGATGCCTTGAAAATTAGAAAATTGCAATTCATGATGCATACATACCTAATTATAACCTGTAAACCTATCAATTTAATAAATTTTATGCTAGTTCTCCTTTTACTTGAAATTCTTCACTTGTCTTGGATCAAGTTGATTTAGAGCATGGATTTTTTGCCAGTATGTGATAACCATTGATATGATTAAGGCGGGTCATGGTTGACTGTCCAGTCATTGGCTAATAGATATGAATAAATTTAATTACCACAATGACACTTGTCCGGCTTTATCAAGGGAAGTATATTTCAGTTGAAAACTAGAACTGTCCTAATGGGACTAATACCCCCGCTAGGCTAATTTCAAATGGGACAAATAATTGAATTGAATAATAATTAAAGTTTGGAACACATAAAAAAAAAAATTCTAGAATTGTAAAAAAAAAAAAAAAAAAGTTAACAAAGAAAAATTAAAATCAAAATTGTCAGAATTTCACTGTAAAAACATATCTATAACAGCAATACATTTACAAATGTATGTTTTTGATGATATATTTTTTTAATTTAATTGATTTAAGGAAAAACCAACAAAATGACAATAACCCCTCCCTTTGCAGTGAATAGAAATACCGGTAGCCAAGCAATGCTCTTCTGTTGATAAAACTTTCAATATCTTTCTAATAAGAGTCTTGACAGATGCAATTAGTTGTTTCAAATTTTCCTCATTTTCTCCTATGGCACAATTGAACTCCATATCAGAAAATTGATCCCATAGGACTATGATTTTCTTTGATGAGTTTGTTAAATTTAATAAACTCCCAAAACATTACCATAATTACCATACTATGTAAAAATATGTAAAAAAGAAAATTTAATATTACAAACAATTTTAAAATTGCCAAAACACTACAATCATATCAGTAATTTTGAATTTCATTTAAATTAATGCCCAATAGGGTCACTACATCAAATTACTTGACAAATAAATTTCAACAACCTCTAAAAATAGTTTAACTTCTTTATTAATAATTATATTATTTATTTCCTTATAATGATAGACCTTTTGGTTTACATGAAACAGTTTTAAAATAGCCCCAAAACCATCACCCATTTTACAGATTATCAATTTCCCCTAAACACATGCTCCATCTGAGCCATGGCTCAGATAATGGCTCCCTTGGGACAAATGAATTCAGCCACACTTGTCTTTGATGTTCTCATTAGCTCCTAAGAATTTATCACTGACAAACAAAAACTTTGCATTGTCAGTTGATAGAATACTTATAAAAAATAATTTTTTTTTTATTAATTAAGACATAAAGACAAAAAACTCCATCTGGATGTATTTATATAAATATATTTTAGAGTGTTTTCTATTAATTAATTAATAAAATCTGTAAGGATTACCTCCCTTACTTTTCAACATTAGTGTACAATATATAGAATAAGGAAAATGAAAACTGTCATAAAATCATTAAATCTTGTCTGATCTTAAAAAAAATTGCAGGTGCACATCTTCAGATGGTGTTCAACATATGTACAAATTTTCAAACTGTTCCATGCAGTAATAAAAAATTCTATAGGGGGGACAAAGTTGCGTCTACAGACAGACGGACAGACGGACAGACGGACAGACGGACAGGGTGAAACCAATATACCCCCCTAAACTTCGTTTGCGGGGGTATAAATAGTGTCAATTTAGACAACAGAGCAGATTTTGGCAAAAAACTTCTAAATTTTGACAGTCTATGAATATTAGTGAGCTTCTCTTAGCGAATTAGAAGAAATGAGTTGAAGCTGCTCGGTCCGATTTTATGCCAAATTTTGTGCACGTTTTTAAACGATGGTTCTGCTAAGTATATGTATAATAACAGACATTGCAGTAGTTTGCTTAGTCAATTAAGCCAAATTTCAATGAAAAAAATTATGCACAAAATTTGTTAACAAAACAAAGGACATAAATAGGGTATCGCGTCATTTCGCCTCATGTTAAAATTCACCCCTGACTTCAAGACGGGTATGGTTGTATTATGACTTTGACATCGCTATAAATAAATGTCATAATGTTCAGACAAATTACAAATAAACCTGTGTATGTTTTGTTCGCTAATATTTCTGAAGTTTGCTTTGTTTACAATCGATGCATAGCATGCGGGTTGAATAACCCTAATCATTAGGGGGACGAAACCAAACAGTTCCCTTTTCTAAACATACCATTTTGCATTTTGGTTTGTTTTTTCGTTTGCTCAAAGAAAAATTATTTTTATTTACTTTGAATATCTCTAACTTTGAAAGAAGACCGATTCTGCTGGTGTAAATAGGAGAAAGTCCATAACTATCCAAGATAAATGGTTTGTATGGAAAATTATTTGATACTATAATAACAAAGAAATTGGACCAAGCAGCTTTAAATATTTTACATCTTGTTTTGATGACCAAACTGAATAGTAACATCCTACTGCAAGTCCAAGCCCTTGTCAAAATAATAATGGCTCTAAGCAATATCACCTTTGCTTGCCAAGGGTTTACAATCTACTCTCAGGAGTGGAGGGAATCCTAAACAGCTGGCTAGCAAAGTTTGGACAAAATATCCACATGTTTGGTTCAATCCAATATATAATGAATCGGACATCAAAAGCTTCAGTTAATTTTGTTTCTAAAATAAATGGAAATGAATTCAATATCTAACGAAGGTTTCTTACCCTCTAGACATTCATTCAGGGACTCATAGTCAGAGTATGTCCTGGTGTCTGGTCGTGGGTTGGGTTGCACCAGCAAAATTGTGTGAGACTAAAACAAATTGAAATTATTTATGAAACATAAAAAAATAATTAAAAGTCTGTGTTTTTCATTTTTTTTTTTCAAGTGAAACCTTAAAATTAAAAACATTTTTTCTTATCTGTCAACAATGATTTCATGAAAACAGAGAGAAAAAAAAATGTAATATTAAAATTCATCTACAATAAAAACATCTATCTACAATATAAACATTGAGTCAAACTTGTGCTGCCCACTGTACAATGTACATGGCAGTTAACAAATCATCTGCAGCAATCCCAGGGTTGATTCCATTACTATTCAATGATACTGTAAAAGGGTGAATTTCACCCTATGATATTTTCACCCTTCTCGACTTGCAGTGGTTTTGCCTTGTCTTGAATTCGCCCAAAGTTGTTAAAAGTGAGATAAATTCAGACTTTGGAATTTGCACAGTCTTGGATTCACTCGTTTACAACAAGGGAAAAATGGATGAAAATAAAACAGAGGCGAATATTTCCCTGTATACAGTAAATTATATGTAAGGCCACAATTAAAAATATTTCCGTTTGTCCAAACCCGACCCATGATGACTGGGTGTGGGTAGGTAGGTAGGCAAATTCTTTTTTTTTCTTTTTTTTCAGAATTTGCATGAAGATATTAAAACACTGAGTATATCTTTTTCACCATCATACCTTTGTAGAGACAATCAAAAGCCATGAATTTAAGACCTGTATGTACATGTATTAGTCTATTATACTGAATTAAATCATTCAACAATAAATTGGGTTTTTAGTGCATGCCAAATGCCTGGCGTTGGACATCAATACATCCAAGTATGATTTTTCTTTGTTAACACACGGGGGCTCGTCACGAAGTTTTTCCAACCTTTTATATCTACCACCTCTATACAATAAAATACACAAGGGAGGAATCAAAGAATCCGGGATGGTTCGCACCTATTCTGTTTCGCACTGAGATGATTCGCACCTCCCTCGGAGCGAAACATCTCGCTGTATTAAGATATTTTTCTCGTGTTATTATTGCTCTAAAATTAATCATAAACTATTTAAGAATTGAAATAAGTTATTAAAAACCATTGAAACGGTGTTTGCATTTATATATGCGCCGCTAGTATAATGATTTTTTCGTTTTCGTTGGGTTTTTTATGAAGCCTTTGAAGCTATGGCCTTATTATATAGGTTCAGAACAAG
The DNA here is from genome assembly GCF_963853765.1 of Magallana gigas. NCBI lineage: Eukaryota > Metazoa > Mollusca > Bivalvia > Ostreida > Ostreidae > Magallana > Magallana gigas. Next base: position 10,885,151 of record NC_088858.1, on the reverse strand, counting down.
AGGTATTATTTGAGTTGTGATAACAATTATAGCACGTCTTTCACTTGAGATCTATATTTTTATAAAAAAAAGAAAATAGGGGTGTTATTGCAGGTAATTAAGTACCACAGATCTAAAGGTGGGGATAATTTAATTTCCGTTCCCATATATTTATGAATTAATAATTATGTCATTGGAGAATGACATACTAATTACTGAAAAATACACATAAATAACACATAACGTTATATAGTTCTATATGCAGAATCATTACTCCTTGTATAAGGAATAGGCTAATTTGGGATAAATATTCAGGGACACACTTGTACAGAGTGATAAGTTTAGAGGAAATTGTATCTTTTAAAACAACTTGCAAACGATTGTTTGCTCAAATTCCGTATATGCAAAATAATAGTAATTTTTTATAGCACACATATTTATTGTCGGATTTATTTTTATACTATTTTAAGCAGCAAATACAAATAAATAATTAAGATATGGCTCTACTCAAGTGACTTTTTAAAATTTATTTTCTTATTCACTTATATTCTTGTAATATCTACGATAAAAAAAAAACTATGTGTTTACTGTTTATGTTTACATAATATGTCAGTGTTTATTCTACCGACACCGGCTACATAAAATTAACATTTACATGTACATGTTTCATAAATCATTCATTGTTAAGAATGTATTCGCTGCGAAACATCGCGGTGCGAACCATCTCAGCGCAAAACAGAAAAGGTGCGAACCATCTCAGCGCGAAACATGTTTAGGTGCGAAACATCCCGTACCCGAATCAAAACTCAAAAAAATCGCTACCTCCCGATTTCGGTCGCCTCGTATTAATTCTTCTCGGACGTTAAACCCTGCACTCTAGGTATCATTAGATCGGGAAAGGACCATAGTTTTTAGGAATACCAGCAAAATTTAAACATCGGCAACAATTTTAGAAGTTGTCACGCATTTTCTTCCAGTTTACTCTCCGGTGACACTTTCTTCGATCATATGTTGCGCACCAAATTTATTCATGCGCTCTTGTTGAACAAGATCGTACGGTGACTCGTATTTTAGAGGGATATTCAAACGATGAGTGAAGAAGTTCTTATTAGGTGGTGAGTATATGTATTAATTTTCATATTTATATAGAAATAGTTTAACCATACCTCGAAAATTCGGTAGGACGTGACTATGTATTTCTTGCATCAAAGCAAGTTTGAATATCGTTTGAAAATCCCTCTAAAATACAAGTCCGTGTACGAGTTATCTTGAGCAATATTGAATTGACCAATGAGAGCGCGACATCTGAAAAATATCCGGAAAAAAAAATTCTTCCAAAAAACGGCAAAAAAAGAATTTGAGTCGGCGGATTTTTTTTCGGGTCGGTCGCGTTTGGGCAAACATACAATCTTTTTATTTTGGCCTAATTGATATTGACTTACTTCTAAATAGCACTGTAATACTCTAACTATCTGATTTTTTATTATGATGTAGTACATTATGGTTATTTGTTGTAGTGTGCATTTTCCTGAAAAAAACTTTTCTTTTCATTCTAAAAAGTCTCAGCAAGAAGATACCCCAAAAATGAATATCTTTAATGTTTATGTCAAATAATCAATAATGATGTGCAAGGATTGTACTACTGTAATGCATTGCTCCAACAGAATCAAGACAAGAGATTGAGAGATTACGGGAGTTGGGATAAACTTAGATAAGTACAATAAGCTGCAATGTACCAGTCTTACACACATGAAATTACATTATTTCATAAAAACTTTCTCCTTTTACTACAGAATCACACAAAACAACTTAAGTGTAAAGGTATATTGATCTGTATATTGTTAAATATGTACAGTGGCTAACACGCTCTTTCCATCTGTCAATATACCTTCATTCCTAAAGCAAACTGTTTTCCTTTCTACACTAATTTTAAAACAAAAGTGAATATGAGATTTTATCTTTACCACAATCTTTACAGACAAGTTAGAACAAAACAAATTCGGAAAGGATTTCAAAACCAAATATTTAACCAGGAAACTGATAAAATCAAAATATATGCAAACACAATTCGCTAAATTTTGCGAATTAATTTTGACTAAATGCACCACATTACCATTGTGACTTCTTTGAAGACTGAAACTTGAGATGGAGAAGAAACGAGGCCTCACGCAGCTAAACTGGTTCAATTAACAGAAATGTGAACCAGTATTATTTGTGGAATTTTTCTCAATTAAGATTTTCTGAAATTTGGATAAACATTTAAAACATAAATGCATAGAATATATTATATTCTTTAAAAAATAAAAATATTTATCAATATTTTTGGTTAACTCATTCTTAAAATTATTTTTTTACATTTCGAACTACAATGGACTGACTTGAGGATACCTGTTCTTAAATTTGTTTTTTAATAATTATATATATATTAACAAGATGAATATCTTTTATCAAGTGCAAAAGGATCCACTTAACTATTAGGTATTTTTCGCGAGTAATTAATGGTACAAACAGTCAACTTTCAAGGTAACAATCATTAATGCGTTTGAAGACGCGGATCTTAACCGCAAATATTTTAAGCAAACTTTTCACATTGACATGTACTCGTCGACATGTAGAAAAACTACAGCTGTTCTTTTCAATCCTTGATTGCTATTTCTTCACGGAAGACAATCTACTGTCAACATGGATGATCTTTGGACCCTTATCTTACTGTCACTTTCTATGCTGATCGGATGTTATATAGCTGGAATCATCCCTCTTTCCATTACCTTGTCAGAGGTATCGTCACATACTCAGCTGATTCTGTGTTACACTCACTCAGTGTGTACGCGGCATAGCTACCCCTGCATTGATTTCACACATTTTTTCTAATGTCTTCTAGTATGACGATTTTCACTTAGTTGCTTAGAAATCAAACTGCGTGAAGTTCCTTTCTTTTAATTAAGTTCTGAAGATGATTTAAAATAAAAATTTTTGGACATGATCTTGGATACATATGACATGCACTTGTTTCTACGTTGAAGTTAGATAAAATGTTCTATCCTTAAAATGACAGATGTCCTACAGACCCGGTTTAACGATAGAATTCGTCCCATCTACTCGCTTCGTAGCAAATAAAAAAATTATATCGCGCTGCATCTTGCCAAAACTTTCATATGATTGGTCTCAAATACCTACAAGTTTTGAAAAAAGACGACATCAATCAACCAAACTTGTTGTAAATTTATTAAGACCCGACACTCTAGACTACATTATGAGTACACGTTATACAGTCATTTTACCGGTAACGAATATTTGCCAGTATCAAATAATTTTTAGAAAAATTATTGGTGAAAGACGAAGTTAAGGTTTTAAAAAATCCTAGCTATGTAATAATGATACAGAAATAAATATTCTATCAGTGTGTTAAGTTGTTTAACATTTGCACAATTATTTACCGAATTGTTTACAAATTAAAAAGGTGACCCAAATATGATCTGCAGGAAGTGCAAGGCAGAAAAATTGAAAGTGTGAAAACAATTAAGCCTAACTATGAAAATAAGTTTGTTATTGACCCATATTTGGTGGATAATTAGTAATTATAATCCATTTAATAAGATAGTGCTTCATATTAAATAATATTGGAGTGTTGAATGAAATTACGACTTCAAATAGAACCACGTGTAGTTTTCCTAGTTTCGGTTCACTGCAATAGAAGCATTATTTGGCTGGATATATTGTTAGATATACGGGCAAAACAAAGGCAAATGACAATTACTTATCATCAATTACTGTTATAGAGTGTTTTCATGAAAATTCAATTTCATAAAGTAACGCAAATGAAAACTGTTTAAGTCCAGTTTCAATTTGACGGGAAAACGGTATGATAAAGATAACGATCATATTATTTGTTTAAATGACATTTTCCCACAATTATTTTTCTTTCTTCATTTATAAGTCTATTAACATGTACCTCTAGTACATTTTTGAAATTAATTTGCCTCAAAATATTCGGTCAGAAGTAATAGAGGGCACTTGATTCGATTCTTGAAAACGAATTCGAAGCTAGGAAAATGGAGAGGGTGTTGAAATTATTCTCTCCTTAATTCATCCTTTATATTTTTGGAAGTTTGATACTACATTTTAGAAGGACAAAGAAATGTGATTTAAACAAGAACTATTTACCAATGAACCTATAATCGCCTACAGTAAACACAAGAATATGGGTGAAATGATAATTCAATCACGATTACAATAATGTGAAAATCATAATAGGTAGACCCCTGATGAGGCGGGCCTTAAGAGTTAAAACCATAACTCTTACAAAAACGGACGAAACACTCTATGCATCCATAATAACAATATCAGTGTATAATGTGTACTCATAATGTGGTCTACTGACTAGAGTGTCGGGTCTTAATAAATTTACAACAAGTTTGGTTGATTGATGTCGTCTTTTTTCAAAACTTCAATCCTTGCAACAAGGGAAAATACTCCCCATGGCACTTTACCGGCCACACTGTTGCTGTTCTTCTCAATTAGTTTTTGAATTAACAAGAATCTTAGAACATTTTGCCATGTATAACTGGGTTATGTTTGATATTTGAAATGCCAATGAATCTCATAACATTTTGAAAGAAAAAAAATTGGGTATTAAAATCGACATAAAAATGATCCGATGCGTGTACATTTTGAGAGAAAAGGTGTAAAATTTCCAAATTTTATTTTTTGTAATTCTCAATCTAATTAAAATGAGATGTTTGATCCGCTCGCTTACTCGCTACACAAATGTGTAGCGAGTAAGCGAGCAGATCTAACATCTCATTTTAATTAGATTGTGTAATTCTATGCCATAAAATCTTGTTGTGCCCTTGGACCCTGGAAATGTTGACAAAAGTTGCATCCCATATTCAATTATATGTAATTATGTCTTTTATGTTATTTATTAAATCATTTTTATAGTATTAAATGGTGTACACTTCAAAACAGTGAATTTCAAAACAAATGGGCGTGTCTTAAGTAACAATTGACGTTCGATACAAAGTTTAGAACATTCCATTCAAACACAAACTTTTACCACTTCAATGTGCTTCATTGTACCTTGTCTCATTTCTATACTCTGTGGTAAACTTCATTGTAGAACGACTACTGATATGTGTGAGATATGATCCAAGGACATTTCAGTGTATTGACAGTTCCAGTAAGATATTTCTATTTTCCATTTCAGGACAAGTTGAAGTCTGTGACAGTGTTTGGAGCAGGACTCCTTGTTGGTACAGCACTAGCTGTTATAATTCCTGAGGGCATCAATGCCATGTATACATCTGGTGGTAGGTGCATCTATTATACATCTACAATACAGTACATGTATTCCAGAAGTGTCAATTTTTACAGTTGTAATGTATGGTGTTTCTAATGCATGTAGTTTAAAAGTTACATGCATACAGTATTACTTGTTATTTGATGACAGTGATGTTAATTTTGAAAGATATGAATTAGAGATAAATATTATGTCGATGACACATGCCATTTGGATCATACTTTTATTTCAAAGACTTTTGCAATTTTTTTTTTATCATTTATCTAGTAGATTACTATATGCAAGGAATTTTCCACAAACATTTAAATTTTATGTTCTCTTTATATATACCCATATTGTCAGTAGCTGAATTTAAAATGTGCCTTACTTTAAGTTGTCTTGAAACACAATTTTAAACAGAATGAAATTTTAAACATGTAATATTGAGTGAAAAAAAACCCAAGGCAATAATAACATTGCAACCAGTATATTGGTACAGTCAGATATATTTATTATCTTTGAACTGTTTAGATACATTTATTTTTAGACCATTCCCATCATCATGAATCTCATTCAAAAGAGACAGAGAAACACACAGCCACAGGACATGAACATCATGAACACCATCACAGCACTATGGACGTCCACTCTCTAATCGGGATCACGCTTGTGTCTGGGTTCATCTTCATGTTAATAGTGGATCAGATTGGTGGAGCTCACGCTCATGCTCATGCACCTGCAGGTATCAAAAAACCCTGTAATAGTGAGTAAAGTAAATAGGTAAAGACTTGAAAAATATGTTTACACCAACAGCAAGTGTGAAAAGAAACAAACTAGGTACATGTATTAATCAATTACACACTAGATTTTGACCCGTGCGTGCACGGGTTGTCATTGCATATGATATCGGACTTTTACGAAATAGATACATTGACACACCGTATTGTTGACATTTACATAACCAAGCTATAAGACTACAATCATGCTATAAATTTCACTACACTCTTCTTAGTAAGAATAATCTAACTGTGTCTCGGAACAGGCCTTCACTACAGTTAAGATGCCTCCCATATAGGCCTACCCGTAATGTAGCAAAAAAAAATGCAGTATTGCTCCGAAACGATTTTGGAGAAAATTAATGAGGCTTCATTGAACAATCAAATTTTCATCTAAAAAATCAATTCATTTTAATGAAGAATTTAACACTTTTTCACCAACGTTTTTTACTCGCTACAAATTTACACACCATGTTGACATTCGGAACTCTCGTATTGTATTAAATGCACTGAGTTAGAGTAATCTCCCGTATTCCCTTGATGAACAGAATAAAAGACAAATTTTCATGCAAAATTTACTCGTACTTGTAATATCGTTATGCAAATGTGATATTGTGGAAACATAAACTAAGGAGCCTCCCATGATTTAGCTTGTCCATGTGCAAGACTGTAAAATATAAAAAATCCAAATATTTTCCGGATTTTTTAAAGGAATTTTCATTGATTATTAATTGGCGAAGCTTGATTGAAAAATAAAAACAAATTGGTAATCTTCAAGTACCAATTGTGTTTAAAATATATAAAACAAAAGACAGAACTCTTCCGATTTCTCGGTATTAAAGCCAAAAAATTCGAGTCTATTATTTTAATATAGTAATATCGATAAAGTTTTCTTTACATTTGTAGATACAGAGGCAGGGCAAACACTTCAACAAAACAGAAACAGAATCACAGCCACATTGGGACTAGTCGTCCATGCAGCAGGTATTGTAGTCAGTAAAAGTTATTGTTACATGTTTTGAAATGTTGATTAATGCTGCTGAAAAGGTCAGAGTCAACTGTTGCTTTTGATTCATCATTGCTGCAGGTTTTGTAACATTTGCATCTGCAAGATAAGTATTACATTCAGATCCCAAATAATTAGTGATTCAGTCATCCAGACCCTGCTGCTCTTATGATAGCAAGTAAATGTTAAATATACCTGTCAATTCCCCAATTTTGTTGGTCTCACCTGCGAAATAACACCATTACCTGCCACAATGAATGACCCATCCCAGATGATATTAAAACAATGGAAAAATATAAATGTCCCAAACTCAAAAATTAACTATATGAAAAAAAATTATACAAGGGATAGTAAATACAATATCAAATAAATGAGTAAGGTAGTGGTGAGTGGGTATCTAAATGTGATGTTTTTGTCTTTGTCAGCTGATGGCATTGCTTTAGGAGCAGCTACAGTGTTAGCTCACACTCACTTAACAATGATCGTGTTCATAGCCATCATGTTACACAAGGTAAGGCTATGTTCTGATATACTTATAGGATTGAATGAATAGTCAAATCAAGTGTATCAACATTAACAAAAGAATGTTAAGTACTGCACAGGGTTGTTTGGAACATTACTGTTGTAGCAGGCATCTAGAGAATTTTTGCCAAATACACAATGCATGTATTTAATCAGTGTGAAAATGACTCTCTGTGATGATCATCTTTATTTTGATAAACATATAAAGATTTACTTTGCAGAAATATACATTTGTAGTTTGTTCACAAGTTTCAATTTGCCATCATGCGTCCAAGTACCTAGCTGTGTATTGCAGAGTACATGTACTGTAATATATATTTTACTCAGACCAATTTTCAGCTTATTTTCTTTAAAAATTGTTTTCATACTTACCATAATCTTTTTGTTGTAATCTGGGAATAGATAAGTTGCATTATTTGATATAAGTACATTGAAATGAGACTGAAATTTTAATTTTGTATTAAATTTTCAGATGCCAGCTGCTTTTGGCCTTGTCTCATTTTTACTCCATGAAGGATTTGAAAGAAATCGAATCAGAAAACACTTACTTGTTTTTGCTTTGGCTGCCCCGGTCCTGGCTGTTTTTACTTACGTAATTCTAAGTCAGGTGAGAATAATAATATGATTTATTTCAATGAGTTCACCAATACATGGTGCATTTCTTGGAGTTGAATACATATAATAAATATTTAAGTGAATATTTTGCCAAATTATTTTAAATAGCCAATAATTTTTAAATGTGATGGAATCAAAGTTTTTTTGTCCTTAAAAATACATCTTTAAAATTACATGAGCTAATGCAAACTTATTAGGTCTTTTCAGTTAATTTACATGTGCATAAGAGTAAATATTAATCAATGTGTTTTATGATTGACAGAGAAGTGTTGAGTCTCTCCATGACACTAAGACGACGGGAATCGCCATGCTATTCAGCGCGGGGACTTTTCTGTACGTGGCAACCGTCCATGTTCTCCCAGAAGTCTCATCGTCAAAAACTCAGCACAGTAATCCAGACGGCAGTGTAGTCATCAAAGAACACAAGGGCTTTAGAAGCAAAGACCTGGTGGCCATTGTTCTTGGTGCTGTATTGCCGGTCATTCTCTCTATAGGCCATAAACACTAGAAATCCCAGACTGTGATTGGACCATGATATTGTGATTTAATCTCACCCAAGGCTTTATGTGTGCAGAGTTAGAGTGAGAAGATGGTGCCAATGAAAATGATGAATGCACTGTTAATGTTTTTGATTCTTTCTACAACTGAGTCAGATTCATTGGTATGCTTGATGTCTTTCCAAGCAAGCGTTTGCTGTAAAAAATAATGTAACACACAGAATAATTTTATCTATGTTGATTGTAATGATGCTGGGTGTATATCTATACTTGGTGCCCTGTTTGTGTACGGTTGTTCAGACAGTGAGGTATAAGATGCATACAGCTCAAGCTTGTGTAAAAAAAAAATAAAAAATTGGGATTTGCACAACTTTTTAAAAAAGTTGTTTGAATGGTTTTGACATAGTGATAAAAAATATAATGAATGTACAGGCTATAATAATAATTTAATGCTTTTATCCTTAACTAATAACTTCCCCTGTGTTTGCACTCTCTTATTTTATGTATGTGCTTGTACTAAATGTTTTATCCTCAGAGTTTTCATTAAATGAAAATTTTCATTATTATTTTGCTCATACAGAATTTCTGAGTGTTAATTTTGGAAAGGGTAAAATACATTTGGGTGAATTGTTTTTTTTTATAATTATTTATGTACCCTTTTTTGTCAGGGAGAAGTTTTCACTTGTTTTTAGTAAGTTAAAAATTTAATAGTATGAAAGGAACATGTGATAAGGAATAGAATAATGAATAATTGGAATTCATTGCTACATGTATAATATACCTGCATAAAGCATTCATGATACCAAAATGAGCATTTTTGTTGCTCACCGATTTGTACAAAATACTACTGACATTTATGTAATAGTGGTTAATTGAAATTTAAAAAAAACACATACAATATACATATACAAATACACCAAATTTATTACAATATTGCTTTTAAAATGAATAGGAAAAAATGAATGTGGACTTATTACAAACTGGAAAACTCAGTCATATGCAAACCTAATCTTACTCGGTGGCCTTGTTATGTGCATTTGGAAAAATCATAATTACAATATGTGCTTGTACAGGTATTTGCTTTGATTATTCCTGTATATGAAAGAGAAATAAACAAAGTCAATATTTCATGTATATGGAATAAATTCAATAAAAAAGTAAACAATTCTCTCCATAAAAGTCACAGTTACTGGCCATTATTATTTGATATATTTTTATGTAACATTCAGTGGCCACATGCATGTACAATAAAATAATTGTTCTTATTTAGATTTCTCAATGTTCAAAATGAATACATACTGTGATTAAAACAAGTCATTAGGGAAAGTACACATTATACATATGGATATTTTTTCATCATTCTTGAGTACATGGAAATCAACTTCATAATGTACTTAATATTAAAGAAATCATTGATTTAATTATGGTACATTTGTTACAATCATAGAGAGCTCTGACAGATAAACAGGTATTTCTCTCAGTCGTGTGATCAGGTATGGAAGATTGCTCTTTAATGCATATGTGTATGGGGAAATAGTTCTAGACTAATGAAGGAGATAAAATTTTCGTAAAATTGAAATTACTTTTACCACTTTTAACCATGTGTAAATTAAGGGAAAAGAATGATTTTTATTCACTTTTTTGTACAAAAAAGTTCTATTTTCTATAAAAGTTTAGTCATTAACTTATTAAGTGCATGCTGGCAGTTTCTGTATTCTTGTTCATCATTGTCTTCTTCATCAACATTCAGTTTTCTACCATACATATCCAGATTTGTCATTTTTGATTCAGGTTATTCAACCATTAATATTCTTGTGAAGTAATGTTGTGGTCAAAACCCATAAACAAGACAACTTCTTCAAAATTCATTCACAACATTATATATTACTTTTGGAGGATCATATTTGTTGCATGAATCTAACAAACATTTTTTATACTTTTATTTAAATGATTTCATCATCAACATATTTTCTAAGAACTTACTGATTTCATTTCTGTCTCTGTTTTCCTTTATATTGAGCTGTTGATTCGTCAAATCAATCAATCAATCAATCATATACAATGTATATTGATTTGGTTCATTTCTATATATTTCCATTTTCCCATATAGTCATTCTTCTGCTGTATTATTAATTTTCAGTAATTTAAATTTTTAATTTTCAAAGACTTTTATTGATACAATTTTGTATAGATGTTCCATGGTGATCTGGAATAAGTTTTGAGGGTAATATTTCGGGTTTGTTATAACACGTACATGTGCATTTCTATGTATGAAATCGATGTGTCTAGTCCTGATAAATTAAAAAAAAAAACCAACCCTCGTGTTTGTATTGTATTATAAAAGAAAGAGAGCTTAGAGTTTAAAAAAATCTTTTTAAACTATGAATATCTAAAGCACATTAAAGAACTATTATATTGTAATGCGGCATTGCAAAAAAGTTACAATAAAATGCCATTGAACGTAGATTTACAATAGCATTCTTAATATGATATATTTACATCCACCGAGTATGATTCCCTCCATTTCTTACGAAAACTCGTAGGTAATTCAAAGCCCTATAGAAACAGCCTTACTTAAGTCTACACGCCCCGTCTATCGATTGGTCGAAACATACAGCGACTGAAACTGACAGGAACGAAATCTACACGCCCCGTTTATTGATTGGTCGAAACCTACAACGACCTAAGAAAAGTCACGGACTGCACGAAATAATCATGATGATGCCAGACTCAAATTCCCATAGGAGACGATTTGGCTGTTTCTTCTACCTAACGTACTGATGTACATTAACAATAATTTGGTTAATTTTTCTTACTTTTAAGATCAATTAATTAATTTGTTAAAAGAAGGATGTAAATATAAAACAGCATTCTTTCTTTGATGATTCATGCGGGTTATGAAAGAAGCGATCATTGCTTACGCGGGTTATGTATTTTTTCTGCAATTCGCTACCTTCATAACCCGCATGAATCATCAAAGAAAGCATTTTATTGTTGAAGTGAACGCATCGTGTCAAAATGTCCTAGATATTTGCCAAACTTATCGAAAACAACGAAAGTTGATGCAAACTCCCCATTTTATCAAATTGAATGATTATGAAGTATTTGTAAAAGCGATTTTTCATCTTATCATCTCAACCACGATGCTATTTGACGCTGCATTAGAGGAGTGAACGAAATTAAATAATCTAAATCAACATATTTACATTCATCAAGTACGATTCCTTCTATTCTTACGAAATTTGATTGAAGTTCACAGCCCTGCAGAAACTGACAGGACTGAAATCTACAAGATTCAACTTATCGATGGTCGAAACCTTCAGCAACCCAAGAAAAATCACGGACTGCACGAAATAATCATGATGATGGCTGACTCATTTCTATATAGGACGATTTGGACATTTCTTTTATCTAACTTATTGATGTTCATTAACAATTAAGTTACTTTTACTTACTGTTTATTTTGTTAAAAGAAAGGTATATTAATATTAAACATAAATAATAAACTGCTTTCTTTGATAATTCATGTGGGTTATGAAGATGGGATCATTCCGGAAAGAAAATTACGCACTGCTTTTTTATATACCTAGGACAGATTCCTTGCACATACATGTATACATGTGTACGAAGAATTAAGAATTTTGCAGTTTGTCTGGGAAAGTTAGATTAAAGAAAACTAGTGCAATGTCTGACATATTAAGTCACAGAGGGTCATGGTCAATACAGATTAAGAATCCGCGTATTACTTTCACTTTCATCTTTCATAGAAATGTGCATGTAATACAAAGTAGTGAATTTTTTTAATTGAAGTACATCGATCGGATTAAATATATTATTCATTTTTCCTTACTATATCATTAAAAAGAAAACGATTCATTTTTAATTTAAAAAAATAATTGCATTACCGCTTTGGTTGTCTGCCATAATCATGATAATTTGGCTTAGGAGACGAGTTAGAACAGTTGATACCATAGTAACCTGTTTGACACAACGCAAATATTATGATAAATTATCATACTGCGCTAACGTTCAGTATTCAGATTGTCTGCACCGCCTTGCTGTGCTTTATGACTGACGACTGAGCATTCAATGCTTAAGGTGGAAAAACACATCATAAAATGGCTGACCTCTGATCGAAACGACGTTTTGTTTTATAAAAAAAAATTGTATAACTTACTCATATCCGAGTGGATAAAGTGTCGGGCTTGTGATCCGTACATACCGAGTTCGAATCCTGCAGGGGCTTTTGCTGTTACTTACTAAATTAATTTTTTTAGATATTCATTTTTTCCCCCAATTTGCAAATTTTTCGCTTATTTGACACATGTATAGTTAATTTATCATTATATCTTTCATAATCAAATAACTTACAGTTAATCTGAGTGACTTTTTCCAGGTGTGTTATTCCACCTTAAATCATACGGTCTTCTGTTTCTAACGGACGGCCTCAATAATAAGAATCCACAAAAACAACAAGGTCTTCCGTTGGAAACGAAGACTTTAACGATTTGAAACCGAGGAACTTAATAGATAAGTATATAGTTATTCTCAAGAAACTGATGTTCAAGAGATCAAGATCTTGATTAATATCATAAGGAGTTTTTTGTTTTGCATTTTAAACCTTTATTACCGACTGTGTTTGAAACCATGACGTCATGCTCTGTTATGCAAGTCAAATAATTAAAGTCATGTGCTCTCACAATCTAATTGTGTGCTCTCAATAATGACAGGGAATTTTCCAAAAACCACGTGAAATTTGACGTCCAGCAATATTTGCAATCGCTGTCTACTATATTTTTAGAAGCCTTTTTTGCAGCCACTCATTCAGTTTATTAACTATCAATCCCCTTTTCGCTATTTTTAACGTTGGGCTGCTTTTATGCTTGTGAAGAACCCAGACTTTGGAATGGTAACAGAGGATATAAATATTGATTGAACGCTGAACATCCGATGTTTAAAATCTCATGGTGATAAAAATCTAGTCTTAACCCACCAGAAGTTTTACTAATCCCCTTTTGCTCCGCGCCATTACCAAAATGAACACATCGAGAAAGACATTTTTTTCATGTTATAGTTTACATTTAAACGTGAAGTGTTAATGAAACACTTTGTCTAGTCGACTACTATTTCCCTTAGAAAATACGATAAAATGCCAAACATGGCAATTTTGACTAACATGGCAGTTTTGTTTTTTACATTCGGTGAATTTTTTTTCTCACTTAAATTATGAAACAAAAATCAGACTAATTGAATTCGTAATTCAATTGGAAATGGGTTTTGCACGTAATATTAAACCCAACGACTAGAAATCTTGCTAAACTACCTAACATACTCAAGAGCATACAAAATTAATCGATTCCACCAATTCTGATACACATATACAGAGTCTTGTAGATATTCTACCGCTTCTTTTTGCTTTAAGCCAAACTTAAAGTGATTAGAAAGGACAATACCTAAATAGCTGGTCAGGAAAATATTCAATAAACCAATGATTCCCTAACCTAAGACACGGAAGCTATGATGTCGCATTAAAAACGGAAGAATTACAATATTTCTAGTTTATTACATTCATAAAGAATGGTAAAGGAATACGATTCTTTGGAGATCGCGGACCCACATACAAAACAATTCATTAGTTCCGTTGTCGACCGTTTGGTCCCGTAAAATGTGTTGCATTCATTTATCCCTGCTTCATTTACGGCGACTCCTCGACTCCCGGGAGGTAAAGATCTGACAGGGCTCAGAATAAGCTGTATACAATCAGAGCCCCGCGTGCCACACTGTGACTCGACCAGGAAGTCAATCAAATCCAAAATCGGATGAGAAAAACAAATCCTTACACGGATCCAGCAGCAGGGGCCTTATTAGGGCAATTTTCATTTCTACCCGTCGACATAACAGGTGCCCCATCACCACCCGATACCATTATCCGTGCAGTCATCATATTACTGTCGGGGTGGAATGAACTGGGGTCTGTTGTCCATTTGACGAACATATTTGCCTCCGAGTTGTCCTATCGATCCGGAGTTTTCAATCATTCCTGGGCTCAGTTAAGCTAGCAGTAGGGCGCCGCAGACACCGAAGCTTTCGCTGGATTATCGCTGGATTATCGGCGGATTTAACAAGAACACTCCCCGGTAAGAAAAGAAATTTTGAGGATTTGTGTATGTTGTTTTTATTCAGATACTATAGTATGAAATTGAAAGAAGTGTTTGAATAATTTTGAAAAGAAATTCGTGAAGCTGTAAAAAATGAAAATCTTTATTGTATCTAGTTATCATCGACAGAAATCAAAATTTACATAGTTATATTGACCATTTTCTTTTGTAAAAATCACCTGCAAGTCACGTTAAGTTTTTCACGCTTTCTAATTTCTATCTAACAAAAGCTGTATCTAGAGGTCTTATAAAATTTCTGTTTTAATATTTGGAGAAAATAATTTTGCTTTGAAATGAAAATCACGGATTAAATAGATAACTGAGTAACTATTCCGTTCCATCCAATACTTGTTGCATCACTCGATCTTTGATGCTTTGGTTTTATAAATGCTGCTTTGTACACTTTGTTAACGCATACTATATAAAACAATGCAAACTAGCTCGATCGAAGCAGATAGTTACCTTTAATCCCATAGCGAGGAGTCAGATCAACAGATTTGTAATAAGCCGGGAAAACCCCTTACATTTAAGGGGAGAGAGAGAGAGAGAGAGAGAAAGAGAGAGAGAGAGAGAGAGAGAGAGAGAGAGAGATTTCATATACATACAGTATACTTAAAATCCCTAAATAAGACGTAATTAATTCGTAGATCATTGACATCGAGCCGTTGTTATGGGAACGGCTTAGATTCCATAAATTATCACGTGAATGGATTGGTAGGTCAATTTTACGTCTGCTTACAAAACGTACTACCACACTGATATGTATGTCCAACAAAAAAAAAAGACAATTAAAAAAACCCAGTCGCGACAAGAACTAACGGTGTAACAAAAACATTTCCTCTGGGTCGATCAATGTTTATCGAGAAACGGTTAAATTCTGTAGAAAGCATATTCCTATTAAAGAGAAGGGAAGTAAAATGAAATATCCTTTACAATAAAAACCTAGTTATTTCTTCTGCAAGATGATTGACGTCGGTTTTATTGAGAAACTATTCAAGAATTTTATAGGCCAAAAAATAGCCAAAGAGAAAATGTGATAGACAGCGTTATAGCCGATGTCTCTTACAGGAATGCTTTCCTTCATGTCTTGTGTCATATTATTACATAAGAGATAGCGTCTGCATGCCGTACATTTGAAAATAAAACCAAAATGGTTATACGTCTGTAACAATATCAAATCTTCAATACATATGCAAACATTTATAAAGAAAAACATGCATGTTACCGGAGAAACCTGATAAAGATGCTTAATTGATGTTATTAATAGACGTAGAACAAATGTGACGAAGACTGCGTGGACAAGCAAAATACCCTTTAATTAATTTCAAGAAAAAAATCAAGTCGTATGAATACCATGAACTTATTTCAATACCTGACTTATTTCAAAATACAAATTAAATAGGATATCGCAACGCTACATCGACTATTGTATCAACTCTGGCTTCAGAATCGTTTTTTCTTTCAAAAAAAAGAAAAGAATAAATGTGGCAATATACACAATAATTGATCAAACCGAAATAACATTTTCGATAGAATCATGTACTGCACAGCGTATATCTATGAGGTCTTCGGCGATCGCCAGTTGTGGTACTTACTATCAAGCAACAATGTACACGAATGTAAGAGCCTAACGTTTATCAGCAACAAATTGCAGTAAATTTTAACAAGAATGGTAGTTATAAGGGGTTTGACGATACTTACGGAAAAACTAGAAACGAATAAAATCTTTTTGAAAACGTGAAAAGTTACACTACTGAAATTTTAGTATCTACTAGTATCTAATATAGGTATTTGTATATCTATTTTTGGATTGACCAATGTCAAGCTAGTTTTCAATGTCGAAATGAATTAGCAGCAATATTCAGTAGTGTAACTTTTCATGTTTTCAAAAAGATTTGATTCAAATAAAACTTGTAATGAAACATAAATGTTTTTGAAAGTCGACCAGAAGAAATGGTTGAGCTTCGAAGTGAGGGAAATATTCTCGACCTGATGCAAACATAAAAGAAACAACCATCATCATTGAAATTGGGACCTAGCTGTAACTGTTAGTAAAATGACATTCCATTTCCACATCCACTGGTGCTAGAGTACTTTTAAATCTCTGAGAATTATACATTCATCTAACGACTTCTAATAATGATCCTTTCCAAATAAATTTCTATGAACCAAGTTTATTATAGAAGATCAGAGATAACTAGAATGCCATCAAGCCCTGCATCATCTGATAACAGAGATTCTGAGAGTGGGCTCTGTCATTTCTGTGGTATAGCGGATTCTCGATATTCTACCAACATCATTGATTGAACTTAGTATAAAGGTTGCCAATAGTATAAAGAACTTATTTCTAATCATCGGATTGCAAGATTGCGGCTTTGTAACCGCGTTTGCTGGTCGATTTGAAGCTGTGAAGATCTTCCTCCGTAACATCTCCAACCACTGTTCTCCCACGCCCTACTCTCGCCCTTTGTCTTTCTTTGATTTGATTTTAATTCAGTGTTACCCTGTGACGTTAAAGACTTCATGATTTTCTAACGACACCAAGTCAGCGAAAGGAAGGGAGTGTCAAAAAGGAGGGGGGGGGGGGGTCAAAGTGTAAATTACCTAACAACATTGCCATCGATTGGTAGAAGAGACTTTTTCATGACTGATTAAGTCGATACCGGTAGTTGGTTTATTTAAGGAAATTGGTATTTAAAGGTGATGATCAATATGAGAACATCGTCTTCCCTTACCAGTTCAATTAAAATTATTCATGATCAGATTTTTATGTTGTAATTTTAATTGGAAGGAATTCAGTGGTTAGCGCTGTTCTACAAGTTTTTAAAAAGAAAAGATTTACTAATATTCTTTTGACATTTTTGTTCTTAAAATGCTTGCATTAAAACACCATTATCCCTTTAAACTGTTGTATTTAAAACAAACAAAATAAACATAAGTCAAAAAAGCAGATGGTACTCAAATATTATTGTTTGATTCTAGTCTTCGGATAAAAAGAACAATTGAATCTTAAAATTATTATTAAGTGATTCATATATTAAAAGATTGCATTCAGATGTTCCTTTTGACTTAACAAAATACGACGATCTAAATATGTAACATTTATTACTCGAGATCCATACAGTTTGTCAAGAAATTCGTCTTGTCAGTGACCGACCTTATTCAAACATCGTGTTCACTTCTCTGAGCAACCATTATCAAGTTCCTGTAATTAATGAAGCACGGGTTTACGCAGACGATCATGAATTGCCGGGATACTGTAGAATTCTGCAGTCCAAATTAAAAGAAACAATCTTGCTACAACATCGGTGACTCTCACTTCCAATTTGATTTCCACTCAATCAATATATCACTCAATGAGATTATGTTATCATTATTTCAGCACGAGACTGGTCAGTGGCTAGAATATGGCCAACAGAACTAATCAGACGACAGTTTTGCCATCAACCGTCGATACAACACCTTCTTATGAGTCCCCGACCACCATCTTCTGGACGACCACACTTCATCTTCTGACATCGTCTGCTCCCAATATTACAAATTCGTCTGCCAGTAACGTCATTCCAAATATCACGGTGCTGAAAAGGCAGTTTTGTACGGAACCTGGTAAGCTTTGGCTTTGTGTTAGTTTGTTATGGACGGATAGTAAAACTGGTGGAAAGTAACATTTTACTTCAAAATAAAAACAAATAGCTACAAAACACTGCGAAATTCACATCGGGCCATTGAAAATGAACTGTAGAAATGTGACTCATGAAAAGTTTGGGAAATCAAAATCTCAACTTATTAATTAGATTTATCGCCTTATCTGCAAATTCTATATAGGTCTAGACAGCGAGATATTAAGTTTTTCTTGTGTATTGGTAAAATTATTCGATGAAAGAACATACCTACATGGAATTTCCTGTGTATGTCGTTTATCTAAGTACAAACTTTTTGCGAATAGAAAAGAGGAGTTCTCGGTAAACTCGGCTTGTGTATCGTTGGTTTTAATCCATTGATAGGATGTTTTGCATTTAACGATTTCGTAGTGCAGCACACACAGCAAATATGGCTTCAGTCTGCATAAAAACAATATTTGCTAAACTAAGATTGACTTCATGCGAAGGATATGGAATCTGGATGTTTTGATAACAAAAGAGAGATATGTTTGAAATGCTGGAATACATACTTCAATGGTATCATTTGCTGAAAGCCAAGGTTTATACTGAATATCGGCCAACACATTTTTTAAATTGATGAAGATTAGAGAAGATAGCCGTTTACCCCATCGAAATTAGCCAAAAAAAAAAAACAAACAAAACAAAACAAAAAACAAACGCAAACCGTATTTTAGAAAAGAAACATATATGGTGAAACCTCTCTAAATTACACGTACACGTTTTTTTGTGAAGAATCAGAGAATCTGTGGATCCTGTGCCACTGTTATCAATATGAACGTCTGTGATATATTGAAAAGTTCTACGAATCTGTAACCTCTTCCCAAGATGAAACAAAGTTTTGCTTTAGTTATGAGTTTAGATTCACTAGTAAAGGAAAAAAATGTGAAGGCCTTATGAAGTACTAGTATCTTTATCCTTACTTCAATTCTTAGCGCCTAAAACATATTTAAATAAAAAAAACCCACCCAATTCCTCAGATTCTTGTTAACATTAACATGACGTATTTTTTCTCGACGGTAAGTATACTTAAGAAAAGTTCGATTTTGTAATAAAAAACGATTAGAAGGAATCCAAATATTTGTAAAGGACATCGTAGTAACCCCAATTTAGAACGGAACGTGGTAAAGTAGTGGTGTTTGGGGCTTTCTTGGGGTGATTTATGATGAATTTGTTGTGCTCTATACAAAAATGAAGGAATTCAAGGTTATGGATCAATATCTTATGATTTAAGATGGTGATTAATAATGAACCATATTGAATGCCCCCGCAACTCTTCAATCCTTTCAAAACCCCCACAATCAGAGTGTCTTTAAAAAACCACATCCTTCATACATGTAGCTGATGGAAGAAAGTTTATTGGTTATTGATATACACTGTATATGATCATAAAGACGTCCGAAATCATACTGTATAAACACTGTTTTTACTATTCACTATTTCTGAAGGACACACTGAAGTTTGTCTCTAATCTAAGTTATTATGCGCGGTGCTATAAGGTTATTAAGCTATAAGGTCTCATAAGTACACCTTTTTTGTAGGATAGGCTCCTCAGATTATTGTGGGATGTTTTCATACTTGCAATTAAAATCAAAGTATTATAATAGCAAAGGCAATATACAGCTGATTTTTCACACAGGCAAGCACTGTTTAATGTTTTAGCCTATCTATTTGTACGGTGCATTAAGGAGTAGCTAATAAAGTTTTCAAAGCCAGACAAGCAGACAATATTCACAAACGCTTATATTGATTTCACCTGGAACAAATTAATTTTTGTGGAATTTTTAACAGAACAAAGTAGTAATGCAATTAAATGTTATGTAACTCGAAATATCTTGATTTATATTGATTACAGCATACCTTGAGTTTCCACCAGATGCCTTCAACAATGAACAAAGACAACATGGCGGCCTCATTCTACATCTCATCATGGTCATCTATATGTTTATTGCACTTGCTATTGTATGTGACGAATACTTCGTTACGTCTCTTGATAAAATCAGTGCGGTAAGTCTCTCAATGTTATGAAATGTTAAAATCATAGAAAAAAATATGATAAACTAAAAGTACAATCATACATTAAAAGAAAAAGCTATACTCTTCGGGCTTTTTCTTAAAGCTCGTTTTTGGCCTCAACCATCTCCTCCCTCCCAATTAAACGCCGCTGCATTGACTTCTAAAACAACC
Source organism: Magallana gigas (assembly GCF_963853765.1). NCBI lineage: Eukaryota > Metazoa > Mollusca > Bivalvia > Ostreida > Ostreidae > Magallana > Magallana gigas. The sequence goes on along the minus strand of NC_088858.1, from coordinate 10,864,474 downwards.
CATACATAAATTTGTCTCGACTAATTTCATATATCTAATTAAAACGACATACATTTACATGGAGTTATTCGAATCCAATCACTTAAGTTTTTAAATGTTTTGTTTAGAAACTAGGACTAAGCGAGGATGTGGCAGGGGCTACATTTATGGCTGCCGGAAGTTCCGCTCCCGAGCTATGTACAGCTATTATCGGTCAGTACATTTGGATTTTCCATCTCATAAAGCTGAACAGTGTTTGCATATATATTAACATTATGTCTATGTCTTTTCATGCACTTCTTATTTAAAACAGAGAGCACAAAACAGGAAAGACACCACTAATTACATAAAAAATACGTTAAAATGAACATACATGTATATCTAACTATGAAAAGTAGTTACCCATTGTTTACTTTTTCATTTGGTAAACTTAAGGTTATGAACTATGAAAATACAACATACAACGACACACACATTCCAAATGTTTCAAACACTTTCATTTTTTTCCAGGAGTATTTATTACAAAAGGGGACGTGGGAGTAGGGACGATCGTTGGATCTGCAGTGTTTAACATCCTCTTTGTGATCGGGCTGTGTGGGATTCTGGCTGGAGAGGTACATATATAATCGACGAGAGTGTTCGAATAGATTTATTTCCTGTTCTTTTTATGGAGTGTTTGAGTAGGCTATATACGTTATGATGCTATTGTGCGTATATTGATCTAAATTGTTAAAAGCCTGATTAGGACAGACAGCACCACCTACATGTACTATAAACATTGATTACAAAAAAAAAAACCCACAAATATTTTTTAAATGGATTAACGTCCATTATTGTTTGTTCTGATGCTGATTTACAATTATCCCTCAAGGTTTAAACGCCTCCAACATTCTGAACGTAATATATCAAGAATCCTAGAATACCAATAATAGCTATTTTTACCGTTAAATAAAAAATCGTTACAGTTCATTTCAATATACAAATAGACTAAATGATGGACGGATGCACAAAAGGCAATTGATTTGAAAATATCAACATATAGTTTTTGCTTTTCAAAACGCGCAAGTTAGTGTATTTAATGTTTAAAATTTTCTGCTACAGTCGTGCGACTTTATTTTAACGAATCCACGACCGAGCAAGCAAATTGTAAACCAAGCAAAATTCAAATGATTAAGACGACTAAAAAATAATGAAAACGAGGCGTAATGGCTGATTAATGTAAAGCAGTATTTAACAGTCGGCTGTGAGTGAATTTGTTTTGTTTGGATTTAACGTGACAGCCGATAGAATCGAGGGTCTCCCGAGTGCTCCCAAATTAGATAAAGGCGATACTTTTTCTATCGATCGGAGAATATCGGTCGTGTGCGGGCGATCGCTGTGTCATCACCGTTGCAAAGGATTACATTTGGTCGCTATGCTAGAGTTAGGGGTCTAGCTTTCGATAAAACTGTAATCACCATTAAATTGCTCCAACATTTAGATTCCTGATCTATTTGTAGAATTCGATGCAAGATATGAACATGTCGCTTCACATCTAATTGAAAAACTATGCTTAGATCTGGGAAACTTAAAGCCCTTATTGATCAGTTGAATATTGTTGAAATCTAATATGACAGTTTCGTGAGATCAAACAATTTATTGTCTCACTCTGTGTAACTGAAGTAAGCAATTTTCCTTTCAAATTGAAAAACACGATTCTAGATGTCTAATCGGTTAATGACTTATGAAAGAGAAACTCAGATCAGGAAAACAACAAAATTGCAATACACCATCCATGATTGATATGTTAAATATTCTATGCATGCTGATCGATTGACCAATTGGTGTTTAACGTCCACGTGAGGATATTTCTTTTCTTAAGCAAGAGTAGCCTGATCTTGATCTAGAACTTTAATCTTTCAGGTGGTGGCACTGACCTGGTGGTCGTTTACACGTGACGCTGTCTACTACTCCTTCTCAGTCGTGGTACTAATTCTGGTAAGATATTGTGGTACCCTGTCCTGATTCTTGTAAGACATTGTAGTTGTCCTGATTCTGGTAAGACATCGTGGTACCATGTCCTGATTATGATAAGGCATTGTAGATGTTCTAATGCTGGTAAGACTTTGTGGTACCCTGTCATTATTCTTGCAAGTCAGAACGGTACCTTGTATTGATTCTGGTGAGGCATTATAGTATCCTGTCCTGATTCTGGTCAGACATTATAGTCCTCATAAGTAATGTGCAATGTAAAATTTACCACACAGTATAAATGTATCGCTATAATGGAATCATTGTGTTGACTTTATTGTTGTTGTTGTCAAAAAGGGTTTATGGCTAACGCAATAAAAAACGCATTTCTCTCATCCAAACTGAACATCAAAAATTATTTTTGGTCGTTTTATTATTAATCCTTAACTGATATAATTTTGTTTATTATAATATCAATTATTTTGTTGAATATCCATAATGTTGCGGATTTCAAGCATGTATACATGTTTTTGATTTTTGTAATAAAAACTGATTTGTTAATCAGAATTAAGTGATACATGTAAGTTTTGTTATAGTTTAAAGAAAAGAATGTTTTTCCTTTCTAAATATTCGAAACTGTATGAGAATTGCGTGTCCCTTATTAATGCCAAATAATATTTGTCCCATGATGCATTGCACCGATCTCACTCTTGCCTGGTCCCGAATGGAAAAGAAAATGTCTACCTTAATTACATGTATTGAATGCAAACAAACCTGTATCTGTAGGTAGTCCAAGACGGAAAGGTGACTTGGTACGAGTCCCTTCTGATGCTGATTTTCTATGGAGGATACATTCTTGTCATGAAGTATGTAGATCGATATGAAGTTGGAACTTGTGCATTTTATAAATCCAACTTTCGCCTGATTGATTTATTACAATTGTTTCACTTTCAACAGATTTGACGTTCCGATCCATGCGTGGGTGTCGGAGAAAGTCGATAAAATTATCTCCTCAAATATCTTCCCCGTCAATGGCGTCAAAACGTTCAGTAAAGACTACGGTTGGTGATTTGTCTATATCATTGGGTCATTAAGGGGGTTGGATGATCGTGGTCACTTTTAGACTCTATTAATCTCTTTAAAAAGAAGAGCTTTTTACTGAGATGTAGAAAAAATTTAAAAAGTTTTAAAAGCTTAACTGTATTATAGTTTTTTTTATATAAACACTCTTAGAAGGAAATAAAGTTTTCAGCTATAAAACAAAAATATGATGTATAAATTGTTGACCACCAACTCTCTTTATTCATGTAAGTTTCAGAACATAAGTTATAAGAACGGGAGATTACGTTTTCAAAGTATATATATTTATATAAAATATAGATAAAAACACTTACCAAATTGCAAGTTTAATTAAATAATGTATTTACATTACTGTATATCAAATAATTAAAATAATGAAATAATAGTATCATATATTACAATACACATGTACTTATTATATCCCAAAACCGTCACTTAAAGTAAGGCAATATATTGACAGAGGTGTTCGAAGATGATGACGATGTATTTATCACAGTGGACCACAAGTCTGCAAAGAACTCCGAGCCCGATCTCCCAGCTGACGAATATGCAAAATCAACCAAAATCAAGTACGTCTATCGACCCTTAGGAATGGGTTTTCAATACAATATGTTTAAGACTTCTTAATGAGACAGATAATACACTGCGAAACAGTCCAAGCTGTGATTATTTCACCAAGAATTGCGTGATTCTGATAAATTGCTTTTTTTCTCTTTCAGACCAAAGTTCTGTGATTTTATCTTTCGACTGATGATGATGAAACGTTTCAGACCCAAAACGAGATTTCGCGCCGCGGCTTTCCTCATTATATCATACGTAGGTACCAGCCATCCCGTCATTAATGAGCTGTAGCTAACAACAGCCCCCTTTTTTGTTTAATTTATAACATTTCGAACACTCGTTTTTCTTCTTTCCACTTTGTTTGAAATTCATTTGATGATTTTAACTAATTTTATCACTCATTTTAAGATATTCTATGGAATTGGGAATTCGTTAATTAACATTTTCTAATAATTTTCCCGTAATTAACTTTCCAGCGGAGACGCATGCTTACCGATACTCACCTGCAAAAGCGACAGCAATTCCGGAAAATGGCCCAGAAGTCTAGTGTTTTGTCTTACACCAGATCTATAAGAGGTTGGTGAGTGACATTTTACTGTTCTCAATCGTGTCAATTTTTTAGGATATAAAATTCTGGTACAGTTTTCTTTATTGCACCCTAGCTTTATATTTTTGTCCTCGAGCTGAACTTTTCATCGATTCCTTTAGGTTTAATCTGACCATGGAAGGAGAGAACTTGGATGGATGGAAAACCCCACCAAAGATGGGTATGCATTCAAAGCTACCTCTATAGATTCAGACATTTCCTGCAATGACTATCTTTGTTTACTAAATAATGTCCTTTTGGTTGGTACATTCCCCGTCCTCATTCCAAACAACACAGGGAAAATGAAAAAAAAAATGATTACACTAATTAAATCAATGAAAAAAGATTTACAAATTAAATTGTATTTTGAAAAAAAAAATCACAAATGACAAAAAAACTATTCCTGGAACAGAGACTATTGTGACTAGCAGCGGTTTTGTATATTTTTTTTTTATCAGAGGAGGGAATTCTGAAGCTTGCCAGATGGGGCGCCATCTATCCATTGAGGTTCATGTTATATTACACTGTTCCTGACTGTCGGAAGGAGAGGTAGGGAGAAATAATCGACGCGCTATCTCGTAATGAGTAGATTAATGCATGACAACTCTGTTCAATTCTAATTAAAATACTAACGAAACGGATGTACAAAATAATTGGAAAATTTCATTTACTCCTCACCTGATTAGATTAAAAAATACCAAGATCTATTTAAATAAAATGTACAAGAAATGCACAAAAAATTTAAAAACCACAAATTAAATTAAAGTTGCGGGATAGTGAAGTTGCTAATGTCAAAAAATGAAAGTCGATGCACGAGGTTGACAGAGCGGGAATCAATTTAAGATTGATCAATGGACCGTATCGCTATCACTTGCAACTTCACTTGCATTTTGCTCTTAAATATATTTAATCGAAAGTTGTTTTGATGTTTATGTCACTCACTAAATTGACCACAATTATTTTCTATTATAGGTGGGAGAATTGGTTTATGGCCACATTCGTGTGTTCCGTGCTGTGGATTGTTATATACTCCTACGTCATGGTTTGGATGGTAAAGACTTTACTTCAGACTAGGGATGATAATTTTACTCCGAAAGATTAGTCCCTTAATTTGGGGTTTTAGTCATTGATTTATTCATATAACTGTGTGTCCTTTTCAAAAACAGAACCAGTTTAACAAGACCTTGGACTTTGGTAGCCGTGTCAATCGGCAATGTGACGTAGGCTTGTCTATTTCACTTTAGGCCACCCAGTCTTGGCTCTTTGAAATCAACAAGATTTGTCTGACTTTCGAGCGAAGACTACGCAATCGGTGTATATTTCGCTCGAAACCAGCGTCATTTTAACTTGTTTTGACGCAAGAAATAGATAGTTACATCCTATTGAAACTCCAAGGCCTTGTTAAAATGGTTCTAATGCTAGAAACTGTCACATACACCGTGTCTTAACTCAAAAAGATTTTTTTAAAAACTTATAATTAGATGTACTTAATGTATTTGATTTAAAATGAAAAATATATTTATCTTAATATCCGTTTGCAAATGATCTAAATTAGATTTTCCTTTTTCTTGTGACGACTACACATAATTGAGCTACCAACACTAGGCAAATCAAACGTGACTTGTTCCATGCTAAGTCATTGTCCCGTGTCTAACCAACAAGTACAGTTTAATGATTATAAAACAAACGCCCTGATATGATATGATTAAGATTTTTGATTATACAAACAATTAATCCAATACCTACATGTAAATGAATTAAGATTTATCACTAAAAGAAACATCAAATTGTCTCCTCATTTACAAGTATGCCCAAGTATTCTTTTATTCTAAACAACAATTTGATCTACAAAATCATAAGAGACTTTGGACATTTGTAATAATAATAGCCGCTTTTAAGAATTTTAAAAGAATTGCACCAAAGGCACCGATGGATCATAAAAGAAAACTGTATTTTCATTCGTAGCTCAAAACTTCTGCGTTTAGAAAATCAATAAAATGTTAATAACGAGCAAGAAAACGTTAGTCTATGGTCGTCGTGACCAAGGGATTGTAGTCGTGTAGCTAGCCTACTCGAATTCTCGTTGACGTCCATACTTCAGAGTCATGCTTAGCATGCTTTATTTATTGATTCATCATTACACGTATTTCATATTCACTGGATGAGTCAGTTGAGTAATTCGTATTATACCTCATCGTAATAATTCAATGTAACGTGTTATCGGATTGGTTATAGGCAATCACGTGTCAGGGCAATCAAACTTCATATTTCCCTGTGATCATCATATTTTTCATCATATATCACCCCTTCGAAAGCCACGTAAAATTTTCATTCCGGATCCATGCGTGTGAAAAATCCCGGGGATGAGCATGCGATGTAAAAATGATCAATTCTACCAAAAATCGTTTTAAATCCTTTTTGTATCAAAAAACTGTCAAAGAAAGAATTAAAAAACTTATTGATTTACAAGAGTTGAAAAACGATTACATGTAGAATCAGATGTATAATAAATTATCAGTTGTCGTTCGGTATAATAAACGATTTATTGCATGAACGTTCAGGAGATACTAATACATGTATGAAGATTTATTACCCCAGAAAAATCATATTTCCCTTGGGCTTTGCCCTCGGGAAATATGATTTTCCCTGGAGGAATAAATCTTCATACCTCCCTAACCGTTATGCAATAAATGTATAATAGTGCCCAAAAATATTATACAATCAGTGCTGGGGTTTTTTTTTTTAGGTCAATACGATGATTTAGCTACCTGAGAAGTACAATATTTACCGAGTCAGAGGCGAGGTGAATATTGTACTTTGAGGGTAGCTTAATCACCGTATTGATCGAAAAAATAGCAATAATAATTTTTTATATGATTCAACGACGAAATGATACAGATATATCAAATTGAGTGTAAAGCAAAGATTTTGGTATGAAGCCATAGCTGGACAAATTGAGAAACGCGATATTTCACTGAACGATCTATTTTTAGTCCAATGTAGAGAAAAATCAAATGTTATTATATTGACCTCCTAGGTCACGTGCCGGTGAATATAACGGTCTGTTTTTTCGAGATAATTAGATATAAGCAAATCAGAGAGCTAGGAATTAATCAATCATATAAGTTGCATATTAAACTACTTATTTATCAACAAAATATTCTTGGTTTTTTTTTTTTAAATCTGAGTCTTTTTACGTGATATTTACAGGTGACGCTGATTGGGTACACGCTAAGTATACCTGACAGCGTGATGGGGATAACGTTTCTGGCGGCCGGGACCAGTATACCGGACGCCATGGCCAGTGTCTTCGTTGCCAAACAAGGTTATACCGAAACATAAACCCTTCACTTCTACCTTTTAATATTTTAAATCTGATTTATAGAGAAAAACTATTATATTTAGTAATAGGTATTTTAATATTTTCCTGTATCTTAAACGAAGCTCTTTGCCCCAAAGGAGGTTAGCATTGTCTAAAAATGGCAAGTCCTCTTTCATGAAACAAGAAACTCTTTAAAAAGAAGCAAGTTGTCTAATATTAAAAAAATACGAAGTAAAAGTACATTTGGTTATTATTTTTTATTTATAACATATCAGCCTTTCTTTTTTCTCCGTTCTTCGTCGCTCTAGGTATGGGGGATATGGCTGTCTCCAATTCTCTTGGAAGCAACGTCTTTGACATTTTGTTAGGACTATCGTTACCATGGTTTCTGAAAACTGGTGTTGCATATGCTGGTACTACAGTAAGTTTCTTGTACTATATTTTAAAGTCCGTTGTTTTACAGTATGTTTCTAATACTACAGTAAGTTTCTTTTACAATAGTAAGTTTATGGTACTACAGTATATTTAAAGGGGCATGGTTTTGGTCAAAAATTATTTCCCCGATTTTAATGTTTACAATGCTTCAGTAAGACATTTTTAATAGGCAACCAAAATTGAGTGTCATTTGATGAGTCATAAGCGAGTTACAGAGCTTACAATTCTTCGCTATGTAAACAAAACGTTTGTTTACATTTTGAATGTTGAAGTGCAAATTCCAGTTTTTTGACCTAAAATGAATGTGTTAATCGTTAGAAACTGTTTATTTATGCTCAAAATGAATAATAAGATAGACAAACCAGCTTTAAAAAGATTTTTTACTGGTATATTGAACCTATGTAAACAAAAACAGGGCACGAGTCTTGTTTACATGACGAAGAATTGTAAGCCCCATATCTTGCTTAAAACTCAACGACTGGCACCCAAATTTTGTTTGATCATTAGAAATGCATTCCTAAAGCATTGCAAATAATAAAAACAAAAATAAAAATTGGACTAAAATCGTGACCATGCCCCTTTAAAGTACTACAATAAGTTTTTAGCACTACTGTAGATTTATGATCTACGGTTAGTTTCTGGTAATACAATGAATTTTTGCTAATAAAGTAAGTTTATGGTACTAAATATGTGTATATAATTACGGTAAGTTTTTAACACTATACTCTGTCCCAAGATATCCTGGATTCACATTTTGCTTATTTAGGCGATATTCATAAATACCTCAGGGTTCAAATGATGTTCATTCAAAAGTATGAAAAATTTCCAAGATTTCTCTGTTGAAACGCCCCCTATAGCTTATCAGGTTTCAATACACGGCTAAAAAATGTGATGTCTACGGGGATTTTGTATTGCAGCAGACCCGTATGATAACGTTAAAAAATTGCGCGAATAATCCCGAGTGACTTCCGAATGGAGAGAAAAAATGTAAACAATCCCCATTATAAATCTCCGTAAGAAATGTGTTTTCGTTACCGTGAACTTTTATGAGTGAAAAATGATAATGTGCAGGGATGGGGTAAAGGTAATTTGTAATGGTAATTGAGTGTAATTAATTACAAATTTTGATGTAATTGAAAGTAATGTGTAATTGGCCAAATTTTCAATTACATGTAATGGTAATTTATACTCTGTCCCAAGATATTTTGGATTCACATTTGGCTTAATTGCTTGATATTTATAAATACCTCAGGATTCAAACGATGTTCATTCAAAAGTATGAAAAATTTCCAAGATTTCTCAGTCAAAACGCCCCTGTTAGCTTATCAGGTGTCAATACAATGCTAAAAAATGTGATGTCTACGGAGATTTTGTATTGCAGCAAGCCCGGATGATAACGTTGAAATATTGCACGATGTATTCCGAGTGTATTCCGAATGGAGAAAAGATGTAAACATTCCCCATTATAAATCTCCGTAAGGAATCTGTTTTCGTTCATGTAAATTTTTCCGAGTGAAAGATGATAATGTGTCAATGAAATTATCTTGGAAAATATCCCTTTCAACTATTTCAATTGCACTTCTTTCACAGGTAAGTGTATTTTTATTAAAAATCGTCCAAATGTGCTGCATAAATATCTTGGGACAGACTATAATTAATTACTTTAAAAAAAAAGGCATGTAATTCCAATTACTTTTCAGTTACTTTCAATTACACACTGATGTACATAGAAATATCAAGCTGTCCACTACCCATTTTCCCCCAAACTAACAATGGTACAAGGTCAAGTTCGAAGAGTAGTTAAAAAGCATTGAACTATTATTATATATATCATACTAAATATTTTTCAAAATATTTTTTCAGTGATTCAATATTTAATGATAAGTTTCACAAATTTAATTAAGTACATGTATTTGATGATTGGTTTGATCCCTTTTTGCTTAAAAAAACCCATATTTTCCTTCTTATTAGAATAATTAGTGTGTCAATTGTCATTGAGTTAGTTTAAAACATCACTGTTTAATTACAAACAAAATCAGTGTTATCAAAATTATATATATTAAACTATCAAGTCATGCTTTGAAATGGATAGCCCTAAATACACAGAGCTAAATGCATGGCTTCAAATAGGTGTTAAGTTTTTGGTGCCTGACATGTCCACAGGGTGTGTTCCCTTATTGCTAACATTTTGATAATTAGGTAGAGAACAAAAGGTGTGAATTGTGTTTTGATAACAATTATAGTCTGCCCTCTACCTGAGATTAACCTGTACTTTGGCATTGTATTTACAAAGAAAAAAAATAGTGTTTAAAAATGCAAAGGAGAAAGTTTTCATGTAATAGTTTTGCATGCAGGAAATATTTTAGTTGACATGATAGATGTAGGTTAGGGTAAATGACTTTTAAATGTTTATTGAATATCAAGGTGGTATGGGACACCTCCATATTGTGACTACCAGTACCTGCGTGTTGAAATAAACAATTAAACCAAATTTATATTTTTTCTTTCCAAAAATTGTAACTGTATCAGAGTAGTTAGCAAATTCTCAAACAGTGAATTTTTTTTGATTGTGAGGAAATTTTATTCATATTATAGACATACCTCCTGAAATGTTTATGTGTTGAAGATAAATCATGGTTTTAGTACATTTTGATAAAAATGTAATTTGTAATTTAATTACTTACTTCTGCAAAGTAATTGTAATTTAATTAATTACATTTGAAAACTCTTGTAATGGTAATGGTAATTTAATTGAAGAATTTAAGAAAGTAATTGTAATTTAATTAATTACTTTCCATTGTAATTGACCCCATCCCTGATAATGTGTCAATGAAGATCTCTTGGAAATTTTCCCTTTCATCGATTTCAATTGCACATCTTTCACAGGTATGTATATTTAAATTAAGAATGGGCCATATAAAAGTACATAAAAATCTTGGGACAGACTTACGTGTGTTATTTTCTAGAACTACGATTTGTTTCTGGTACTGCAGTTAGTTGAGATTCTGCTACTACCTGCAACTTTCTGCTAAGTTTGTGGTACAGCTGTATGTTTAGAGTACCGCAGTCAGCTTCTGGTTGTACAGAAAGTCTATAAAACTACAGTGTTTGTAAAACTACAGTAAGTTTTTGGTACTACAGTTAATTCATAGTACTTTTTAGTATTTTTCTGGAACTACGCTTAGTTTGCTGACGTACAGTAAGTTTGTTGGGTTTCTTTGTTATAAAAAATTTTTGATTGAAATTAATTTAATTCCACCCAATATGTTTATATTCTTTTTTTCTCAAACAATATAATGCAGAACATTGTTTATATATACATGATTATTTTTCTTTCATTGCAGGTACATATAAACAGCAATGGAATGGTGTTCTCAATACTTCTTTTATTCCTTACAGTTATTATTCTAGTAAGTAAGCATTAGTCACAATCATGATTGTGCAATTTAAAATTAAAAACAATCTAAATTACAGATTGATGTCACAACCATGTGTCTCTATTTGAACGGCAAACTAAAACGTCAACAACAACAATAGCAAACAAACAACAACAGATGCCTACATGACCCTAACCCCCAACAAGATTTATCTTGTGTCTAAATGATAAATTGACGAAAATCATAATCCTTGTATTCTGTGTTAAATTTTCTCTAGCATTGTTTTCTTTTGATATTGGATTTATATTTGCTTAGATTATCATCATACTCTTGCTCAGATAGAGCTATTTTAACAAGACGGTGGCTTTTGAATAGTTGTGTTAAACACAATGTGTCATGGGCCTGTCTGTTTCAATGTCAGCCATTATGTCATAGCACGTTGACAAAGTTTGTCTTACTTTTTAGCTGTGCCTACGTAGTTTGTGCATATTTAGCGTCAGACCAGTGTCATTTTCAACTTGATTTGACGCAAGAGGTGCATATATATTATAGCTACGTCCTATACCGAAGGTCAAAGGTCTTGTTAAAATTGCTCTGTGTGCATTTACTGGAATTTAATGAATGTTGTGTGAAATTCCTGTTTTCTCTGCCCCACAGGTTGCAGCTTTGAAGTATACCCGCTGGAGGCTGACTCGCCGCCTAGGCTTCTTCTGTCTTCTGGTGTATGCAGTTTACATTTTGATTTCTGTCATGATCGAGTGCAATGTGTTCGGGTTCGTGAATCCGCCGATGTGTAAATAGCACTAGGAGATATTAGAACAATTTTACAATTAAATTGACATTTTGACTATTTACAAATCTTGCTTTATCATGCTGTTTTTTTTAAAAATATATATTTGTTCATTGTATTATTGTTTTATTAAATTATTGTGGTGCAAGAATCGGCTAATTTGTTAAAGAGACGGTTTGTAAGGAGGAGTGGTATGGATTTTGAATCGTGTGTTAAATCTATCGGAAAATGATCTATTCATCAAGTTAGCAAAAATTTGATCAGCGCATTATATACATTTTTGCAAGACATTCAGTGATTTACGTGTTTAGCGAAAGCTCCCTTCCAACAAAAACCGATAATTATAATACACGACCACAAGTAATGCGTCTACAATATATTCATAAAAATGTATCAAAAAATCTGCGTTACATAAAAACCAATATTGGATTCTGTAACGTACCAGATAAAGATACAGATATTGTTGGAAAGGGGAGCCTCTGACAATAAGGCTCTTCTTGTATGTAAAACTTTTATAAAGAAGACTTGCTTTCTAAAGCTATTACTGTACTGGAGTATTTATTCCAGCATGAATTCATCGTATACATGTAGTTAATCGGGTAAGTAATACCGCCTGTGGTCTGATTCTAATGATCATCTAATGGCTTCATATCAAAGGTGTAAATAAATACCCAAGAACTCTAAACTTTGATATTTTACATCTTGGACAACAAAGTGTTTTCTAATTGAACTTCCAAAAGCGCACAATTATGAACGTCTTGGAATTGCGTTTTGTAAAATATTAGATCACACAGAACAAAAAAAAACACAAAAAAACAACGCTAACAAACTTTAATATAAGAACCTTGGGAATTTTATTTTTTGTGCCCCTGGGGTATATATAAAACTCTAACGCTATAACACTCTAAATTTATGTGTTGTAACTACTGGGATATTCTTACTTGCAAATGAAATAAAAGTATGTCGATTAAAGTATGGTAAGTTCGGTCGATTAAAGACCTTTCACCAAATATGATTTAAACACCTCGGAATTTCAATATTAGCTTTATCTATAAAATATCAAGACGTCTCCAGTGACGGTCGTGGCCATTTTTAGACTATATAAATCTCCATAAAAAGAGCTCTATATATATATATAGTAAAAATTATAGGGAAACATTCAAAGCTTAAAGTTTAAAATAAATACAATATTTCTTTACTTAATAATAGTTTATAGATAAAGAAGTAATTTTTAAAAATATGAGGTGAATTTGAAGGTTAATTTGATGACCACTGAGTCGTCTTTAATCATTTTTAAATTCGTTATTTGAAAATATGAAAATTAAATAAGAAGTATATTAATAGTAATAAATATATCGATGAATCAGTAAATCCGTCGAGCGTGGGATGACATCCATAACAGTTAGGGCTTGCCCTAAAACATCAATGAGCCTCTATCCCCATTCCCCTAGCTGAGGGATGTTATAAGAAATACCTTATGGTCTTCTTGGTCTGCCAGAGGATCTGTCAGACGTAAACACATCAATCTAGCGTCATATGGTAGGCCACGATTTATGAATAAAAGCTTTCTCTCCGGTCCTCATTGGACTCCCACACTCTACGCAGGTAAGACGGACCTTGTAGATCATATAAACACTAAGGGGTCACGTGTGTTGTGTAATTTATATTTATATATAAAACTAAATATAGGTATGAAAGAAGATTAAAGAAGGTAAATTTTAAAATTTCATTTCATTATGAAACAGCAATTTTTTTTTCATGCGTGTTATATGGTGGTTATTAATAGGTCTCAAGATCTACATTGCATAATTCTTTTTTTAAAAATCTAATTTTTGTTTAATTTAAAAGGGTCTTTCCCGTGAATTTAAATTAAACTGACACTGCAAAGCTAATAAAACGATTAATTTCCTAGAGTATTAATTTATATCCAAAAATATTAGTTTTTTTAAATGAGTATAAGCTTTGGTATGCTTACGTATTCTAAAAATATTGTAATGGACAGCGAATTCTAGCCAATCAGAGATAGCAGTAGAAAAACACATGGTAACATGTTTACGCAATGTTTGCAAAGTAAATCAAACTGCATTGTTCACCAATGTGATTCATTACGCAGTTCAACGGAAATGGGGAATATCTTTAAGCTATATAAAAAAGATGTATAAAAAGACGATTGTATAGGAACAATTTATTTCAGCTATGAACGTCGGCAGTGTTTTGGTTGTGTGTTGGTTAGCAGTTGTATGGTTAGAAAGTTCGTCATCACAACGCCCGGGAAGGCGTCCGCGCTTTAATCAATGGAGGAACCCAAACTTTCTGAGAAATTTTGAACGCAGAATGATGAATGGGAGCCCGGTGTACTCCCCCAAGGCCGTCGGACTAATGAAAAAAGGCTGGGGAAAGAAGAATATATACAACAAAGTAAATAAAGCGTTTGGGAGATGTGATATACCGGACCAAGACGTGGTGAAAAACATGTTTCCGGGACTATTCCGTTCTGTGGACGAACTCAATACACTTCCAGAAATGCAACAGGGCAAAACTAAATCGGACAAAGTGATTGAAACGCCCTCTATCAGAGAGTGGCGCGCTCAACCGTCCAGGAAAATCCTGATACCCAAAACTGTCTCAACGGTGACCGAAAATGTCGTTTTAAAATCGGACCAATCAGCTATTACAGGGAGTTTTAGTCAAAAAGCCTACATCTGTGACTGTTGTAAAGTGTGAGTAAATTTTTCTTTTTACTATAAAGTTTATAGACTTTATGACAAATAATTAAATTTAAAGTACGTTAAGACTTTGCCACAAGACCTTTCTGTGTACTCTACCTTTTTGATATTGATAATAATAACAGCACTCATTTTGTTTTCCAGTGACAGGTTCTTTGAGACGTACGAAAACGTGACTGTTGGTGACACAACTTATGAAGTCATCAAAATTCCAAACGAGGGCCAATTTTTTGCTATTGAGCGTTGTCCGTAAGTGTATATTGTTGCTTCCTATTAAATTGTGCTGATAAATTATCCAATGTTATGGTTTCAATGATTCAGTGAGCGCACAACAAGTTACCATGTTTTTTCTCTTATAGAGAACAACCCAATTGTGCATTTGGAGGCTGTATACAGAGATACACCCGGCAACCCATACTGATCTGGAACGATACGATGCCGTACTACCCCCCGCTAGATTTTGCGCAGTTTGACTTCCCAACTCACTGTGAATGGGCCAACATTGGACAGTGATGTGGATCCGATGAACATAAAGTGCCGGATGTCCACGGGGCAAAACCCCGAAAAATACTCAAGGATAGTGGAATAGGCCAACATTCTGTCGTTGGATAACGTTGATTATTTATGGGCTGTGTTGAATTAAGATAGGCCTTTAAGAAACTCTTGTGTTTTATTAAATTTATTAACAGCAGCTTTGGGATATTGCGATCGCTGCATCCTAGCGTATAGGATACCGAACAAGAAAATTGTTGTATTCTTCCCATCGTCTGGAATAAGGTCTATGGTAATGATTTACATTTTACCTATATCGGATCTAGACTTTTATCTTTTAGTCCCCTTCTTAGTCCTAATGTGTGTTAAAGTGCATGTAATACCAGAGATTGATTTTGAGTTATTGTGTGATAGTAATTTATTAGTTTCGTGTATAAATTATTGTTTAAATGTATTTTACACTTTGTTTTCCTTTGATTTTAATATTGGTGAAATAATAAATTAATGAGGGTAATTATTTCAATAAATGATGTATCTTATTTATATTCACTCTGACAGAGTAATCCCCATTTATATATACAGTGAAGTCGCCATTTCCGGGTCGTTTCCAATTCCGAGTCACTCGTGTGTATTTAAAGTCACCTTGTTTAAATTGAAGCATAAAAAAAAACAGAACAACAATTTTGTTCTGAGACGATTACCCGACATTACTGACACTTTGAAGTCACATAACCCGAAAATGGAGAAAATGCCTCGAAAGTGGGGAAACCATGCCTTGTTGAAAATGCCTCTGTAATTATTGTTTCCGGGAATTTATTTTCAAAAAGAAAATGAATCTTAATAACTCACAAAATGTACTTTTAATATACATATGGTATAAAATTTAAATAGAGCAGCTTTGCAAAATATCAAAGAAACAGTCTGACGAGACCCCGAATTGGCGACTTCACTACTGTATAAAAAAATAAAGAAATCCACTTGTGTTCATACAGGTACCAACAAAACAGAATCTCGCTCTAACCAGTTTTTCATTTGTCCTTGAATGAATACCCGAACACTGTTAAATGGTGACTAATTCTGACTTTCTGTGGATTGTTTCGTGATTGGTTAAATCTTTAGATATTCAATTATTAACATTAAAATCCTTTCTTAAGTTGTTCATTTGGGTTTTAATGGCAACAATCACTACAGCAATTATTACATAACATGCAGGCGTGGGTTGTTTATTTTTTTTCATGTAATACTTGCTACTTTCATACCGTAACTAAAAAAAAAATCTTAACTTTTAAATCATCATATTCCACTTTGCCTTTATATATAATCTTAGGATATGAAAAATGAGGAACCATTGTAAAACTATATTATTTGCATGAGCTTGCATTTAAAACAATTTCAAGCAATCATGTTCTTGAAAATCTCATTTTGCAGTAAGGCGTTTCATATTAAAAAAATAATAACAAACCCCAGTATTGATCTGCTGATCTGTGTTTTGAACTTATCGGTAAAGTAATCACTTGTGACACACAGTCAGAAATTTATATAGATGGATCGACAAAAATTTCGATGTTTTCTTTAACGATTTTGTAATTCATGAATCAATCTTAACATAATTTAGGATGGGACATATTGAATTATGACACATATTTTTACTGATTGAGAAAGGCAAATTTCGTAATTACATCTGCTCCGGTGGCACAATCGGTTAGCGCGCCGTACTTATAGACAGTACCTTCTCTGTGTGTTCACACAGATTGAGGCATGCGGAGGTTGTGAGTTCGAGCCTCACCCGGAGCAGTCTATTTTTTACCTAAACAACATTTGTTTCTATTGGAAACTTCTTGGTTATCAATGAACGAGGATTCACCAGTATAAAGATCAAGATTATCGATATCAGTCCGTGACTGTTTGTCGCAAGATTACAGTGTATGTGTAGTTCTAAAAATACCAAAAATATGCTTAAGATATTAATACCAACCTTGTAACAGATATACTTACTTACCACAAAATGTGTTATAATTGTGTATTCTTTGACTATTCCTATGACTATGGGATTTTCTTTTCTTTTTTTAAAGGTTAGCTCAGGTTCAAAGAACAGTTTTAAAGAAACTGTTGATTTTTTCAAACTTTAAACGCAATTGCATTTCATTCATATGAATCGAAAAGAGTCGTAATATTCATACCTTAAAGGGGCATAGTCACGATTTTGGTCAAATTCTAGTCTTCTGTTTTTATTACCGGTATTTACAATGCTTTAGAAATGCATTTCTAGTGATCAAATCAAATTTGAGTCATTCGTGAAGTTATAAGCAAGATACAGGGCTCACAATTCTTTATCATGTAAACAAGTTCGTGCCCTGTTTTTGTTTAGATAGGTCCAATGTACCAGTAAAAATCTTTTTCAAGCTGATTTGTCCATCTTTTAATTCCTTCTAAACCTAAATAAACAGTTTCTAACGTAAAGACATTCATTTTAGGTCCAAAACTGTAACTTTCACTTCAACATTCAAAATGTAAACAAACGCCTTGTTTATATAGAATAGAACTTCAAGCTCAGCAAATGACACTCAAATTTCGGTGGCCTATTAAAAATGCCTTACTGAAGCATTGTAAATATTAAAATCGGAATAATAATTTTTAACCAAAATCGTGACCATGCCCCTTTAACCTTCCCATAAATGATTTACATCGACGTTACTAGAATAATTACGTATTACTTACAGTAAACCGACTATTATTCGCGTGCGAGAAATATTGCAAAGTTTGCAAGAATATCGTGATCGCGATTATTTCTTACCTTGAATATATTGTATATTACTTTCCAGATAACCTTCATTTTGATCCCGAAAATAAGTCGATGCGAACCAGTGTTTCTCCTGTGAATCGCGAAGTAAAGTCGTCGCGAAGATAAGTTGGCTTACAATGTTTAGCGTTTACCATGTTATCCTTGATAACGTTATTGCCACATTGGCCAGGAACACGTGCCTTTTAATTCAAGTTCATCGTCCGATTTTATTTATTTTACCGGTATTATCTCGTTAGCACTTAATGCTCTCAGTCAGTCCACGATATATAAAACTGAACTGAGCTGAAATATGTTGTTTTCTCTATCAGGAAATTTTAAACGAGCTTATTCGCGATAATTTTTTACGATCTACAAGTATTGATGAAATAGGAAAGGACATTTTGATAAGAACTGGTCAGACCATACAGGTCAAATTATGCTGGGAATGAACTTATTTGACAAAACAAAACAAAAATGCACATTGAATCTTGTTTTCAAAAATTGTTTGCGATACCAGTTTCGACTCCCGACATGCACATTTACCAAATTGAAGGAATATTAGTCAATGTTTGGCATCGTAAGGGATGGATGCATATGGAAAGAAGTTAAATAAATAATTATTGTTTATTTAAGACGCTCGTCTTTACTTGGTTTCCTACAAGAAGTCCACACAAATATTAATGTAACATGTAATTATGAGAGAGGCGAAATTACATGTATAGAACAAAATTACTTAAAGCTGTGCCAGTAAATTTAAGGAGGATCTTAATTCATAACTAAAATCTATATAAATGAACCAATTTATGATAGATGTTTCCTGTTGCAATTTGACTCGTACGGTAGCATTTATGTCCACTTACATTATTGATAACATTTGTTCCTAAATTAAAATTTAATAAGTTTATGTATTTGAAAAATTAATAAAATTGGGTACCTTATAGTATATTTGCATAATTTGCGCATAATTAATAATGTTATCAACTGCTCCGGTGGCACAATCGGTTAGCGCGCCGTACTTATAGTCAGTACCTTCTCTGTGTTCACACAGATTGAGGCATGCGGAGGTTGTGAGTTCGAGCCTCACCCGGAGCAGATTTTTAATATAAAAGTTATCATAAAAATTTCCATATTTGGGTGTTTTTATTTTTATTTTTTTATAGCAAGATACAAAAATACATTTACTTTTAAATGCTCATGGAAAGGGTTGATTAATGAGGGAAAATGAATGATTAGATGGGTTATAGTGTAAATGCTTCTAATTCATCTAGTGGATAAAATGATCATAAAGAAAAGATAAAATGATCATAAAGAAAAGGGTTCTAACTAAAATATCCAGTAAGAAATGCAATGAGAACCATTAACAAAATAGCGTTTATATTAAGAAGGGTGCTAGAATTCTTCCCCTGCAAGAGAAACTTCCGGCGTTTTTCCACCTGAAATTCCTCCACTTGATGAACGTCTGTCTTTCCGAACAGAACAGTCAGGATCTTTTGACACGCAGTCTTCTCCTCTTTGTCTTCTGTGTCTGCCTCTACAATTGACCATTTAGTATAAAATCACAAAAGATGTGTAGTATATCTGAGGTGTACAAAACTATCTGTAGTATACGGAACTACATGTATCTGTAGTATACGGAACTATCTGTAGTAAATGGAATTATCTGCAGTATGCAAAACTATCTGTAGCATACGGAATTATCTGTAGTACTGAGTATATAGAACCATTTGTAGTTTACGGAGCTATCCGTAGTATACGGAAGTATCTGTAGCATACAAAACTATCTTTAGTGTACAGAACTATCTGTTGTATATGGGACTATTTGCAGTATGCAAAACTATCTGTAGCATATGGAATTATCTGTAGTATATGGAACCATCTGTAGTTCACGGAACTATCCGTAGTATACGGCAGTATTTGTAGTATACGGAAATATCTGTGTCAACGTATTACTATAAATATCATATTTTTATTAATTTTTCACTTTGTCAACTATAACGTAGCCATGGTTTTGAATAATTTCTAAATATTCGTTATAGTCGAATCATTAAAATGTGAGATTAAATACAGAGCATACCTAATCTGTTTTGGGAACCTAGAGTAATATCGTTGTTGACATTTGAGTTAGTACACTCGATTGCCTCCCCTGATGTTTCCTGACCGTAACGGGTCCACCACGTGACTCCCTTCAGCTGTGCCAATATCAAAACATCAAACGGTCATTGAATTGAAAATCATTTGATGCTTCGGATACCCTACGACAATAAAAATTGTTGTGTCCATGTTTCAACACATGGAGAAATGCTAAAAGCTATTCATCGGTTATTCTGTGCTTACTTTAAAGAAAAGCAAATAGATATTATACCTCATCGGGATTTCTTGGAGATGTTAACAAGCTGACCACTACGATGACACTCGCTGTGATGAACAACAGCATCACGCCAAAGTACAGGTAATTCATCTTAGACAGAATCTGAGGCCTCTCGTCAAATTCACCGCATGATGGCGTTGGGTAGACAAATTCTAGAACAAGACGTATTCCGCCTACGATATTTGCTATGATTAATCCAAAGAAGACCGCCTTTAAAGAAAAATAAATGACCTCTACGTTTGTTTTTGTTTAAAAAAAAGACTTGAAAATGAAGAATTGACAAGTTGATTGTTTGATCAAAAAGATTGAGTAAGTAGCTGCTTAATGTAAAAAAAAATTGTGTAAAATTCATTCTTCCAGATTCAAAACTTAGTTAAGTAGTTTTAGATATATGTTTTTGCAAGACTCACAGGTTCCGTTGTTTTTGTCCAGAAAATAGAGAAAAGGAAAACTATTCCTAAAGGTGCTGCAATATAGCCCTCCACAGCGGTCATATAAGTGAAGAGTTTCCCCCCAGAGGAGGACTTGATGATCGGGACCCAGAGAACACTGACCCCACACATAAACACAACAAATACACTGAAACCAAAAACAACTAAGTTCAAGGTCAAGGTACAAGGTCATTCGAACAAATCCGCAGTTTTAAATCTTTTTATTCTATTTACATGTATTTAATTAAACATAAAATTGTATCCTCCTTGATTTTTAACTTCCATTTTATAAAGTGGCTGAGATAATATCAAACTTGATATTTCGTTAGAACCATTTTAACAAGACCTTGGACTTTCAGTAGGACATAGCTATCTATTCCTTTCGTCAAAACAAATTAAAAATGTTGCGGTTTCAAGCAAAAAGCTCAAAAGCCAGACAAATCTTGTTGATTTGCTGTTTGACACAACTACCCAAAATCCAAGCTCTTGTTAAAATAGTTCTAAGTCATGTTGGGAGAAGAATTTTCTGTTTGTCACATATCTTACCGTCCCACCACTAGCAGTTCCCTCTGAGTGGCCTCTTTTCTAATTCGTCTCCAGATGTCCATGGTAAAGATTGTACTAGAACTGTTGAAAATGGACGTGAGGGAACTCATCACAGCCGAGAACATGACAACCATCAGCAGTCCCCGCAATCCTTCAGCGCCAAAAAAATAAATCCCCGACACTTCAATTGTTTTGTCCATTTAACAAATATCTTTTACCAAAGCTGAAATATTTTCTCTGTAGTATATTGCAGCGTGCGGGATGAACACCCGTAATTAAAATGAAAATGGCTTGTAAGTAAAGGAAAGGATCCTAAATAGACGCACAACGAAGGAAGACGTTTATTCTTATGATTTTAATCTGATTAAAATCAATCGTATATTTTTTAATGAAGAATGCTACACGTAATTACTTAATTAAGAGTTATTTTAATCCACTGTCAGGATGTTATGGTAAAGGTAAACCTACCGTAAGGAAGAAGCTCCAAGACGAGTTTTGGGTAGGCGATGTTGGAGCACCCCACAGGGTTGTCACAAACAGCCTCACAAACAGTCGGGTCCGTACACGCCACATCATCTATTTAAACACCAAGGCAAAAAACTCAAGAAATTGATACACCAATTTCAGCACATTCTATCGTTATCGGACGTAACGCGAGAATCATGGTAACGCTATACCTGGGTACAGGACTCTACTGATCATTCCAGGGAAGATCAGCAGGACTATCGGTAAGAGCTTGAAGTATCCTGTTAAGATCGACCCCCCTTTAGCATGGGAGATGTTTTTGGCGGCCAAAGACCTTTGTACGATCATCTGTAAAGAAGAAGGAGTGGTGCTTCAGTTTGCATTTAAGGCTGCTCAATAGTTACCTTGTATGCTCATTTGATAGCATATTTTTATCTTCGAACAACGAAGAGTCAAGTGGGGTTTTTATTCTGTATTGTATGTTGTAAATTAAAATCTATACTGTAAAACAATGTTAACTAAATACTAGAGTAAGTTTTAAGACGATTGTGTGAACCAGTTAATGGTCACCCATAGAAAGTTCAAGCAATTGCGTTTAACCGGAAAATTTACATTCAAAGTGTCACATTATCAAACAAGTACCTGGTCGCAGCACCAGTACCAGACTGCCCCAATCGTTGACATAAGCACGATGGCCGGCCAAGGATAGTCGCTGTCAACAGGGTCCAGAAATAAATGGAAGGCGTCCTGCTTTGGCAGACCACACGACGTATTCTCATTACGGACGGACGGAACAGAGTTCATGTACTTTGTTTGCAGGTTGGAATATCCACCAACTTCGTTAAAACCTTGAATATTACAATGCTTTATCATTGAGCATATTTGCAAAAAGATGACTGATACAAACGAGTCTTTAAAACTTTCTTTTAAGCATTTTGCACCCTTAGCTCTTTCCAGTTGATTGCAGGAAGAAAGCAACGGGGAACGGGATCTTCCCCTTTTTTATTAATATATTTTATTACTGAGAATATTTTTAGAAAAATAAAGGTAAAAGCTATTTGGCCTGTCCATGCATTTTTTTAAACTGCTGTCTATACTTTGAAAAACGATAAAACACTACCTAAAGTGCATTATAGTTTTACTTATTATTCTACTATTTTCATAATATTAATTTTCAAACCAACCGTAACCGGTTACTATGACAGCCCCAATCATCATGATGGCCGTTTGGAACGTGTCTGTGTACATCACCGCAGTCAGTCCACCTTAATATAAAGAAAAATTATACATGAAGCAATCAGTCCACACTGATAAAGTAAAAAACATATCAGTAGGTCCAATGGCAGTCTACCTTAAACCTTATCAAGAGAAGGAAAATAACAGTTGATTCACCCAACACAGAGCAAAAACATAGTAAATAGCGGTCAGTAACTGTTACACAGCAGTAATTACAGAGAGAGAGAGAGAGAGAGAGAGAGAGAGAGAGAGAGAGAGAGAGAGAGAGAGAGAGAGAGAGAGAGAGAGAGAGAGAGAGAGAGAGAGGTCAGTAATGTTACACAGCAGTAATTACAGAGAGAGAGAAAGAGAGAGAGAGGAGGAGAGAGAGAGAGAGGTACCTAACACGGTAAATATGCCGGTGACAACCAAAAGAGCGATAATGGAGGCGTACATATTCCATCCTAGAGCCATCTGGATGAACATTGAACCCGAGAAAATGCTCACCTTTATCAAAAAATGTCTACATTAATAGGCACGCTGAGTTTATCCACTGTCATACAACCTTTAGATCATTATGATATCTTTATGATCATATTAATTCTTAATACACAATGTATGTGTATAACAACGAGAGCGTTTTATTAGTGTGTGTTGCAATTAATGTTCTTTATATTAATATTTTTGCCCGAAATTTGGAAAAGAAAAACGTCGAAAAATTAGGCAATGAGAGTGAATTGGCTAATCTAGTAATGCAGTCACAGACTGTAAATGTACTCGACTATGAACAGACCACGAGCTTGGAGAGGATGTAAAGTACGAGAGCCAGACAGCTGAGGTAGACCCTGATTCTGCCCCGCCCATGTCTTCTATGCAGGTACTCAGGTAACGTAAACACCTGTCAAAATTATCAGAAAGCTATGCTGCACTGGTATGAGGGATTGAAATAAACAGATAAACAGCTTGAATAACAAAATAATATTCTATATAGTGACTTACCCCTGCCGAGATATAGACGGGAAGGAACATCCAGGCACAGGCCAAAATCTCGAAAATCACCTAAAACCAAAACATGTATGTTATATGTTGTCCTCTTTGTATAACAAAATCAAAGAGAAAATCCAAGACATTTATGCCCACACACACACCTACCGCAACCCCCATCTGCTAAATGAAAAAAATCGCCCCTTCCCCCAACCCCCTCCTTGGGCCACCCCTTTCAAAAAAATAAGAGGCAGAAGTTCAACTGTTCTTGTTCTTTCAATCTTACAACGAAAACAAAAACGCAATTAAAAGATAAAAATAATTACCCACCCCCCCCCCCCCGCCCCCAAAAGGGGGGGGGGGGAGAAAGAGGCAGTCGTTCTTTTGAACTTACAAACCACTCGTAGAGCACAAGAACTATCCCCGAGGAGGCCCCGGCCCCGGCCAAGCCCACAAAGTGTTCGCTGCCGATGTTGCTAGAGAACACAGATGCTCCGACCTACAAAACAGGTTGGTATCGTTACAGGCTAGAGGGAAAATACAAATGTTAACACTTATAAATTTGGAAATCAAATGAATACCCTAGATATTGATTCATTAAAAAAAAATTGTCCATATTTAAAAAAAAAAATATTGGCTCGATTTATTTAATTCCTGTACTCTTCCTAACTTGACACTGCATGTGTACATTTGTAAATATTTTTAGTTTTTTGTACCTTATGCATCATTGATATGTTTTGAGAGAAATAAACATTCATTCATTCGGAAAGGATGCACATCAATTACAAAGCCACTGTTAAAGAAAATGTGCCCCAGGTTATGAAAGAATGTCATTATGCACCAAGGCTTTCAAACGCGTGTTTAAAACTTATTGACATATGCATGGATTTCTAACTGTCAGTAAGTATGGTTGGAATAGTGTCTTCTGGTTATCATAAATGTTGCAAATCCTGGAATGTTTATGCAGCACCAAATTTCAAATTGAACAACAAAAGGTAAAACTTTGAAACGTTTGAATAGTTTAATTTATAATGTTGCATAGTCGGGATGGAATTCATTAGCTTTGTAATTCATCATCAACATTTTATATATATTAAACATAGCCGTCCTTGAACCTACGCACCTAAATACTTACAGCAAACCAGGGCATTGCTCGTCCAGCCAGAAAATAGCTGTTTACATTTCCACGGTTTGGTCTGCACAGAGACTGAAAAATACAGCAAACTTACTACACACATTTCTTTAAAACGTTATAGGCGCTGGTCCGTACATGCATTCTTTAAAGAGTCAACTCACCCATATCCCGATGCCAAGGATGAAGCAAAAGTACACAACCACCACCAAGATGTCTCCCCAATGGTCCAGGCCCTTGGTCGCCATTCTGGGGGTTTGGGTTCAGTGTCTGTGTTCTGTGGACGCTTGAGCCTCTATCACGCCGCGCGGGAGATAAGCTATTATTACCCACATTCTTTGACGGAGGGTAAGTGTATATTCAGTATGTATGTTATCAGAGCAAAACTACACGCCTTACCTCTATCTCGGGCGTTATTGCTTAATTTGCATTCACTTTAGCTGGTCGTTGATTTTATTTCTAGATTAAACTATTAATAGAACATGCATAAATTATGTTATGATTGATGATAGGCAAACATGTTCAAATGTTGATACTGGTGTGCAGAGACATTTTACTAATATGCATATTTATGAATTGATGAACGGTTTGAAAAATACTTGTCATGTAGAATTAACATGGGGTCCATTTTAAAAATGATTATCAGGCAAAAGACGTATAATTTATTTATCATTCATATTGGATATAAAATTGAATTTCCCACTAAAAAAACCAAGCAGGCATGCGCCATATACATAACATGTACCAGTACGCGAATTTGTGTAACATAAGCATTTTCTCTTACCGCGCATATTGGTTGAGACTGCTAACAAAAGTTTATGACAGTAATTAATTTTATCAACATTATGCACTCTTCACAACTGTCGTAAGTGGTAAAAAACCGTTTAATCTAAATGAACATACACTAAGATGTCATGATTTTTTAATTTATTCTTTATGAACTTGTCTGCAATTATTACATTAGCATTGCATATCAATACAAATCAGTTACTATAGTAACAGTTTGAACAGTTGAACAGTTTATTTTATCTCTTTGGTTGTAATTTACAACATAGAGAATATTACAAACATATAGACAATATATACTTTATGCGTGAGTAGAGAAAAAATAAACAATTATAATGGTTCGATCTACAAAATATATATGAAGTATAAATGTACAAATTTTTTATGTAGATAAATAAATAGGAATTAATAACCAGGAGGTTTAGCCTTTTCGTTAACAATACTTATAAATTTACATAATTTGATTAATAAGCTCATATTGTTTGGGCAAAAAGCTTGTTAAATTTAACAATATTTGGTCTAAAAAGATAAAATTTTGGTATATACTTTTTCTTTCGTTTTTCAACACAGTGCAACACAAAATATAGTGAAATTCATCTCCAATGTCTCTTTTACATAAATTACATAACCGAAGTTCGTCCGTCCGAGCGGCGACAAAAATGATGCCGTTCTTTCTTTATTATATTAAATCAAAATAATTATTATCAATCAAACGTTAAATGTAGAAAAAAAATATACCGGTGATTTGAAGTAGTACAAGGAAAATTATGATCATAGCTAGGAACTCTTAGTTTTGGAAGACGACGCTTGCTGCAAGAATCTCTTTAATGTTACAGATAAGTATTGATCATAGGACTTTTACACACAGTTGAAAAAAAAAATCGTTAGACTTTGAGAAAACTATCTGTCAACAAGTTTTTCTCCTGTGGCGAGTCTATAGTTATCATCCAGATTCTACCTGTCCACCCAACACGTCGGAGAAATGAAAACATGATATACCTTTCTCACCGTAAACTGAACTAATACAGGACAACAAACAATCCAGACATTGGGATACAAATAAATATTGCATTGCCTTTTATAGCCATAGTCTTAACCAGTTTTTAGTTATTCATTTTTATCTCTTTATATATTGCAAATTCTAAGGTTTCATCACACCTATGTTGAGTGTTAAGTAAGTATATAGCCCGTGTAAGTAACTTTTAAAAAAAATGAGCAATCTCTCTATCAAAGCATGTGATTGGTAATTTGAAACCGAAATTCAAACAAAACTAAACATTTTTATAAAGCATATTTGTATATTTGACCTGAGAATCGGAATCAAAAACATACGATGTCATGTTTTCACAAGAACAGTTCCAGGAGGGTTCAAGGACTCGGTAATTATAAAGCAAGGCGCGTGGCATCCTCTGCTTTTAGTATTGTCACACTTTCTAGCACTCTAATCGAAGTTCCCGTTTATTTACTTCTTGTGTCTTCTTTATTTGTAGGACGGTATACAGAAACAAACACGAAGTGTACCCTAATAGTATAATAATTTAAAACGACTTTTGAAGTCAGTGAGCAATATTTGGATGCTGTTCATGGAGATAATTGAAAATAAAGGCAAGTATGTCAATTATGATATTGTAGCCAGGCAAACTATCAATGAGCTCAGCAGAATAGGTGTAAACTACATATATTGCCTACTTTTCCTTAAAAAGCAATGTATACATGTAGGTTGTAATTGAAAGATGGTTTCATATAGCAATAAACGTGCGTTCATGACATGAATTTTTCAAGGGCCTGTGCGTCTTATTCCATATAAATAAAGGCTGTAAATAATTCAATCATTTATGGTTACAGAGTTGTTTTAAAATAACTGAATATCTCACGTCATTGGTTTTAAAAAATAAAATTCAGCATCTTCTCAATTCGTCAAAGAACTATTTTATGTTGCCGTTTAGCGAATGAATGCACAGGTCCACTCCACTTCCGCAGCAATTGATTGCATAGATGAGTTAATGTTGTAAATTTTCGGAATCCATTGATTGACAATCCGACTACAATTCGTTTACTATAAAAAAAAATAGTAGTTCGCTAAGGCTGTTGATCATAATTATCAGCTGGGTAAATCCAATTTCACATGAAGCATTTTGTCTTGGTCCAAAATAAGAGTTACCTTTTCCTGGAATTACCTGACGACACAAAATGTGTTCGGCCTTCATGTCATCCCACGTCTGCATTTATTAAACATGGAGGATTGTTTATAATCCATTGTTCTGGACAAAAAGCTGAATTCATCGTGCAACAGGACAGCTTGGAGATGGTAATGTGAACCATTTGTTTGTTTAACCGCTTTACTTATTAAGTTCAAGATCTAATAAATGAAAGGAGCCTACATGTTCATATATTTTCTGAAAATTGAGATACGAATTCTTTCAATGAAGCTTCATAACAATAGCTTGATAAGGTGTACCGAACACGGTTGTTGAAAAGTTGTGATTAAACTCATTATCAATGAAATATGATAGAAATTACCTACAAACCTCGGATTTTTTTCGTTTTTGATGAATGAAATATATAGTCTCTCTATAATAATTATTTACTTCTTCTTATGAACATAGGCATCGTTATGATATGGTCTGGAAATAACACTTACGTATATGTACAAAAATGATCTAAGCAAATTTTCTAAGCAAATTTTCGCAAAAGAATTTATTTGAAGAAGACGATTCAAATATAAAAACAGACGTCACCAACCAAATATTTATCATTGTTAAAGACACAGCTATACAAAACTCATTAAGTTCTAAAACAATATTCATATACATTTTTATAAATCTTAAATTAAACTTTGATTTCATTTTAAAAATTTTTCGTTGTTATGGATGTGCAGTTTTTTGAAGATGACTCAAATTAGAAAAAAGATGTATCCGTAATTTTTAATGCCAATTTGAAACAGCGAACTTTATTTCAAAAACTAGTTGCTTGCAAGCCAATATATAAAATTACCAACAAGCGAAAGACCCCAAAAATATGATTGGCCGACACTATCTCATGTACACGTATTCATATTTTGTTAGTAACTCTGTTTGAAAGGCTGAGAGAATTAGTTGACAGTCAACTTGACACCTATTTAAACTTTTTTTGTACATTATTTTCTTATTAAGGAGCATAATTCGTCTTAATCTTGAAATTATTGATGCAGAATTGAATGATAAAAAATGAATAAGATAGCTATTGAATAAAAAGGATTATAAGTAAGAAATTCGATATTGAATTATAAGTAATAAATTTGATAGCTATCGTATCTATAAAAAAAGGAAGAAATGATAGCAACTGAGTTTACATAATCTGGATTGAAAAAAACTATACCATTTCGCAGTTCATAAAGTTTAAAGGTTTCACCTATTTATAGTTTAATAAACTTAAAACCAATCGATTTTTTCCCTGTAAAATAGAAATTCAAAAATTAAGAAAACGTGTTATTCCATATTCCATTATTTCAATTTTTTTATTAGCTCACCTGAGCTGAAAGGTCAAGTGAGCTTTTTTGATCACTTTTTGTCCGTCTGTCTGTCTGTCCGTCTATCCATCTGTAAACTTTTGTCATTTTCGACTTCTTCTCCAGAACAACTGGTCCGATTTCAACCAAACAGTGCCCAAAGCTTTCTTAGGTGAAGGAGATTTAATTTTGTTAAAATGAAGGGTCATGCCCTTTTTCAAAGGATATTTAAGAATCAATATAATATGTTGGTATCTTTAAAAAATCATCTTCTCAAAACCCAATCGGCCAGGAAAGCTGTTACTTGTGTGGAAGCATTCTCAGGTAGTGTACATTTCAGTATGTTTAAACCATGATCCCCGGGGGGTAGCATGGGACCACCATGGGGTTCGAATTTTTACATAGGAATATACAGAGAAAAATCTTCAATAATCTTCTCAAAAACCAACTGGCCAGAAAAACTGTAACTTGTTTGGAAGCATCCCCGGGTAGTTCAAATCTTGATCCTCGGGGGTAGGGTGGGGCCACCATGGGGGGTTGAAATTTTACATAGGAATGTGACGAAAAATATCTGTTTTTTAAAAATCAATCCACCAGAAAAAGCTGTAGCCGTATATTAGGAATTTTAGGAACTGTAATATAGAGACTGAGAAAATCTTTCAAAATCAAATAATTTTTTATTTGTTTAGACTCTTGCCCTTGATAACTATTGGGCCACACAAGGGGTTAACAGTTTGATTTAGATTTATAATTACATAAACAGCTGTTTTAGATCCTTTTGAGAATGGCAATGGTCAATATATTACAATGAAATCATCCACTTACAAGAGAACATCTGCAGAACATTTTGAAAAAATTAATATAGGATCTATTTTACTCATTTATTGTTCCGATAATGGCCGATATTTTGGATATGACTTCATAAAGCTGATTTTATCATGTCTGTTGTTGCTCAGGTGAGTGCTGTGGCCCATGGGCCTCTTGTCTAATTCATGGTAAGGGATGGTACGTTAAATTGCTTTGTTTTTATGATATCCTGCTAACTTAAACTTAGGTGTACGGATGTAGAATCTGATACATTCGAACTCTAATAATGCTTTCTGTTTAGCAAGTGCCTGTGGTTATAGAAATCGAGAAGCCCCCGAGGGACAATTATTCAATTCCATACTGCTTCCTGTGTTTCGCCTGTTGGCTGGGATGTATCTGTCTTTCCCCGTGTAGCCTCGTGGCTTGTATGTTCACATGCATTGTAAGTATCACATTTTAAATAACAAATTGGTCACAATTTTATTTCGAGACTTGCGATCTATTAAGTTTTGTGACATATTAGCAAAGTTTACTTGCCGCATCTTATGCCGACATCTTATTGTCTGCTTGTTGTTTATTCAGTTGAATATAATACTGAGCATTTTTCGTTTTAATTATCTGACTTCTTCATGTAAAACATTGAAAATGTATATAACCTATTTGTGTCATCCAATTAAAAAAAATAACTAGTCAATAAAAAGGATATGACGGTCAAAGTAAATCGTCATAATTTTCTGATAAGACTTGATCCCAACAATGACTGCATTGCATGCGGGAATCTTGAGGGGAGTATGGACCCCCTCCTCCCTTTGAAAGTTCTTTTCTAAGTTTACGTATTGAAATTACAAAACATATACCTCGGGGCCATTTCCTTTAAACTTTAAAAATATCTCTCGACACTCACTCCACTCCCCTGGGAAAATTTCCTGGATCAACACATGCATTCATTTGGTCTTTCAGATTTTTCGCTAGCTAAGGGTTTACTTTCTCCTTCAGCGGATCTTAAACCCTTGTCCAGCGACGATGTTCTTCTTGTAAATTTATTTTTCAATGTACAGTTATTTTTAAATTAATAATAAATGTACTTTTTATTATATTTTTTCCCTGTACTATATACCGTTAAAACTTAAAATGATTGTTATACATGTAATATATATTCATATCTGACATTATCTTCGCATATTTCTGCCACCACTTCTCGGATTATGATGTCGACTTGTCAGATCTTCATGTCAACATGTCACCATAATGACCACATGGTACTATTCTATGGAACGCCATAGCTGCCTCATGTGGCTATTTTATATGTAGATGGTGCTTTATTATATTATGCTGTGGTTATTTCATGTGAAGATGGTGCTTTATTATATGAAGATGGTGCTTTATTATATGAAGATGGTGTTTTATTATATGAAGATGGTGCTTTATTATATGAAGATGGTGCTTTATTATATGAAGATGGTGCTTTTTTATGTGAAGATGGTGCTTTATTATATGAAGATGGTGCTTTTTTATGTGAAGATGGTGCTTTATTATATGAAGATGGTGCTTTATTATATGAAGATGGTGCTTTATTATATGAGGGTGGTGCCTTTTTATATGAAGATGTTGCTTTTTTATGTGAAGATGGTGCTTTTTAATGTGAAGATGGTCATTCGGAACTTTATTTCTGAAGACTGAGTTAAACATTTATTATCTCGAAATTTTGAAACTAGAACAAAATTGATACAGTTAAAATCCATTTAATACACAATTGCTAGTTTCTCTTTTTTAGCATAATAAGTATTTATGTGACGAGATGAACTGTACGACTTCATCTCAACTGAATTGACAAATATGATTAATTGAATAATATAATATTTTGTCAGTATTTCTTGACATTTTACTTTTGCCTTTACCACTTATAAAAGGACCTTCTTTGAGCTATATTATAGTATAGTAGACCTTTCCCTATGACTTTCCCTTACTTTATCTTCAAGTCAAATCCTATCACCTAGGGCATCAGTCTGTTTAAAATCAGATCCTCAATCCGTTCCTTTATTTGTTTTTTCTTTTATAATGTTTTGTTTTGAAACACTCAGAATGTGAGCTCTTCCTCCAACTCACCACCTAGGTTAAAGCTATACACGCTATAATTTGCGTCAATTTTGAATAAAGGGGAAAATGTATGTGTTTGATTACTAATAAAAGTTACCTTTATTCTGTTAATTATAATGCTCAATTCGATCACGTAACAAATATATCAAATATCAAACAATAAAAAGTATTTATTTTCCTGCCAGGAAAGTAATGCCTCCTCGTGAATATCAATCTATCACGTGATATCGACAGCTAAATTTAGCCTATCATACCAAAACTGGTGAAGGGTCAACATCTTCATAATTGTGATAGTTTCACAAAGGAAAGGATATTTTTAGTGAAGCATAAATTTGTCCGATATACGAGTACAAACAAAAGAAAAAAATACAAGCCTGTGAGTAAAATGAATACTTCCTTTAAAAAAATGACGTAGACCTGTGTTTTTCCCCTATGTGCTATTTATAGATCCTATACGTGTTAATGCAGAAGTAAGGGTATCGTGAATGACAAACGTATTTTACTCATTATACATGTATGTATTTCAAATTAACAACTGTTAAGCATATCAAAAATCGAGTTGGATATTTAATTAGGCAAACAATAACGACCACCTAATTCTCCGCGGACATGCGCAATGAGGTCGGTTTGCTCTTTCTTCATCAATATTCATGAAAAGGTATATTTTCCTGGCAGGAAAATAAACAATCAAAAATCTATATCTTTGTAACGAGATGGAATTCACCATTGTAATTTACAGATTAAGGATAACTTTTATAAGTAGACAAACACATGCGTTTTCACTGTAATTCAAAATTGACGTAAATTATAGCGTGTATAGCTTTAAAGAGGAACGGTCATCAATGACGAAGACCGACTGGGCGATGACAATAACAAAATCAAAGTACTGAAGAACTGACGAGAGTTGATTTTGTCGATGTTTATTTATTTTAAAATCAATGATATGTTATTTTGCATGACAAGTACGTGTAGTTTCTAATTTGTATTTGAATTACGCACATTTTTATAATATGAATTTTTGGACTTTTTCGACAAGAATGTCGAGAAACCCCCCATATGAATCATCTTAAATAATATTTAAAGATAAAATTAATTCAATCAAACTATGTATCAGTAATAGAAATATTTCTCGAAAATTGTATGGATCCAAGCAATATTGAACTCTATAGTCTCGTTCAACCAAACGCTCGGCTGACACCGTAAATCTCCGACAAGCAAGGGAGACTCTCTGCCTGTCGGGGATTTACGGAGACAGCCGAGCGTCGAGTTGAACGAGACTATATTGAACTCTGGCGTAGGAATACATACGACTACAAAAAATATCTAAATTGTTCGTACCATTTAAAATCTGACTATTTTCAAGCTATTTATAAATAAGTTTCCTTGAAAAACAATGCTTTAGCATACATTACATCGAATTTATCAATTATGTTCAAGAACTAAGTCTTGTCAGCAGCGATGATTTGTGATGAGGTCCAAACACTGTTTCACTTTCGGTTTGTCTGAGTAACTGCATAGGAGAGTTGATTAAAATCAACTTCCAATTAAGAGCGGATCAAAGATCTTATTTTAATCAGATTGCTAGGGCATAACCTTCGCTTAAACACAAATAATTATTAAATTCAATTTTCTGCTTTTCAGGATAGCGTTACTAGGCTTTAATTCGTGTAATATTCCGTCATTATATAGTTGTCACTTAATAGATGTAAGTTCGGTTGGGGTAAAGTCGTACACAGCTAAATCTTCTCGATAGCTTATATACTAATTGTGCTAGAAAAAAGAGGAACTAGCAATAGTGTATCAAATGGATTTTGATCGCATGAATTTTTTGTTTTACTTTCAATATTTCGAGATAATACATAAATGGTTAACCCAGTATTCAAAAATAAGAAGAGTTCCGAGTGACCACCTTCACATTAAAAAGCACCATGATATAAAAAAGCACCATCATATAAAAAAGTACCATCTTCACATAAAAAAGCACCTTCACATAAAAAAGCATCATCACATAAAAAAGCACCATCTTCATATAATAAAGCACCATCTTCATATAATAAAGCTCCACCTTCATATAATAAAGCACCATCTTCATATAAAAAAGCACCACCTTCATATAATAAGGCACCATCTTCATATAATAAAGCACCACCTTCATATAATAAAGCACCATCTTCACATGAAATAACCACAGCATAATATAATAAAGCACCATCTTCACATGAAATAGGCACATAAGGCAGCTGTGGCGTTCCATACTATTCTATTGAGGACACGATGGTCGTGGTCATTTTTAGACTGTAGTCATGTGTAGTGGAGAACTCTGACTGTATAAAAATGTAGGAAAAACTCAAACTTAAAAGATAAAATATATGGAGTCTTTCTTCACTAAATAATAGTCAATAGCTAAGCAAATCATATCTACGAATCTTAAGCAGATCTGATTGTTAATTTGTTGACAACTGAACATCCTTAATGTTGAAAATCATTTTATGCTATAAATAGTTATACCGGAAGTGTGTTCTTCTTATCACCATCTAATACTAAAATATGATCAATCCACACAAAAAACACCCGACATCTATCCTATCTTACATTAAATGAATGAGGGTTTTTTTGCAGGCTGACAGTTGGAAAAGACGTGGACGTGAAAGTTCTCAAGTACGGCTATGTCATGCGGCGGCCATTGCCTTCAGCCTCTTCACCATCATTGCTGGCATTACTGCCTGGGTTTTCTTTTTCATCTTCATCTTTCCGTCCTTTTATAGGATGTATTGGTATCAGTAGAAGATTTCGTAAAAACAAAGCTATTTCGTTTCAATTAAGTAATTTTTAAGGGTCTTTTCTGTACTGATATGAAGTAAGATACTAAATCATACACCTAGTTTCATCTTGATATTTTAATATTTTTTAACTATAATATAATATCATATTACGTTATATATAATAAAATATTATATTCCAATTTTTTCGACAGCATCTGTCATGTTTTTCTTCATTATTGAAGCATTTAAATTCTTAAAACACGTATTTCCCACTATTTGTAGGTTGTG
Source organism: Magallana gigas (assembly GCF_963853765.1). Taxonomy (NCBI): domain Eukaryota; kingdom Metazoa; phylum Mollusca; class Bivalvia; order Ostreida; family Ostreidae; genus Magallana; species Magallana gigas. Next base: position 10,829,026 of record NC_088858.1, on the reverse strand, counting down.
CAAATTAAATATACATGACCCCCAAAGAGTTCTTGTATGTGAAGCATATTGAAATGAATAATAAACTACTTGATAACTTTTAATGAAGAAATCAGAGGTCTGCTCTAAATATTTCATTTTGGGTTTTTTGGTCAACATATAAGATTAAGTCCCCTTTCTTATACAAAGTCTTTTGTGTCATGTGGTTTTGATTGATTTCGACAACCCTGTTATTTTTAATTAGTTTTATCTTTTACTCGACTTGCGAAATAAAGTTTCAAATACTGATGACAGAACGGATTACATATCATGATTGTATATATGATTATGTATATCATATCAAAAAGAGAGATTAAAATAAAAATAGAATAAAAAATCATTCCTTAGTGATACATGTATCGATATAAAATTACGTTTTGATGAACATTTTTAGGAATATATTGCCAAAATGATTATGGGCGAGTTTTTTTTTAAATCCTTGTTATAAAGTGATTTTGCAAATTTGAATATGTGATATCAAATATTCAATATGCGATATTTACTACTAGTATTCAGCTTTTGGTTTAGTAAGTTCTTATTCGAATAGGGAATACGTGTATCCCCTATTTGAATAAATGACACCAATTGGTCATATAAACTTTCTAAACAGTTTATATAACATATTTGATTTAGTTAAATCACCTGTTTCAATGTGTAGAATGACAAGTTATACTTTTTAATGAACAACTTAAACGTTTAAGCAATCGTAGCCAAAAATTCAAGTTCTAATGTACAAAAGAGGGAAACGTGGATTTTTAAGATTTTAAATCTGATGGTTTTTATTATAAATGTATTTTTATGCAAAAGGACGCAGCCTGTCATTTTTATAGTGTCTCAAATATATATATCTCTTTCAAAGCAGATTGCCATTATTTTATACAGTGTTTTTATATCATGAAATTTTATTTGATGTATTGGCATGTGACATTTGAATAAATGATTAAATATACCGTATTATTAACTTTATTAATATATGTAATATATGTACATGCAATTTATCTAAATGAAATTGATCAGGATTTGAGCTAAAAAAAAATAATTTGATTTCTTCATTTTCTATTATTAGTGCAATGCTTTTTTAAGATATTTCCAGTGGTCAACCAAAATTTAGTCATAGAGTTATATTAGTGATACAGAGCTTTCAATTCTTTGTTATGTTAACAAATCACAGGTAACGTTTTGGCTACATATTTATAAAATATCAGGTCTGTGGGAAGTATTAGAAATTATTTATTTGTGTTCATTTACGAACTAACGAACTGGCAAATTGAAAATCTGCTTGAAACATATCTATTACCTGAATATTTAAGTAATGTATACAAAAACGTGGCAAAAACCTTGATTGCATACCAAAGAACTGAGCTGATATATATCTCAACAATATATTTCAAATTTAGGTTGAGCGTGAAAAATATATCCTTGTGAAGTAAAGTATCTTTTATTACACGTGTTAACGAAAGCGGGTTGTTCTAGACATATCATAAAATTCCAAACCAAAAAAATAATGAGGAGCAGATTTCTCATTCTTAATGTCGTGCTGCAGTATTTACATTTCTCTGCGCTTGCGCGACCATTTAGCGGAAGGGAATCTCATGTGTCGGATCAAACAAAAATTCAAATTTTTTCCCCATATTTGTTTACTTCTAAATTTTTACAGAAAGAAATTAGATATATTGAAATTGTGTTTAAAAATCGATTTTTGGCTATCTGATGGTTTGCCATCATTTTTTTTTCAAGTATTGATTTTGGTTGCAAAAATGCAAAAAGCACTTTCCCTTTACGTCTTTCGCCAATTTTCCTCTCTTATTAAGTTGAAATAAGTGAAACGATATATAAGAACTTTTTTTTGTATAAAAATATATACTGAAAAACCAAAAGGTAAATTTTGTACAATTTAGATATATTGAATAATATTACTGATCTGATGTGGCCCTGGCACTCCAAATGAAGAATATCTAGAGGGCCTTCGCGGAGGTATTACTTCGAATTCTGATGTGGGTGTATAAAAATAAAATTTGTACAACTATATAGCATACCTTCTACTCTTGATAATTCCTTTCTGTACAGCTGCAACATTGCTTGTTTATTATAAATATTAACAAAAATTACTCTACTATAAAATTCCATTTTTAAATGAAATCTGAATCGCCTTTTTCAAGGTGACCTTGATCAGTGAAGCTTTACGTAAAATACCGAGGGTATTATATTCCCGAAAGTTGTGTATGGTTAAAATGTCGCTGTAACTTTAAGGTAAGTGAGATTTGTTACTCTTGAAAATTTACAGTTTAATCTTCCTTTAGATACGATTAGTTTCGATTATTATTCAGATTAGTACTTTATCTATTGGAATCTATATAAAAGTAGGGTTATGTCCATTCTATATACACAGTTAAAGGGTGGTTGTCGATATAAATCCTCAAACATCATTGTATATAACAAACAACCTTAATTGGGCATACCGTATAACGAAAATATGAAATACAAAATCATACTTCCTATAGGCATTGACCAAAAACAATTACATATGTTTTTTAAAAATATATATTTATCAATAACAATTCAAATATCTAGACTTAATTGTAAGGGATTATTTTCAAGCAAATCGTGTAATGCTAATTTTTGTCAGCAGAGGGAGTCAAGTCGGAAGAAAACAGAAAGAATGGCGACTGCATCAAGAGAGGTAATATGTGAACATGTTTTCGCTATACCTAAGAGAGCCCAACTTTGTAACGCAATGTCATTCCGGCTTAAAGAAATATCATCCTGGAAGTAAAATTTTAGTCATTATTTACTCTTGGTAAAAATAATTGAATCTGATTGGTCGAAAGCATTTGATTAAATGTGATGAAATCGAGCTGTCTATAGGGTGATACTTGTAATACATTAAAACATGCAGCAATACAAAGCAACGGGTAATAATACTGCACACATGTTGACATTGCTGTTTATATATACTAAAGTTTAACTGATCGACAATGCGGAAAAATATTGTATTTCATTTTAACGGGGTTATATATTTTTTTTTTTTACAATAAACGTATCTGGCAGAACGCAATGTCCTCAATATAAAAGCAAAAAAAAAGTCCTATGGTTTCATATACAATTACATGTCTAACAAGCAATGAAAATAAATTGTCAGTCTTCAAAATAATGTACAGATCTTTTCAACAATTTTATATAAACACAAATCATAGAACAAACTAAGCATATTACTAAACCAGTGGTGACCTCTGTATCAAATTTGGTAAATCATGACTTGAGTGACAGAGCTAGGCATGACTTGACAGACCTAGACACGAGTAGACAGACCTAGGCATGCCTTGACAGACCGAGGCAAGTCTTGACAGAGCTAGACATGACTAAAAAGACATAGGCATGACTAGACAGACAAAGGCATGACTTGACATACCTAGGAATGGCTTGACAGACCAAGGCATGAATTGACAGACTTAGGCATGATTTGACAGACCTAGGCATGACTTGCCAGACCTAGACATGACTAGACAGACCTAGACACGAGTAGACAGGCCTAGGCATGACTTGACAGACCTAGGCATAACTTAACAGACTTGGGCATGACTAGACAGACCTAGTCACGACATGACAGACCTAGACACGAATAGACAGACCTAGGCATGACTAGACAGACAAAGGCATGACTTGACAGACCTAGGAATGACTTAACAGACCTAGGCATGACTAGACAGACCTAGGCATGGTTTTAAGATGGTTTTATGCCGGGTTTATGATAAGAATTGACTAGCATCGCAATTGCCAAAGTTATGTTTGTAAGTCTATGACGGTTAAGGCTAAAATATTGAATAATGTAGAATATTGCCTGTGTGTCCCCTGACAATCAAATTTTGAAGAAAAAAATTAGCCAACAAGCCATGTAAATCATGATTTGAAAACCGGGGGTTATTTAAAAAATAAAATGCTTTCTTTGGTGATTCAGGCGGGATATGAAGGTGGCGACATTGCAGAAAAAAGTACATAACCCGCGTTAGCAAGTTATATAATTTTTACTGCAATGATTGCTACCTTCATTGCCCGCATGGATCATCAACGAAAGCATTTTATTGTTTATGTTTACATCTTCCTTGCAAAAAATCAAAATATCAATTGTTAAAATTAAGTTGAATTAACTAAATTACTGTCAATGAACATACGATAAAAGAAACAGCCAAATAATCTCCTATGGAAATTTGATTCTAACACCATTATTTCGTGCAGTCCGTTATTTTTCTTAGGTTGCCGTAGGTTTCGACCAATCGATAAACGGGGCATGTAGATTCCAGTCATGTCAATCTCCTGTCGGTTTCAGTCGCTGTAGATTTCGACAAAGTGATAAACGGGGCATGTCGACATCAGTTCTGTTAGTTTCTATAGAGCTATTAATTAACTAAAGTTTCAGTAAGAAATAAAGGGAATGATACTCGGTAGATGTAAATACATCCTTTTATCCAGAATAACTGTGATTCTTTCATAATCGTGTTTGCCCCATTCATCATAAAACTATATAATTAATTTTTTTATCATATACGATTGGTTGTTTTATGATGAAACAGTGCTTTTATATTATGGTATGTGTGATACCTTTTTTCCCATTTTTTGGTGGTGTTTATATGATAACGGCTCTTCTTATGATTTCCCTACCACAATTATCTTATCAAATAATTTTTGTGAAAGTAATCTACATGGTTAGAACTGTCAACTAAATAAAAATTAAAACAAGAAAGGGTTCCAATTTTATGCAAATTTTGTCCTCGCTTGTTCTAAATATTTTAGCTAACCTGAGCTGAAAGCTCGTGAGATTTTATTTTTAGTTCTGTCTGTTTATAAATCAAGGTAAAAACTTCTTAGTAATACATTTTTGACTTTTGACTTCTTTAGAACGAATGGAAAGACTTCAATCAAACTTGGCATAAAGCATTCTTAGTGGATAAGCACAATCCTATATTTGTTTAAGTTTCATGTAAATTCACAAATACTACAATTCCATTAGGTTAAAGAGAAGCAAAATGTGATAGATACAATAACACAAACTTTTAATCAACCAGAGTATGACAATAAGTCAATTTGAAATTAAATAATTTGTATGTAAACAAGCTAGTGTGAAGATGCTTCAGGTTTTGTCAAGCAATGGATTACCAGAGGTCAAGGAAGAACCACAATTAGAGTTTAACACAGAAAATTATAAGATAGAAAACAAACGCTTCTTATAAAGATGGGGACAGAATTTATGGAGCGATAAGGCAGCTAGCTTATTTATGGGAATAAGAAGAATAGTAAAAATAATGTATTTTTACCATGTATTGTATAATTTGACATCATTATGCTTCTTGGGGCAGAGGTACATGTAGCTCAGAGTCGGAGATTGTTGTTCAGGTAAGCGTTGTGGCCGATGGACCTGTATATGTTTGGCTTTAGACGACTCCTTTTTTCTAATTTCATGTGAAGGCAATCATTGTCGAAATGGAAGAAGGTGATGGAACTTCAAGTAATTCTAACATTCCGTACTGCTTGTCTTGTATCTCATTTTATTTGGGAAGCTGGCCGTGCGGATTGGTAGCATTCATCATGGCTTACAAGGTACGCATGCGTAGTTCATCATAACATTGATGAAGATGTTTTACGGAAATAGTCATTCTATGTTTTTATGTCACAGGCAGATGACTCCATGGAGAGGGGCGACGTAATACGGTATAGACTCTACCACAGCGTTGGTTTAATCCTGGGAGTGATTGGCATCTTCCTTGGTCTGGCAGCCTTTGCGCTTTTCTATAAGTACGTGTTCCCCGTTTGGTACCTCTACCTGTACTTGACAGTGGAACCGGAATATAAATTCCCTTAGCATAGTGTGAAAAGCAGTTCATGGGTCGAGGAGGCGGATATATACATTGTAAATGTACTGTGGACAAAGATTCTTTTATATTTGTATTTCATTATAGTTGGAAATAAATTATCGTATTTTGTGATCAACAGCACGCGTATGGAGTTATAGCTTTAAATCAAAGTACTGAAGAACTGACGGGAGTTGATTTTGTCGATGTTTTTTTTTATTTTAAAATCAATGATATGTCATTTTGCATGACAAGTACATGTAGTTTTTAATTTTTGAAGTTGAATTACGCACATTTTTATAATATGAATTTTTGGACTTTTTCGACAAGAATGTCGAGAAACCCCCATATGAATCATGTTAAATAATATTTAAAGATAAAATTAATTCAATCAAACTATGTATCAGTAATAGAAATATCTCTCAAAAATTGTATGGATCAACTCTAGTCTCGTTCAACCAAACGCTCTGCTGACACCGTAAATCTCCGACAAGGATTTACGGAGACAGCCGAGCGTCGAGTTGAACGAGACTATATTGAACTCTGGCGTAGGAATACATACGACTACAAAAAATATTTAAATTGTTCGTACCATTTAAAATCTGACTATTTTCAAGGTATTTATAAATAAGTTTCCTTGAAAAACAATGCTTTAGCATACATTACATCGAATTTATCAATTAATTTCAAGAACTAAGTCTTGTCAGCAGCAATGATTTGTGCTGAGGTTCAAACACTATTTCACTTTCGGTTTGTCTGAGTAACTGCATAGGAGAGTTGATTAAAATCAACTCCCAAAAATTAGGGCCCTTTGTGCCTCTTTAGGATGGCTCGAACAATATTTAACAAACATCGAACATCCATGTGTAGTAAACGGTACCTTGAAGGAAGCTGGATACATGTAGTCAACAAATTACTAAACAGATCTTCTTTGAACTCTTGAATACGGGCTTTTTAGCAACTTTAATTTAGTAAAGAAAAACGGCAATATTTTAGCTTTGAATTTCAATATTCTATTATATATTTTATACGCAGCTCTGCTCAAGGAGATTAATATAGTCTAAAAATGGTTACGACCATCCAGCCCTAGAGACAAATGATCGCTGTGAAGTGGTTATATTTTTTCGCGCACGAAAATAAGTTGGTTTACAGGCACAGATTATTACAACTGAACAAATGTTTGTCAAATCAATCTGAAAAGTCTAGCAAAATCTAGGTGTGATGGATTCATCACAAAATACACGAAAACATCTATTAGAATACGTTTTCTTTAATTTATCTGAAAAAAACCCCACATATCTCTCTAAGCCTTTTACAACCACATGTACTTGAACAGCCACGCAAATGTACATGTAAATTGTAAATACATGTAATGTAATGTAATAAATGTAGTACTTTGGTTCAAAAGTTTCTTGGAAATATAATCCTCGTTTTATGGACATGTATGCACAGTCAGTACGTGTTAACCATGTTCCCCAAATATGCTAGACACATTGTGTTTTATCTATCACTGTTTTAATTAAAAATATTTCATCTACATTTATAAACATATTTGCAAAGCTTTGGATCGAGGAATCCCTTATCTGATTGGCCAACGTCGACCAAGTTCTCACAAGGTAAATTCCATGGTTTTATTCAATTGAATTTCCTCAACTTTTAAAATATATCTTGCATATCGCTTTGAGTTATTGTAGTACAACATGTAATATGGAAACAGGTACTTGTGGTTAAGGTCTAATAAAACTTCATATAGTATAAAAAGGTAATACACACTATTGTTTTCAGTACACTTGTACTTTTGTACAGTATATAGATAAAAATGTCGACACTTCATTGTATGTTAAAGCATGAGCGTACGATAAAGAATATTTATAACAG